>NC_088113.1:5151515-5454545 GCF_036370855.1 Dromaius novaehollandiae | reverse complement strand
AGCATATTTGTTTCGTATTCTCCTGGCCTTCACCTCGATGTCTGTGGTTGCATATACAGGTACATTATCTGTGTCCTTAGAAAATTAATACTCAATGTTAAAGAGAGTGCAGAGTTGGGAGAAAATACAGGCTGACTAATGGCAATACAAGAAATGGCACTTCTGAAGAACTTAGATATAGCAGGGAGAGAAAGGTAAATTTTGACCAGTTTGTGTATAAATTGCCCTGCCTAAGTATGATGGAGTATGAGGAAGGAAAAAGCAGAAGGATAATTATAAGGAAGAGGATGAAATGAAAGTCAGCCCTAATCGTCCATTGAACACTTCAGTTTTGCAGGTTTGGGGTAGAAGCAGATGTGAGAATACTGGTAATGTTCACAAGGTAATGGTGGCTTCAGAATTGAGTGACTGGAACAGCTACTGAATGATGCTGAACATTTGCCCATTTATTCTGTCAAACAGAGACTTTAGCAGCAGCAGGTAATACTACAGCTAATATTGCTGGTGACCATAGTATTTAAAAGTAGCATTATTGCTTGAAAGATGAACTCCTCTGACTGTTAAGTCATACCTGTTAAGATGTTTTACTTCTGAAAACTGGTACTGTATTGGTATTTTCACTTCTTTGAGTACCTTTCCAGCAAGGGCTGTTCCAGCATTTACTGTAGCTTTGGATTTGTTAAATTTTGAAGCATTTTTAATATAACATTTAATAGGCACTATTGCTTTTCTAGTTTTAAAAGTCTTGCAAAATTGTTCCCTTTTGATTCTAAAACACACACAGCTCTAATAGCTTTCAGAAAATATTGTAAAGAGCCAAAGATGCATTGCCAACATTTAAAATTGTATTTTTTAGAAATCTAAAGATGCAAATATGCTTAGTCCTTACTCAGTTCTCTTTCTTTTTGTTCTAAAATGGAAACTTAGTGCCTTGGTAAGTGCACTGAAAATGTCATCTGGTTTCACTGTAGCTTCTGTAAGTGCTTCTGGTTGTTCTGCTGAAGTGCTATAATATTATGTATCTTCCTGCATAAGCTGTTTTTCTGTGAGTCATAATGTACACTGAAGAGACTTGTTTTCCAAATGACCTGACTTTCCAAGGACTCAAAGAAATAGACTCTTAACTTGTGTGGCAGACTCCAAAATATCTTTCTAAGATTTCCTATAACATCATCTCCAAGTACTGTGCTTGGATCCAATTTATGCAGTTTATTTCCAAAGCTGTACTTAATGTTTCATGGAGGCTTATTTTTGTGTTACGGCTGAGCAAGTTGTGGCATGTGGGGAAGTAAAGATAAAGTATGGTAAAAATACATGACTTCTGTTTCTAAGGCCATGGTATTAGGACTTCATAAATGTTAACTTCATAACACTGAAATTCTGTCCATGTGTTTGTAACAGAAGTTAGTGGGAATTTTGCATTGTTGTACTGCTGCTAATGGCTGTAATCAGGATGAAGGGTCCATTTGTGTTAAGTGTTGTGCAAAGTCAATCCCTGTTCTATGGAACTCATGGTCTTAAGTTTTCACGCTGAGATTTTAGAAAAATAAAAGAGCAATCTGTGCACCTCTCATGAATGGCTTACCAACTTAGTATCCATGCTTTTTTTCTTCTCTTAATTTCAGAAACGAGTGCCAGTGCAATGCAGTCAAAAAGAAGAAAATCCAAGTAAATTACTGCATGGAAACATGAAACTTGTAAATGAGTGTGAATTTACCAATAGCAATTTTGAGCTGTGATTTTTCTTTTTTAAATAAAATTCTGTACAGTAAGTCATTTTAATATTATACTGTTCCCAATAAATGATTTTTTCTAAAAAACAGATAAATAGATATAAAAACTGGGTTCCTGTAAAAACCCTCTGGATTTACAAAGTGAAGTCCAGTGTTAGCACATTAGGTTAATGTGTTTTTAAGAAATGGGAGGGGAGGGGAAGACAATTGTAAATTTATGTTTCCACTTTTCATAAACAAATTAGAATACAGGGTTGTCATTTTTAGGTATTAAAATAATGTATTGTGCTGTTGTTTAAGTACTGTATGTGAATAGCAGTAAGAGGGTTATAAACAAACCCAATCTTGTTTGGAAATGTAAATAATTTTATTATATAGTAGATCTGATGTATTTGTTGTAGAAATGGACCAGTGAAACAAAAATAAATTTAAGGGTTTGTATAATGTGGAATCCCTAATGCTCTAAATAAATGTTGTTGTCCTATAATTTGGGTCATATTATTATTATTAGCAGCAACAACAGCATCATTCCAAACAGGAAGGTCGGATGGATTATTTAGAGCTCTAGGCCTACAAGCTCCTTATATGGAGCTTTAGAAAGGAATTTGTTTAACCACAAATGAATTAACTAATGCAGCTGTTCTTGCAAAGCAAGAAAAATATTCAAAGGTCACCCTCCAGCCCTCAGGATACGTGCAATGAATACGTATTGGGGATACCCAGAACACAGCTCTCCCCACAAATAAAACAGAAAAGTGTGTGTCTATGCCGCTAGAAACAGGGACCCTGCATTCGGCAGAACATGGCATACAGCAAAAATGCTGTATGAAATGGCTTGAAGACTTTCTGAGATGTGGTAGCCTAAAGTGTATGTATTTGAATAACTATACTGCCATCAGTGGTGACTTGTTTGTATGTACTACCGCAGAAAGTAGGTCAGCCTTCTAGTTCCAGGAAGCTCTGACGGTGAGAAATTGAGAAGCAAGTCTCCCTAGATCGCTTGTTGCTTTGTGCACAGATAGATACTTTTCCTTTTTTTTTAAGAATGAACAAATACATATTTTGCATGCACATAAACATTTACATATATATGTATGTATAAAAGCTGGTTAAATATAAATTGTCAGGTGATGCCTCTTAAAAGGACAGAAATTATCTATTTATGCACCATGTAATAGACACTGAGGGAGGCTAACTTCTCCAGTTCCTCAGTGAGAGTTTGGATGCTGTCTGGCACCAAAAAGTCAGACTTCTGTATGGGAACCGTGCCCTTTTCCTAGGCCCAAACCCAGCGATGCTATGTTCTCCAAACCCTCTCTCCTCCCCTACACAGTCACAGTTCTCATATTTCATGGGGTTTAGTATGAAAGTGGTTTCCACAAAAAGTATTTGCTGCTATAGTGTGGAGATACACAGATATTTATGCCTGCATGCTTACATGCACACATGCACATAAATACAGTTAGTAGGAAGCAGTTTGAGTTTCTGAAAGGTATCTTTTTTACAACTTCCAGCCTCCACACTGTCTTTCTTAGAACACACACCCCCAACTCCATCTTTAGTTAGCCAGTTTACAAAATTGCTTTTATGTTACGTGTCAACCCATGTTAAATTGCCAGGGCAGGGTTATGCTAAGTGTAGCAGGACTCTAGCTGACTTCAGAGGAGTTGAGGGGCTGTGTTGCCGTGCTGCTCTTCCTTGTCCTATCCACTGAACATGCCCCAAATTTAAGGGATGAGGTTCAAGCATAACCTGCTTCCACATTATTCTGTGCTTGGCCTCACTGCTGGCATTTCCAGTCCAGCCAGTTGAGAGTTTTTTATAAATGAGGAACTGGACAAAGTCCACAGACTGAAGGCTCATCTTCACAGGTGTTCCACAGATAGGGAAATGAATAAAAATGTAGGGTTTTTTGCATCATGCTGCATAAGGAGAAAGTTATATCCTGCTGTAAAGTAGCTCCTTCATACTGCAGTTATGCCTGGCCAGTTCTGGGCTTAAGATGAAAAGGTTTCTTCTAATATCTTTGGTATTTTTATCAATGACCTTAAGGCAGAGATGGGATGCGCTCTCATCAGGCTTGCAGAAGACACCAAACTGGGGGAAGCAGTCATTGTGCTCCAGGGCAGGGTCACCTTATAGGGGCATAAAGAGGCTAAAGGAATGGGCTGACAGGAACCACATGAAATTAAACAAGGACAAATGCAAATTCCTGCACTTGAGAAGGAAGAATCCCTTGTAGAGAGGTACCCAGACCCCTGGTACAGGCTTGGCAATGACTGGCTGGGGAGTAGCTCTGCAGAAAAGTCGCTGGGGTCCTGGTGGAGAGCAGGCTAAACCCAAGTTAATGGTGTGCCTTAGCAGCCAGGAAGGCTAGGGTGCTGGGCTGGGTTAACAGAAGTGTAGCCAGTGGATCAAGGGAAGCAATCATTCCCCTTTTCTTAGCAGCTGTTAAGACCATGTCTGGAATATTGTGGCCTGAGTTGGGCCCCTCCCTAGGAATAATTGGGCATTGGGATGGAGGTTGTGGGATCTCTTTCTTTAGAGATTCTCAAGACTTAATTTGACAAAGTCCTGCACACCCAGAATTCAGCATTCACCCTGTTTTGAGCAGGAGGTTGGACTAAAGACCTCCTGAAGTCTCTTCCAACTTGAATTATTCTGTGATTTGTCTCCCAGTGCCAACTGTCTAGTATGCTGTCTGGTTTTCCCATGAGAAGGTTTGTCCAAGTCCTCTTTTATCTAATTTTTCATTCTTGACATCTAACCTAACAATTCCTTGAAGAGCCTTTCGCAAGAGCTGGGGAATCTCGGATGCCAAGTCAGTGTGTAATACCTAGAGCATCCCTCTGCTTCATTCTGCTGGAGTAGCTGGTCACAGAATCACTGAGGCTGGATGGCACTGCTGGAGGCATGTCATCCAACCCCCTGCTCACATGGGGCACCTAGAGCAGGTTGTCCAGGACCATGTCCAGTCAAGGTTTTGAGTCTCTCCAAGGATAGAGACTCCATGACCAATCTAGGCAACACGCTCTCATGTTCACCCCTGCCCCTTGCAGTAAAAATGGTTTTTCTTATGTTTATGTGGCATCTCTTGTGTTTCAGTTTGTGCCCATTGCCATTCATCCTGTCACTGGGCTGAGAAGAGTCTTCTTTACTCCCCCACTCCCACCATTATACGCATGGATGAGATCCCCCTGAGCCTGCCCTTCTCTAGGCTGAACGATCCCAGCTCTCTCAGCCTCTCATCTGTCAGATGCTCCAAGTCCTTGTAAGATGATCCCAAGCTCTCTAAGATGATTATCTTAGAAATCTCTGTGCCTGTCAGTTTTAAGGATGATGGTATAAATGTGTCATACTTTGTGCGTTTGGAGATACATTTGATGCTGTAGACACAGTTGGGCACTTAAACTGGAAGATGTTAGAGCCCTGCAGAACCAGCCGATGTGGGCCTCAGTTTTTCCTGGGAACCAGAATCTGCCTTAGCCCTTTCATTCTTCTACCAATTTTAGGGCTTGTTAGTGGCCGGGGGGGGGGGGGGGGGGGTCTGAAATGACAGCTTGTACAACCCCCTCTCCTGTACATGCTTTCCTCCAAAGGCAATTTTATTAACTTGTCTCTGAAAGTTATGGCATTGACTTTTATAAGCTTAATTAAAAAAAAAAAAAAGGAAAAAGGAAAAAAAACCAAAGCTTTTTGCACCTTGGAAACAATTCGTAAATAGGTTTACTTGCAGGCTTCAGAGAAATACTCATAAAATAGGCTTTAAATATATCTTTTTTTATTTCTTGTGTTTTTCCTTTATATTAGATTTTTTTTTCAGTCAAAAGACAGCATTACAATCTAACAACCAAAACCATGTTACATACACACAGGCACACTACATAACATATTCCAGGCAGTTGTGTCCTTCAGTCTCTCGACACATGGCAGATGTTTAAATGATGTCCTATGACAAGTAGGCATCCTTTCTCTACTAACCTTCCTTACATTGCTTTAACACGTAGCACACAGAAAGGACAGACTTTGTAAAGTTCGACCTACATTTCAGTTCTACAGCATTGGTGATGTAGAAAATGTGGGGCCTTTTTTGTCTTCTCAAAATCCGGTTTTCGAAGTTGTCCCACTATTGTAAGACATACAATAGAGTCTAATCACCCTTGGGCAGAACACGGCTGATGGAGAACTACTGTGTGTTAATCTGCTTGTTTGTTTGTGCTCCCAGTTCCTCTACGGGGTACGTACCCTAAACAGATCAGCTGCATATGCTCTCAGTATTTGCTCTTCTTCAGAGCAGTGGTGTGGTGAGGGTAGGGAACAGCTGGTAAAAACAGAAAATAATGTTCTCAAATGCATTTGAAAGAAGGTTTAAGGCAACCCTTTCAGCCCAAATAGCACTTTCTCTTTTGACTACAATTTGAAAGAAAAAAACAAAAAACAAAATGGATATTGAACACAGTCTGTTTTGGCGAAGTGCTGGTGGTAGTTATGTCACTAATAGTCTTCATGCACAAACTGGTGAGGAATCAGGTTTTAGGCTGAGCTTTTCGAAGCTGTCTAAGAGATTTAGCAACCAAAGTGGTCAGCTTTTTAGGGAATTAATTCTGCTGGGTTCTCTGAAAATCCCAGCATCTACTTTTAAAACAACATAAAAATGCAGAAATGTTGATGATTTAATTCCCAGTCACGTCTTGCATAGGACTTTTAACTGTAGTTCACTGATTTATTCAAGTTCTGCAGTCATTTTAAAAAAGATGACAAGCCATGAAAAAGGGTGAAAGGCACATATACAGTCAATATGGCATGGAGATGTATGATGCATATAGATGAGCTTTACAAGCAGAATACCTAGGTGTAGGGTTGATATATACAAATAAAATATTGCAACGCTCAATTGCTACAGTACGGTTACATTTATGATACAATAGAAAAGACTATTACTAATTACGGATACACCTTAAGCTGCTGCCTCATCCCTAGAGTTCCAGAAACAACTGTGATGAGCCAGAGCTGAAGATAAAACCTTCGATGAGACTGGGCATAGCTGCTACCAGCTTCTCAGACTATTGGAAGCAAGAGGAGTGTAGAACGGCAGAGAAACTTTGGGCTCCCCTATGTTGTGCAACCCATTTTTAAGTTACACGCTGGAACTTACTGTGTTTGTTCCCCGCCTCCCATTTGCAAGGAATAAACTCTTCCACCCCTCTGCAGAGATGATGAAATACTAACGCAGATGAAGCTAGCGAGAGTTTTGCTGCTCGCTGTGACAGAGCCAAAGCTTCACTTCAGTGTATTTTCCTGTTACAAGGTTGCATGGTGGTGGCTGGCACAAGGTGTGCAGCAGATTCCTTCTAACAGAGCACTTTGCTAGCTGTGGATACGGGGCTGGAAAAGCAACATCTACTGGTGTAATCTAGTAGATGCGAGCTCTGAGTAAGTGAGTTTAGGTGGGTGTACACTCTGTATGTCACCTCCCTGTTAAAAAAAAAAAAAAAAAAAAAAAAAAAAAGGACTACACATTAAGAGACATCCTTGATTTTAAATAGGGCTGCTCATCTTTTTCATCCTCATCTTTCTAAGGAAGGAAGCTTAGTTAATGAAAGAAAGACTAGTTGCTCATATGCTGATTAACTTCATGGAACACAAGGCCTCTTGTAAAAGTTGACCCTGTTTTTCTGATTGTCGAGAGCCATGTCAGCCTGTGGAGGAGGAGCAAGCAGGTGACGAGTGCTCCCTCCTTTGATGGGCTCCTGGAGGAGAGCAGAGGCAGAAGACAGCCTCTCCTACGGTTTTGAGGGTTTGCAAGCCTCTCACCAAAAAAGAGACTTGCCAGACACGTAGGGTCTCTCCTCCTGTTTTGTCCATCCGTGACCCTATTCCCCCTGAGTGAAGTTCTGTTCATGCCAATGGGGTAAGGACTGAGCCCTTGAGGACACTGGGAAATTACTCCTAACTTGGACATTGCACTGAACAGATCAGAGAGAAATGGACGGAGGTGGAAAGCTTTCCCTTGTCCACACTGATTTAACGTCGCTTTCAGAGGAAGACAAGTCTCAATGCAATCAGCCTCGCTTAAGGCCCTGTGTGTCCCCAGTTTGTCTGGCAGCACAAGTCTCCCAGGATGGAGAGGCTCCCCTGGGCCTTGCAGAGCGACTGGTACGTGGGCCTGACTTCGAACTTGGACGGGGAGCTCAAATCACTGTGAGAAGCAATGACAAGGAGGTCACTAGAAATAATTGCGAGGGGAGAGAAGAACCGGCACAGGGAATCTGAAGAGAGGAGGTCTGGGGAAATGTTGTTGGGCTGTTGTCACCGCCTTCCCTCTGCCAGCAGCCATTTCTGATGGCAGGTAGGAAAAGTCACAAGCCCAACTGAAAGCGAATCCATGGCATCTGTGGAAACAATGATGAAATAGTATTTTCTAGGCTGTTGACAATCCCCTATCTAGTGTGAACGTGGCTTATCAAGAAGTGTTTGCACCAGCCACTCTTTTTTAAAGAGTCTCAGGGATTTCAGTTGCTCCCTTTTCACAGTGCGGTGGGAAAAGGTGGCCCTAGAGCTCTCTTCTGTTGTGACCCAACGTGAAAATGTTGAGAACCATTTTTCTTGAACTTCCTTAACTTGAGTTCTCCTATCACATTTTACTACGGAAATGTTTTCTAGTTATTAAATAATTTAACATTTGGGCATTTGTTTGTTTGCTTGCTTTTAAATAAATTCAGCTCAGATGTAATTTCCACTATATGCAGTGGACTGGAGCTATTTATCCTACATGGGAGCAATTTCAAAAAAACGTCTGCTTGAATTATAAAATCTCGAAGGAGTACTTTCACTTTGTTTCTTTATTCTGACTGGTATGACTGAATATCTAGTGGATTTTTCTCCCCAGTGAGGCTGAATGGAAGAGACAAAAATATTGCTAAGATGTAAATGCAAAGTTATCTATTCATTAGAAATATGCCTAGGGAAACCATGAAGATTCCCATGGAGGTGATCTTTGGGATGAGCTATGTATTTGCATTTACCATAAAAAAAAGAAAAGCTGACTCCCGTGGAAAGAATTGTTTTCCTTCCAGACTGAGCTTTTACAACAGAGCAAATGCTTTTAGAAAGTATATTCATGGGTGCAAGTTTCAGAGTATTGGATGAGCAGGTCCGTTCTGGTGGAGTGCCCCTGCCTTCTGCTCCCACCTCCCATCGGCCCACCCTCATGATCTTTAACTGCAACTGAAAGCCAAAATTCAGTAAAATGATGTTTGGTGGCTCCTGTGCATTGCTAGTGAGGTGCCCTGTGTATTAAAGGGCCATGACTGCAGTGGCTGTTAGGCTGCGTTTGCACAGTGTGCGAAGCAGAGCCATTCCAGGGAGCTGCCCTAGGAGGTGCGTTGCACACGTTCCTAGGAGGAACACGTGGGTTTCAGTGCGTCCTGGTGCAATCTGGCTTTAATATCCAAGAGTGGCACTTCTCCAGGAGGGCTGCCTCTCCCAAGCTCCTTCTGACAGTCATGGGAGCCTTGCTGTTCACTTCAAGGGGTTCAAGAGCTAGTTTAGAAGCAGTGATCCATAGCGCTGGTATTGCGCCAGGTTGCCCTGCCCCATAGTGAAAGAAGGCAACTGAGATGCAAATCTCCTGCGCATTGCTTTGAAGATTCCCTAAACCACGACACTCTCAGAGGGTGGAAAGTATTGCCCCATGATGTGGGTCGGCTCAGCGGGGTGGGTGCAGGGGAAGTCCCATGGGGCTCATCCCCCCGCTGCCTGCTCCCATTCCTGCCCTGCTCTGCCCATTCACTTTGCACAGTCTTCCCCAAAATACTCCCCAGCTTATCAGGGTGGGGCTGGGAAGCTGACATCTGGGCGAGCGCCAGCTCCCAAATCCCGGTGGCAGCACAAGGGCTCTCAGCGAAGCAGCTCCGGTTTAAAGCCCCTGCCAACCACGCCTGCGGCACAGTCAAGCTGCAGAGGCAAAGCTGACATTTTTTTTTTCTGAACAAAGGTTTGCCCAGGTCTCTCCACTAGGGAATTCTTTTTTTTTTTTAATGCTTTTCTTGCAAGAAATACAAAAATTCCCTGCAGAGTGGGAAAAAAAAAAAAAAAAAAACAGATAACAAATTGGCCTGTCCCCTGCACTAGCAATTCTCTCTGTGATTGCTCCAACTGCTTCCCCCAGCCTGGCTGCCCTCTGATCCCAGGGACCTGGTGGGAGCCAGGCCAGCTGCGGCTTACAGAGGAAACAGCTTTGCTTGGATTTCCTCCCACCGTCCTCCCGGGCTCTTATGTCTTTTCAGACATATTGCTTAAAACCTGTACCTAGTTATTTACAACAAAACCAGGCCTAAGGAGGGATCGGCTACATTCTAGCAATTGCAATGTGACTTTTCGGGCCCTACGTAAGTGGGGATGCCATTCGTGGGCGGTTTCAGCACAAGGAAGTGGCCGTGGCTCCCTTTCACTCGGTGGTGGAGATGTCAGTGCCAGTTAAAGCCTATTTCTCTTCCAACAAGCAGCAGCCAGCAGAGCCTGTCACCCGCGGCATGCTGAGAGAGGCTTCCTGACAACGTTAATGGAAACATCCCGACAGTGCTAAGATTCCTTCAGGACCATGCAGATTAGTAACCAAACAGCCTCACAGACAGAAACAAAACCTACATCCGAACGGAGGAATTTGGAAATACGCACTTTTAAAGACCCCAGCATATTTGTTTATCCCTGAGTCCATGCTGTAGTTCCCCCCTACACAATTAAAGAAAAAAAAAACCTCAAAAACTCAATCTACCCATTTAAGCAGGACATCAGCACAAGACCCTCCTTGCCAGCCAGTGCCGTGCTTGCTTAAACTTCCCACTGGGAGCATCACACAGCTAATCACAAATTGAAAATACCAAATGCAAAAAACTAAAAAACAAAAACCCACACCTCAGAACAACCCACTGAACATCCACACTGTGTTTTAAAATATTTACACGTGCACACACACAAAAGTTCTCAGTTTTAAGCACCTTTCATTTGTTTTAAGATACAAGGAGACTCATATAACCTCAGTGTAAATCTTGATCTTACAACACTGGGGCAAGAGATTTGGTATCAGACCTGTTCTTCTAGTGATCATTATTATAGAGGACAGGAGCGTTGCAAGTCTTCTGCAAAGCACAGTTCAAACACATCTCTGCCACAGCATGAGAAGTGTTGGTCACACTTTATAATAGGTGCATTAATATTCACTTTGTACAGGGTTAATAAGTGATTAATAGATGTTAACACGTGAGCAAGTTTGCAAACAATAACGAGGGGGTACCATAGGAGCCTACATACCATGGTAAGAGCGCTCCACCGACCTGTGGGATTCGACAGCTCTGGATTAACCTCTTAATTAAAACATTATTAATAATTTATTAACCCTTTATAAACATATTCTTGACATAAAGTGTGATAATAGTTCTGCTTTGTTTCCTGTGTTGGCTGGGAGTAGCGTGGTGAAAGATGTCTCAGACTGGCACAGAAAGAAGAAAGGAAAATAAAACATTTTGCATTCGCTTCCTAAAAATAGGCCATAATAACAGCATTAGCCATTTGAAATGGATGATGGGCGCTGACGTCCTGGCGGTCGGCAGCCGTCCCAAGCAGGGCTGCTGCTCCAGCAGTGCTTGGGGGACTCACCCGGCACCGTCAAGCTCTTCAGGTTTGCCAAGAATTTCAATTCCACCTGGTTCAAGAGGGATAAGAAGGAAAGCAGAGGACGGTTTTGAAGAGGGCTTTCTTACTGGGGTGACGTTTGCAAGAAGATTAGCAGACACGGGAAGCACAGGTTTGTGAGACATGAACGGTTTGCACCCAGGCGGTCGGCATTCCCAGAAGCCTTGCTGTCCCCAGCCCGTTTTCACCTCGAAGCTGGGGGGGGGGGGGGGGGGGGCAGGACGCAAGGAGTCGCGTTCAGCCCCAGGGCTTTGGGAGCTCGCAGGAGGGGGGCCATCGAGGAACTTGTGACACCTCAGATGCCACAATTTGCAATAGCAAGAGGTAAAAGACAGCTGGAAGGCAGAAAATTGCCAGGATTGTCCACTTCTTGACGTACATCTGGGCTAGCAAGAAAAATATTCCTCTAAAGCTGTTGGCTGGGCAGGAAGCAGCCGGGTGGCAGCAGAGCTCATCAACCAGAGGCGGTGGGAAAGAGCGACGACCGAGGAAGACAGCACTCAGACTTCAGCCCCAGCCCTGCTTTGCTGCTTGAACCTCTTCTAGGAAACACTTGTGTGCTCAAGAATATCCCATTCCTGTCTTCACAAGCACTTAGTCAATGTTCATAAAAATGCAACGTGCCCAGCTCATACTAGGGATCGCTTTAGAAAAAAAAGGCATTTAATGTGAAGCCAGGGATGTAAAAGGATGTAAACTTTCCCCTCCAGTCAAGGAGTCATCAGTGTCTAGTGGAGAATAAGTTGCAAACGGAATAGCACATCTTTGTCTCCAATTTGGTGTTATTTTCAGCAGTGAGGAAACGTGATTTCACCCCTCCATTCTCCACTCCAGCTCCTGGAGACAAGAAGTGATGATGGCAAACGAGAGGGGGGAGATCACTGAGGACTTTGCAAGGCCTCTCTCTTTCTCACTCTGCTGATAAACTATCATCTGTGAAAACAAGCTCCAGTACCTTTGTATTTACCAGAAAGGATGAAAAAGCACAGGAACAAACAGCTCATTTCCTGCCTATGAAGATTGATCTGCGTTCTGTTGAAAATAGAAAACAGGTTTTGAAATCCGGTTTCTATTAGAAACGGGACCAAGCTACAGAAGGTAGACCTGGACTGGGCCTTCTTTGCAGGTATGTGAGGATGTGTCAGACATAAAATATGAATCGGGGCCTGTGCCTCGTTCTTGGACTTGCCAGCAGCCATAGCTACCAACACATTCTTTCCGCTAGCACAGCAGCCAGCACCGTGTTTTGCTCTCTGTCATGCACCGCTGCTATGTAGCAGGGCAGTGCAGGATGCATTTCCACATCACACGAGAACTTTCGGGTCACTTGTGTTATGAGGGCTCCAGGTCTCTGTGCATATTCCCGTAGGACTTTTAAAAGAAACTGGCCTGGAAGAACTGAAAGGCTCCAAAGCGTGGCTTAAAATAGATATTTGAAATAGTTTTCACTCTCTGTGCTTTTGGAAATACTGTGTCATCAGAGCTACAGAAAAACTCTGCAGACAAACAATATCAACCATTCTCCATGCTATCCAGGCTTCTCAGTCACAGATCCTGGAGGCTGGTAAGAGGTTTTCTTTTTCTCTCATTAAAAAAGATTTTCAGCAGTCTGAGGTTGGACTTAACACAATCACTTGAAAACAGTTCACAAAGCAACACTAAAGGATTTAACAATGTTGAATGGAAGAAACATCAGTGAAATCATGATTTGGGGAGGCTGGGTATTTATTGTCTCAGGTGGTGGAAATCCAAACTCAGCAGCACCGTGCAACTATCTGTGATGCTGACCATGAGCAGGACGCGATGAACAGATTGGGATCCTTACCCCAGGCACGGGGTGCAAAACCAGTAAAGCACAGGAGTGGAGCCAAGAGATTTTAGCAAATTTCTGCTGTTTATTGATCTTGGCTGTTGTTGGAACAGGTTTTTCCTTGTCAGTCTTGACAGTGTCCTTTTAAAGGTAGAATGAGTCAAGGACAAGTCCATCATGGGGAGGGGAGGGATTTGCATTAAAAAGCAGCATTACCCCAGGACTGAATTTGGCCCTTCTTGTCAAAGTATGCAATTTTTAGTGGGATAGAAAGGGAGTTCACTTTATGGCTCTAGTCCAACAGCAGTGCCAAACCCCTGGGTTTCCTATAGACATTCTCACCACACTGGACCTCTTGCCTGAACCCAGCTGCACTGGACAGCAGGGTTGCCACAGCTGTAGGACAACCTCATCTTCTCCTGCCAGGGAGGCAGGAATATGGTCTACAGCTCTTCTCCTGGGACTGGCACTTCTCAGCTGCTCCCATTCCCATCTTTTACCTTAGTTTGGCCTCTTTCCTCTGATCTCTCTTTCACATCACATCTCCCTCACTTCCTCTCTTGTCTCACATCCCTTCACCCCCAGTTTCAACATACTTAACCACCTCAGAGAAGCTGTGCAAGTCTCCTTCTCCACTTTCCTTCCAGGGATTAATGCAGGGCAGCTGTCCGGCAGTGATAGCAGCAAGAGGGAGAATCTCCCAGGACCATGAGGGTTATCGAGGAACCGTCACTTCCTTCCGTGGAGGTGGGCACTGCTCTTCACCCCAGAAGGCCTTGCTATGGACAGCAGGCCCTGAACGTTGGAGGGCCAGTGTTCCTCGGCTTAAATGGTGCTTCTTTCAAGTATATGTTTGTATACATATATACATATATACATACATACATACATATATATGTGTATATATATATATACATATATAGACGGCTTGGGCAACTGAGTCGCTCCAGGAGTGGGGAGCACAGAAAGGACAAGGCTTGCTCAAACACGTACAACCAGCAGCTCGGTGGGATCAATGCTCATCTGGGGTTGTTGCTGTCCAACTGATGTACTTGCACTGGACATCTGCCTCTCAGATAGATTGGCCTCCCTTTCCGCTTGAGCTTGCTTCTCTGTCTTCACAGCGAGGAATGGCTGGTTGAACTGCTCCTGCAAGGTGCTGGCATGTTCTTAGAGCTGGGTTAGTGTCTTGTTTCCTGAGATTTTTTTTTTTTTTTAAGGTTGTCTTTAAAAATACAAAACACCAAGACCTGCCTGGATTTCCGCAGGGCACTGGCTTCAGGAGGGCACCCAAGCCATGTGGGCAGAGCCTTTCTCAAGATGTCAGCAGGCTAGAAAGATGCCGAACCGTTCTTCCTGTGTGCTTTCTTGATCAGTAGCAAAACCTTGGCTCTGAAGATCATCTGTGGTATTTTCAATCACTTGGATGACCCTCCCGCAAATACTTCCATCAGCCCTCTGCCTGGGACAAGCTCTTTTGGGAAGTATAGTGGCGGTTTTGTATTGTCAAGCTAAAATTGTAAGGAAGAAATTTGGGAAGGAAAGGGGAAGATGAGGGTTGCTGGTTTTATTTTTGTCTGAACCAGAATTTTCCTGCCATGGGCAATGCTGGTTTATTCAAACCCTACTGGGAGGTCCTGGTTGCCTCCCCAGGGGCAATGAGCTGCCTAAGAGTCACGACTAGTTTGGAGCAGGCAGAGCAAGGGCAGTGAGACTCCCTACAGCAACCCAGAAACTCCCAAAGAACAGCCTGGACTTGGTACTTTGTTTCTCCTTTTTTAAAGGCTGAGAGGGGTTAGAGGCAATGTAGCATCACGTGGGCTGGATCTCCTGCAAGGCTGCAGCGACCTGCAGCTGCCGCAGCCTGAACTGCCTCGTCTCGACACTGGGCCTGGGATGTAGGTCAGAGCAGTGTCCAGCTGCCGTGGCTCGCTCCCGGCAAGCGGGGTGCCGCTGCGCGGAGCAGCAGTGTCCTCGGCGTGAGGCTTGGGGGTGACACCCAAGCCCAGCTACCACGCGGCGCCTCTCAGAGAGGGTCAGGGTTCCTCTCTGCTTTGGAGAGACACCAGGAGGGACGGAGAGAGGAGGGGAGGCAGGGAGGGGAAGAAATATTCTTATTTAGTGTCACTGATTACATTTTTCCTAAGAATACCAAATCTTGTTGTTTTGTTCCTCTTTTCACTTCAGCTTGGTATCTCCGTTTGTGACATCACAGTCTGTTTATGTGGAGAAGAGCATGATGTCATAAAAAAAGGCACTGATGTCACAGGCTCCTTAGTACACAAAAGACAGGCTTTTCCATAAACTCAGAATAGCCCTGGTCCTGAGTTTTGGAAATGGGAGATTTCACCGGGAATACCAATTTCCCATTTAAATACTGGCATCACTGGAAGGGTAGACGGAAGAACGCATGCAAGATGGGGGGCAAAAGGGAGAGAGGTGTGCTCTGATGGGTAACGTGACCAAGGAAGCCTCGTTTCCTTGGGGATAACTGTTTACACCCATGTTATTTCATGAAATTTAACTGGGCTTGAGTAACTCCTGACATTTGAAAGCAGACCTACAGCCTCATGAGGCCACACTGCACTGGTGACTTCTTCACGGGTCCAGCTCAGTCTGCATTTGGGGAGGGAAGGGAGCAGGGAGCAGCAGACGAGGGAGGGGAGGAAGGTAACGAGCGAGGGGTCAAGTACATGGGTGTAAGAGGGGGTTGGGTGAAACTGCAGCCTGGCAAGGGTTGGCTGGCGTAACTAGTGTTGCTAGTGGGGAGAGCAGAGAAGCAGCTCTCCCTGGGGAGGGGTTTATGTCAGAGGAAGGCGGAAGCCTCCCTCCGCTGGAGAAAGTGTTATGAGAGAGGAGGTGAAGCTGAGAGCTGAACGGATAATGCCCCGGTGGAGCAGGCTTCCCGACGGAGGTTAGTAGTTGCAGTGGCGCTGGCATGGTTGGTGGACGAAGCTCCCGCCTTGCTGCTTGATCCTACGCGAGGGGCGCTCCCGGGCACGGTTCTGCCGCTGCAGGGCCTTCTGGCTGAGCCGGTGTCTCTCTGCCAGCTGCTTGGCCCGCTGCACCCGCCGGGCCTGGCTGACCTTCTCGAGGATGGCTGCCTTCACCGTGAGAGACGTGCTGTGGTGCGGCGCGTGGCGCTCCAGCCGCGGCTCCGGCACCTCCCTGCGGAGAGACAGGCCCGTTAGTGGCTGCTGCTGCCCGGCCACAGGTGCTGCACAGCGGCTTGGTCGCACTCTCCCCCACACCCAGCCTCCAGCAAGAAGGAGAGCGGTGTCTCCAGGGGCTGCTGAGCGGAGGCGGAGAGGTCCTACTCCCGTCCGCCCCATGACACCAGGCTTGGCTGAGGTGCTCACACGTCACCCTGTGCCCCCAGAATGGACCTCACCTAATGCAAGGTCCATGGGAAAACTCTCCAATGCCAAGACCAGCCTGTCAGCTTAATTCTTTAAAATGGTGACCGTAGCCAAGCTGACATCCCTTTAGCAGACAGCACTTGCCTGTTGAGCACACATGCAAGGCCAAACCTAGAAAGATGCTAAGCTGGTTCCTTCCTCTTTTCCATACTCTGATCACACCCACTTATGAGAGTATTATTTATGCCTTTTGCTTGCACACAGTCCCCAGATTAGGAGCACGGCTTACAAAGGACTTTCAGCCACTGCAGAGCTCAGTCTGTAGCAAGCTCTATGTTAATGGCGTGAAGGCACCCAGCACAGCATGGCTCTACAGAAACCTGCAGTAAATCCAGTTGCTAAAAAGAAATGGGACCATCCCCATAGACCCGTGGTGGTTGTGCTGCCACCAACTTCCTTGAGATCAGCGGAGGGAAGCCAAGCAGAGTTCACGGGCTTCTCATTTCCATCCTGCTTATAAATGATTTTGCTCGCTTGCATTTTTCTAGCTCCCTTCAGGTCCCCTTTTTCACCCTCCGGCACTGAGGTTCCTCTTATGTCCTTGAGATCAGATTGTGGCCCTCAGGAAGACTTAGCAACTGGAAAATCAGGAAAGCATTAGGCAGTGTCCTTTAGCTTGAAGCAGATTTGCCCCCATATTCTGTCCTGAGTGGGGCTGGGTAGGTAACCAAGCTGCAACATGGTGGAGATGCTTTGTCCCTCCTGGTGAAGGGCTCGTACAGCGATGTGGCTGCAGGGCTGAGGACTGAGGGGCCAGCAGGGCCCTGGAGCATGTCAGGGTGGTACCAGGGATCTAACTGCAGAGGTAAGGCTGAGCGATGCACGCAGAGCAGGGAGGTGGGCACCGTCAGGGCTTTCCTGGGTGGCATGGGGCACCAGCAGCGGAGGGCACCCACAGGGAGAGGAGGCTGAGCCCCTCTGAGCTGCAAAGAGGGTGGGTTCTCAGGGGAGGAGGATGGAGGGTCTCCATCCCTTCCAGCTCCTGAAGAAGGGAGTAGGAGTGGGCAAGTCTCACTTGGTGGGTAAAGGCAAGAGAATGACATCCAGTCACCCAGGGGTTGTGAGACTGACCCTTCCAAGAGTGGGACACCTCTACAGCTGCCCAGCAGAGCGCAGGAGGGAGAAGTGGGGAGGGCAGCAGTGCCTGCAGCACCTCTGCAATCAGGGGGGTGCCCAGCATGCCCAAGGGTCATCTTGCTCTGTTGAGCATTTGGTTTTCTTTCCTTGCGCCCTGCCCGTGCAAAGCCCTGTGCTTAAACCCAGGCTGGCAGACCCACATCTTCCTCAGGGCCCACCAGTGGGATGTGACATCCTGCACCCTCAGCTGATGGGTGCTTGCCAGGAGCTACTATTTTAGCCAGGAAACAGGCTGGTCGCTCAGCGCAGGGGGGCTGCGGGGGCTGCCGCCCCAATCTCTCCCAGTGCGGCTCAGCAAGAAGCACAGAGAGAGAGGATTTCGGCAGGCCTGGCCCATACGCATGAGCTTCTTAACACAGTCCTGGTGCACGCTGAGGTTGGTTTAGGGACGTGTTTCGACAGCCAGGGGTTGCCATCCTTGCAGCGCGCCAGCCCTCGTGCAGCGCGCCGAGGCTCTCCCTCCTGGGGCCCTGCCAGGCGCGCGGGGGCCAGGCTGCTGGTGCGGGCACCGGTCCCCGAGGAAGGGAGGCCTGGGCCCGGGTTTTCCGAGGCATCGGCGGGCAGGCGCAGGCAGGCCATGCTGTGCCCAGCAGCTCTGGTCTGCCCCACGGGCTGCCGGGCGGCAGGGGGACAGGCTGCCCTGGCGCTGATGGCTTGGGCGCTCGGTCCCTCACATCTCTGCCCTCAGCAGCTCTGCGAGGGCTACCAGCAGCCCCAGCCCGTCCGGCCCGCAAAGCCCAGCCAAGGACACCCACCCCGGGCCGTCCCCGCGGGCTCCCAGACGACGCGGGTGCTGCTCTCGGCCCTACCCGCGAACACAAACTCACCCTTCGCTCATCTCCTCGGGGCTCTCCCTGTCCACCACGAGGCTGTTGCTGGTGACATAGACGGACATGCTAGGGTGCTCGATGAGGAGATCCTCCATGGGGTTGCTCTCCATGCTGTCGAGGCCGGGGCCTTCTGCAGTAAAACAGGGGGGAGGGGTGACAAACCAACTCTCGTCCATCAAGCAGGGGTCGGGCTGGGAGGGCGCGGGCCTGCCGACACAGTCACGGAGCGAGCGGGACGAAGAAGTGGTAGGCGGGGGGGACCCCGGGCAGCGCCGGGGCGTGCAAACGGGAGCTCTCTCACCTACCCTCTGCTCCTCGCCAGAGGTTGAGGCATAACTACCTAATGAGGGACAGGAGCCGCCGCCGGGCGGGTGGGACGGCCGAGAGCAGCCCGGGAGTTGGAAGCCATGCAGAGGAGGGCAGGGAGGAGCACGGAGCAAAGACACACACACATACGATATACAGTGGGGAGGGAGAGGGGGAGGGGGGAGAAAAAGGGGGCATTATTAGTACAAAAGACACCCCAATAGCATCAATATTATTATAAATGTATATAGTATAATATACAGGAACTCTCACTGCGGAATAAACCACCGTGCAAAATAAAACCACCACCACAGCACAGCAAGGCCACCGCGAGGGTCAGCCGAGCTCGGGCGGGTGGAGGACCTCCAAGGACTGTGGCGACGTCTGCGTGGGGAGGCCGGAGGCGCCCACGTTCCGGTGACGCCTTCCTTCTTCGTCCACCAGCAGCGATGGTGGGAACGGTGCCCACGGCTGGAGGGGCGGCTGCTCCGAGCTCCCCGAAGCACCGCTGCCGTGCTGGGCACGAGGCCAGACGGGGCCCTTGCTCACACAGACAGTGCCCTGCGGGTGGCACGGAGGGTCGGCTGGGCCCTCCAAGATGGGCTGGGACCCTTCGCGCTGAAGGTTGCTAGACCAGTTTCTCAGCAGGCCTTGGCTCCGGCGACGCTATGGGACTGAGGGGGACTCAAATAGGCAGAAAGAGCAGAATGCCCTGTTTTGCTGAAATGGCAAGCAAAAGAAGCATGCAAATATTTTTGGTTGAGTGGTTTAACCAAATATTGGAGGAAATCACCAGGGCTTACTGAAGCAATTTTTTTCTCCATGAAATGAAGGAAGAAATTCAGCTAGGAAGAAGCATTGCTTTTTTCTGTAAAGTTACTTGATTTGAACCCTGCCTTTCAAAAAGAACAATAGCTGAATTACTAAGTGAATCTTTGCTTGCAAATACACTTCATTCTTGCAAATGTTGAAACCAATCACTGAGACAAGGAAAAAAAAAGTGCATGCTTTTTTTCCTGGAAGAAACCTTTTTCTCAGTGCATGAATCATTCACCCAAAGTTTTCACCATGACTTTGACTTCAGTCTGTAGGAGGCAGATTTTTCAGCTGGTGAGCTATACGAACTAACCGCATGCATCACTTTGAAACTCCAGCCTTTATTTTCCTTGCCCTCACCTCTGCTTGGCAAGTCAGTTGCACTGGCGCTTTTCTAAGACTCCCGTGTCAGAAGTTACTGGCTGTGCTATAGGGAGGGAGTCTGCTCTTAGTGGTGGATGCAGCAGGGAACCGAGACGCGTTCCCAGGTTCAGCAGTGTGTTTCAGGCTTCTTGGCAGGGGGCAGTTAGAGGGACCCCGCTCTTGTTGGGGTGGATTTGGTGGAGTACTTCTATGAACATGTGTGACCCTCTTGCTGGGTGAGGGTGCAAAAGAAATCAGAGATTAATGTGTTCTTGCAGTGCCCAAACAGGCAGGAAGAAATATGGACACATGAAGCAAGGGGCAGACATTCATCACGACGTGGATGTCACCAGCTCATCCTGCAGACGAGGCCCCAGCCTGCGGCTTAGGGCAGGCCACAATTAGCCTTGCGAACAGGAGAATGTCTTTCTTCAGGTCAGTGGATATCAGGCTATTAATAGTTGTTGACATGCCAGGCTGGAGATTATTTGTCAGCTTGGAGACAGACAGACAGGGGTCTGGGTTTGAGTGTTTTCCCTGTCCCTTAGGTTCAGCAGTGCTCCCACAGCACATGGGGCTGTGGGTGCAGGGAGAAGGAGGGGTGAGGAACTAGCTTGGCTGAGCCTCTGTCCCAGCCATGCATGTCTATCTGTCCAGATCCCTCGCAATGGCGCTTTTTAATGTCACAAGGAATGTTTCAGGATTCCCAAATTCCTGGGTGACTTGTAGCAAGGAGTCTTATCTCTAGGTAGAGAGAAATAGAGAAATGCGTAGAGAAATGCTCCTTTCTGGCCCCAGAAGTTGTGATGCTAGTCCTGCCTGGCCATGCCAAGTTGTGCTTTCCCAGCTTGAGACCTGCACTCTTCTTCCCTTTGTCCAGGACAAACTGGACTAGCTTCACTTCATTCTGGCCCACCTCTTCCAAGGGGTTCCTGGGTGCTGAGTGGAGCCAGACAGGCAGCAATGGAGTGAGAGGGGACATTTGAAATGCTCCCAAGAGATCTGGTTAATTCAGGTGCACTTTGCAACATGTGGGTCAAAGACCTGGCTGATGTTGAACTTCTTCGGAGGCTTGCTAGGCTGCTTCACTGCTGGGAGTGAGCTAGTCTGGGCTACGCTTTCCTGCCATTGTGGCTTTAACTTGAAGGATGGGGGCTGGAGCCAAGAGGCTTAGCTTTTGAAGTGCTTTGCATAACTCCAGGCTCAGGAGAAGGGCTGAAATAAATCGATCCCTCACTGGCGGGGGAATGCTAAGGGAAAATGCAGTAGTGGTGCCGGTGGGGATTAGCAGTGGGGGTAACAGGCCCCATGGAGACACACTGCTGAAAGCTGGCCCTGCACCAAGAGCCTGGCTAACTGATTAAAAAAAGCCACCAAGAAAAACTGGAGTCTTTTGGAACAAAGTCAGCCCAAGATCCCCACAGAGCCGGCCGCATGTCTCTGACCCAGGGGATTCAGGGCCTAGCCCAGCATTTCTCTGTTTGGGAAAACTTACGGTTCCTTTTAGTATGCTTTGGACACGCTGCAGACCTTGCCAGCGGCAGGACCAGAGGCCAGCTGGCCCTGACACATAGCAGCTGCATGCACATTGCTCCAGGGACCTCCTTGCAAGCAGCTCGCTCTCATGGCACTGCTTTGACCCCCCTCCACCCAAGAGGGACAGTCACCAGAGCCCAGAGGACAGGGAATACTCCACAGCCACCTGCTGCCCAGGCCACTCTCCTGCCTCCATCTCGGCTCCACAGTTCTCCGGGCAGACGTGGGGGGCTTCCCTGTCCTTGTCTCCCCATTCCAGGCTTGTCTGTGCTCCGTTGCCCTGTCCAGCTCAGTGCATGGGGAAAAAAACTAATGAACACTCACATCCTGAGAATGAGCCCTGCTCAGCACATGTAGGACAGACAGTGAGAATCTGCTCAGAGGGCTGGCAGAGGACAGCACAGCTCCCTCCCTGTAACAGGGAGGACTAAGTCCTCCTCCTAAACCTGTTAGCAGTCTCCTGGGTTGGGGCACTGTGACTAATGAGAGTCTGTAAAAAACAACAAGGGATGCTGAGAAGCAGAAATCCAAGGGCTGGGGCTGCAGCGCACACAGTCTTGTTTGTGTAAGTAAGTTCACTGCTTAATTTGCAAGCAAAAGGTCATAAAATTATCATTGCACATGGCTGAGTCATCAACCTTACAATAGGCAAAGGCACAAACTGTCTTAACGGAGATTAAGAAGCCCTTTTCCACACAAGGAATTTGACCTCTCCGTCTGGGGTCAAATGGGGCTCTGGATGGTCTCAGCTGTTCCTGAGAACAGGTAGCTCCAGAGGGCAAGGGTTTCTCTACACACAATGACATAGCTCCAAACAAACTGTCTGAGAGCTCTTGGCAAGGGCACTGGAAATGATTTGTGAAGAAAAAGCCTTTCAAAAGAGCTTTCAGATTCTAGACTTGCTCTCCTAGATGGCCCCAAATGATCCAAGCTTGGAGCAGAGCTTGCTAGATTGCTACAGGTCAGGGTGGCCCTGGAGCAGTGTACCCTCCGCCAGGACGGCCGGGAGGCCGTCGCTGACGCAAAGCACTGCAGACACACCTATGTGGGTCCTGCACACAGCCTGTGCGCCTCTGCCCACTGCAGCATCACCTGCCGCTGCCCTCCCGCGTGCGAGCCTCCCTGGCTCACTGTCAGGGCCCGAGGAGCAGGATTTCTTCCTGGTGAACGGACTCCAGGTTTGTTTGTATTTCGGCAGGCCATAAGGTGAATGCCCAGCCTTCCTTCCCCCTTGCTTGGCAGGCTCTGGACTGGGGAGCTGGAAGCACTGGCTGCAGCCAGGGTATCACAGCGGAGAGACTGAGCCCAGCTCCTCCAGGGCTGAGCCTGGCAAAGTGCTGCTCCCCAAGCAGGACTGCCAGGGCAGACCCCGGCAGGGCATGCTGCAATCAAAATGCTCTGGAGATAGTTAACAGGGCATGACTCATCCCTAAAAGCATCTTCTGCGACTTGCACAACCAAAGAGCCCAGCTCCAGGGAGGGCAGGGGCACACGGCCATGCAGCCAACCGCACCAGGCACGGCACCAACCCACGGCTGCCAACGGAGGTTGGCCTTTAGCCAGGCAGCCGGCAGCTCCTACGTGGAGGTGTGCCGGCAGCTCCCACTGCCCACGCCACAGCCTTGCTTAGCCACAGTCATGCCATTCTGACCCAGCACACAGGCAAGCAGCCCGTGTGGGCTGGCATCTCCCCACTCCACCAAGCACCCAGCAGGCAGGAACAAACCGGAAAATAGTGGGTGAACTCCCCGATCTCTGATTCTTGCTGGTTAAATGGACAGGAGTAAGCTCTGGGAACTGCGAACTGCTCTTCGGGGCAGATCCTTGGATCTGGTCCATAATCCACAAACAGGCTCCTCTAAGTGCTAAAGAATTTGTGCCTGCTTGAAGCTGGGTTGTCTTTGATTACAGCCACATGAAGAGAGCTATCTGGCATTTTATCCCAGCCGCACGCTCTGAGAGGAACACTTTTCTCAGCTATTCGAAAACTGCTAATGAAAGGGTGTCACTGACTCCTGCAAAGGCAAGGGCTGGTGCTCCTGGGTGAAGGTCCCATCCTGGTGCCAAGCACCGCTTGGCCGCTGCCTCCAAAGGTGCAAAATCAGGCCTGTCCTCTCCTGCTGGATCTCATTAGACCTTCTCCCTCCCTGTCCTGTCCAGGGTGTCCTGTTAAGAGCTGGGTCAGTGGGACACATTCTGTTCATCTGAAGTTTGGTGGCCTTTCTATGAACACCTTTCCCCCCAGGCCTGCTTGGAGATAAAACAGGAGCGAGGAGGGATACTCCTGTCCCTGGGGGAGCCGGGTGGCAGTGCCTGAAGGCTCCCAGGCAGACAGCCAGCATCCATGGCCCAGGAAGTGGCTGCTGTTACTCATTTTCTCCCAAGCTGGCTGACAATCAGGAATTGCTGCTGGGAGGGCAAAGAAAGGAAGAGGGGTCAGCTTGGGGTCTTTTGCAATGACAACAGAGATCTTTGTGCCTGGCCCAGGCTGGGAGCTGTGAGTACAGGCCAAGGTGAGGGGGAACCAGGGAAGGAGGGATGAAGGGCAGAGCTAACCACATGTCATGGAAGCTCAGCTGGAGGTTGCTGACAAGGTCTGATGTCATCTGAAGGGATTTGGCCAGCTCTGGAGAAACAAGACACATCACAGGTTGTATGAAACCAACCCCCCTGCTTTTCTCACCTGCAAGATCAATTATGAGCCATCCATCCTCCTCCTCCTCCTCAGAGACAAAGGGTTTGGGCTCCTCCAGGCCCTCTGGTGTGTTGCTGTCACTGAAGAAGAGGCTGGTAAAACGCTGGAACATGGTTGGGGAATGGTCTGATGAGAGGAAAGAAGAATGAAGCTACTGCTGAGTGCTGGCCTCAAAGCGTGGAGGCAGGCGCCACAGGCAGGGGCCAGAAAGGACAATGGAGCTTAGTGTCTCTGTCTTGGTGGAGGAGTCCTTTCCAGTGGCAGGAGATGCTTCACAGCTAGCAAAATCTTAGCTGAGTTAAATGATGTATAGTGCAATTATGAGGTTCTTCACTTGGCTTCAGTGCAAAGGCCTGTAAGAAAAAGGAGAAATTCATTCAGACTTGTTGGAAAGGTTGACCCTCCTGCACCCCATGGGGCTCAGATGGTCTGGAGGGGAGGACAGCGAGATGACCAGCACTGATATCTGCCATCGGTAGCTCCAGCCATTCACTTTTCAGAGGGCATGATATATTGTGTCTGAGAGCACAGTTGTGATGGGCTTCATGCTGGGTCCCCCCTCCTGCACCAAGCCCACATTGTGCCCTGAGAGCACCTCTTCCCTCAGCCCCAGTTGCTCCTCAGCAATGTTAGACAACAAAACAAGCCGCAGATTTGTACCAGCCAACACATGTGGGACATGTGAGAAGAGCAGATTTGGGGGAGAAAGGCAGGTTTTGGTCCTAGCCTTGATGCAGCTTTTCTGGCTGACCTTGGAAAAGCCACTGGTCTTCTCTGTCCTGCCCTGGCACACAGTGAAAGGGACACTCACTGACATTTGGGAAACATGCTCTTCTGTCAAACGTTATCTTTGCTACTGCTGTTGTTATGAAGAGCTGGTGTTGAGAAAGGGTAGGGACTGGCCAGGAACCCAGTGTGCCAGGACTTGGATAGCGTCAGTCACAGCTGACTTTCTGGGGAAACTCTCTAAGAAAAGAGTTTCTCTGCTTCATGGCAGACCATCTCCCTCTGCCCAAAAGGCTGCAATCCCCACCTCTAAGAGAAGTTCTCTGCATTTTGGAGACGATATGCTTCACAGCTATGTGATGGGGTTGGTCGGTCACCCCTCAAACTTTGCAGGCTGTTCCCTTCCCTTGCAAGCAGCTTCTCCTGGGGGAGGCTGATAAGCAGCAGTGGTTCCAAGGGAAACAGGTCCAGGTCTGACTTGGGGTCTCTGTTTGACTGTTTCCCCTCATGTAAATCTTGACCCATGTGGTGTCAGTTCCTCTAGAGCTACACTGGCATTGAATATGGCTTGTGGTATGAAACTTTGATGAAAGGATAGGGAAAAGGGTGTGATGATGCTGTTGCATCTGAGGACTGCTGTGAATTTACATGGTGTGAGCTTTCTGGGGTCAGTGTGATTGCTGCAGTGCAAGAGGGCTTGGTCCATAAAATTCATTCCTAGCAAGATGGCAAAGCAGCCAATTGAACAGGCTGGCCTTCAGGAATCCCAGGCCCTGGAAACCAGAGGGAAAGTCTTCAGAAATGAAGATTTTCCCTTGCTGGAAAAGGATCACGATAAGGATCACTTAGGCAAACTGGACATGCTTAAGTCCATGGGCCCTGATGGGATGCATCCACCAGTGCTGAGGGAGCTGGCTGATGTCATTGCAAGGCCACTCTCAATCATCTTTGAAAGGCCATGGCACTCAGGAGAGGTACCTGAGGACTGGAAGAAAGCAAACGTCACTCCAGACTTCAAAAAGAGCAAGAAGGAGAACCCAGGGAACTACAGGCCAATCAGCCTCACCTGGATCCCTGGGAAGGTGATGGAGCAGCTAATTCTGAATACCATTTCCAGGCACATGGAGGACCAAGAAGGTGATCAGGAGTAGTCAGCATGGATTCGCAAAGGGGAAATCATGCTTAACCAGCCTGAGAGCCTTCTGTGATGGAATGACTGACTGGGTAGATGAGGGGAGAGCAGTGGATGTTGTCTACCTTGACTTCAGTAAGGCTTTTGATGCTGCCTCTCATAACCTCCTCACAGACAAGCTGAAGTACAGGCTAGATGAGCAGACAGTGAAGTGGATTGAGAACTAGCTGAATGCCAGAGCTGAGGGTTGTGATCAGTCGTACAAAGTCTAGTAGGAGGCCTGTAGCTAGCAGTACACCCCAGGGGTCAATACTGGGTCCAGTCCTCTTCAGGTTATTCATCAGTGACGTGGATGAAGGGACAGAGTGCACCCTCAGCAAAGCTGCTGATGATACAAAACTGGGAAGAATGGCGGATACCCCAGAGGGCTGTGCTGCCATTCAGAGAGACCTCAATAGGCTGGAGAAATGGGCAGAGGAGAACCTCATGAAGTTCAATAAAGGGGAGTGCAGAGTCTTGCACCTAGGGAGGAATAACCCCATGTACCAGTACAGGCTGGGGGCTGACCTGCTGGAAAGTAGCTCTGTGGAGAAGGACCTGGGGGTCCTGGTGGACACCAAGTTCACCATGAGTGTGCAGTGTGCCCTTGTGGCCAAGAAGGCCAGTGGTATCCTGGGCTGCATTAGGCAGCGCATTGCCAACAGACTGAGGGAGGTGATCCTTCCCCTCTACTCAGCCCTGGTGAGGCCACATCTAGAATACCGTGACCAGTTTTGGGTTCCCCAGTGCAAGAGAGATATGGAGCTACTGGAAAGAGTCCAGCAAGGGGCCACTAAGACGATTAACAGACTCGAGCATCTCTCGTATGAGGAAAGGCTGAGAGAGCTCGGACTCTTCAGCCTGGAGAAGAGAAGACTCAGGGAGGATCTTGTCAATGTATACAAATATCTTAAGGGAGGATGTAAAGAGGATGGGGCTAGACTCTTTCCAGTGGTGCCCAGCGACAGGACAAGAGGCAATGGGCACAAACTGAAACACAAGAAGTTCCATCTGAACATGAGGAAAAACTATTTTATTGTGAGGGTGACAGGGCATTAGAAGAGGTTGCCCAGAGAGGTTATGGAGTCTCCATCCTTGGAGATATTCAAAAGCCATTTGGACATGGTCCTAGGCAACGTGCTCTAGGTGACCCTGCTTGAGTGGGGAGGGTCAGACTAGATGATCTCCAGAGGTCTCTTCTGACCTCAACCATTCTGTGATTCTGTGAATATACACCTCCCCACATGGGCATCAGCTGATCAGCGAGAAAACACAGGCACTTGGATTGCCAGATTGACAGACGGTCCAGCAAGGCTTCCTTTGCCTTGGTTCCCAAAAAAAATAGCAAGGATGGGGTAAGGACCAAAACTGTGCAGCTGGAGGGTAGGAAATTGCAAAGGACACTTTCCATTTGATTTTTTCTTATTATATTAGTAATAAAAGCTGGCTGGGAATGGACTCCAAGCCTTCCACACCTTCCCTTGGGCTGGCACTAGTGCTCCATGGTGAGTCAGAGTGGGGAACTATCCCAGCAGTGACCAGGCTAGTTCTTTTCTGGGGAGAGTTTTCAGTTCAGCATCCAGTACCAGCACAAGGGAAGCGTGGCAAGAGGCAAGTAACACCCATCAGGAGCCACAGCCTTCACCAGCAGCACTGCTGAGACTGGTCTGCACGTCCAGTCTCTGCCCTGCAGCCCAATAACAGGAGGGAGTGACAGTTACAGCCTAAGCTATCTCAAAGGTTTGCACAGTGACCATTAGCCTTCTCCAGTTCTGGGGAACCACAGGAACTACACATTCTTGGGTCTCCTACCCATACAGCAAGGCACAGGAAAGCTCAGCATAGACAGAAGACAGCCCTCACCTGTAAAGCTAACAAAGCCGCTGGGGAGGCTGTGCCCACCTCCCGCTGCCCTCCAGTGCTGGGATGGGGCTTGTCCCAGCTTGCAGTGAGCAGGGCTCCTCACAGCCCTGGGTACCAACTTGGTAATGGGGGAATGCAATGCAATGACCTCAGAGGAAAGAGCTGTCCCAGCGCAGATCAAGAGAGCCACCTCACATAGCTGTAGGGAGATTTGGGACACCAAACAGAGGGAGTGCTCTGCTGCCCATCAAAAGGCCTCGCTACAATTTTGCTTGAAATTTGCCTGTGCCGATAACTGCTTTAGATTGATTTAATTCTAAAAATTATTACTGTTGGGTTTTTTTGTGTGTATTTGCAGGGATGCTCTTTTAAGGCAGTTGCACATGTTTCATTGCCACCCTCCAGCTGAGGCTGATGACACTGTCACACATGCCCCACTCCCCATGCTGTTATTTTACAACGCTGCCCCAAGACACTACCATGTTCTTATGCTAGAATGGCCTCCAAACCTCACCACCCAGCACCACAGGGCAGAAACACAGCCAAGCTCAAAGGGGCAGAGAGAGCCGCACCATGCTGGTCCCCCCCAACCTGGTCTCACCAGGCTGAGGGACAGAAAACAGTAAAAACAGGGGAGGAGCTTCCAGTGCAGACCGCTCCGAGCTGCTGCTCCCTTGCCACACACACTCCGCATGCCCCATGGACACGCAGACTCTTCAGAGCAGGTAGGGGCAGCCTTAGAGCCCTGAGTCTTGGTCCTGTCCCCAGCCTCACAGGCAGGAGTGTGCAGGAGGGGGTGGGCAGTGGCAGCAAGGGGCCAACCCCCTCCCAGCAGCAGCACGGCACCAGGCAAGATGAGGACCGCTTTCTCCCAGCCTTGTTGTCTGGGTCTGGCTTGCCAGCGACTGGGCAAGTCTCTTGGCTATTTATGCTTCATTACTGCTATAGCTTTATTGCTGGGGAAACAAAGTCCTTACAGCTTAGAGGGAGGTTAGGACTCCCATTTTATTGATGTCTCTTAAGCTCTCTGAGAGCTACAGACAGATGGCAGACACAAGGTGCAGAGCATCATTAGCATGGAGAAAATGTATTTGGTTGAGCAACATAAAAGGGCATTAAAATGCCATCAAGAGCTAGACAGAGGGAAAGGCAAAGCACCTCGCTAGGACAGCTGTGTGCATTGCCCTGCTTGGCACACAGCCATTAGTGTATTTAGAGGGCAATCCCTGGTTTATGGCTCTGTCAAACTCTGAAGGAAAGTGCCTTAGAGCCTGCAAGCAGCCCTAGAGGTCTTCCCTGAAGCCTGGGTTTGAGGAACCCCCAGATGAGCCCATGATGGAGCCAGGGCTGGGAATTTGCCATGTTCCCTCTAGAAGAGGAGAAAGGCCAGCAGAAGGCTGCTCTGAGGCTTGTCTGAATCCCTCAGGAGGAGGAAAGGCTCTGGCTCTTGAAGCAGGTCTTCGGTCTAGCCCCAAGGCAAGGGAGCGTCCGGTCAGGCAGCAGCACTGGTGCTGTGAGGGTGCTGCCACGCTCCGGTGCGGCTGCCTGGGAACCCCATAGCTCTTCACAAACACTGAAACAAATGATCCCTGCAGGCCCTGCTGCCAGGGCTCAAAATTCATTTCGGTGCAACAATCCCATTTCTTCGGCATCTTAAAAAAAAAAAAAACCCACCAACAAACATTTAAAAAATAGAAAGCAAAGGAGACAGCGAGCCCATTAAGTTGAAGTGGGCAGCTGGCTCTCAGAGCTGTCATTACAGGTTTTCATAAGGCCTTTGGAGGTTCTCACACAAGCATTAGGGCTAGAAATGGAGACCTGAGACTCCAAAGAGACATTCTGCAGTCCTGAACCTGGAGCCACAGCTCTGGGACAGGGCTCTCATGTCCTAAGCATCGGGGCCCTCCAGAGCCACAGCAATTGCCAGGTCCCCTATTTCAGCCCAGCACAGGTGCCCTGCAGCCCACATCCTCTCACGCCATGCTGCTTGCTTCAGCCTACTGCTGTTACACTGCGCAGAGCTGGCTCTTGGCAATTTTTCATTTCATGAGGGTGCTCGTGCTTAAGCCTGGCAAAGGGCCTCCCCATTCACAAAGTGAGCTTAACCCCCAGGCTAAAGGGACTTTTCAGCTCCCTGCCTCCAAAATAAGAGATCTGTATTATGGATAAAAGCACCTCTTCACCCTCTGACAAGGCCTGGGAACAAGCAATAGCAGAAGGGAATAGCCCATCACTACTTGCCTTGGGAAAGCAGAGACCTCTGACCATAAGATCAGCTGAATGTTGTAGGGCTTTGTGGGACTTGGATGGGGTACAGGACTCTTCTTCAGCAGCCTACACAGCAGCAAATGGACCCCACTGTTCCTGCCAGAGAAGCCCAGTTCTGCTTCTCTGAGCAGCTTGGGATGGGAAGGGTACAGAGGGGTACAAAGTGCCTGGGGCTGGCATAGTGGCAGGGAACCCCATGGCTGCCAGGCACTAGAGAGCTACCAGGAGAGCAAGGAAAGACAGAGGCTCCAGGAACGCACTGGGCAACTCAGAGGAGCAGATGGCTTCAGCGAGCCTCACTGAGGGTCCACATAAGTTCCGGTTCTCTGACAGTTCAAGCTTTGGCTCAGGCATCTGCAAAGTAGGGCTAAGGGGCTGCTCAGAGCTAAACTGTGGTAGGAAGGGAGGCTCTAAGGCTAGACACCTCCAGGGTAAGCAGCAACACCATGCTCTGCCTTCCTGCCCCAGGTGTCTCTCCAGCACTTGGGGACCATCAGAGATCAACAGAGCTTTATTATGGCCCTCAAAGGAAAGCACTGCAGCTGGCACTCCCATACCCTTGGCAATCCGTGCAGATACAACTAGGAGGAAAGGGGCAAGACAGGTAAGAAATCTCATCATGAGAGCTCCCTAAAGCTTGCACAGGCCCTAGTTCCTGGTGGGTTTGCACCAATCCTTGTCTGTTCTCAATAAGGGCCATAATGGATTTACAACCCACTCATCTAATTAACATCTTCCTCCCACTGCTCATGAACTGGGAATGGCTGGACTGGCTCTTTGTGCTGGAGCATCAGGAGAGGCACAGAAGGGCTCTGGACAGAGCACAAAGCAGCCCTGAAGAAGAAAGAATCAAAAATGGCTCCATCACTGACATGAGACAAAACCTCTTATTTGCTCAGAGGCAGTGGCAAAGCTCTCCCTCAAAGCTCAACCTGGCCTGGGGATACTTCCAAGGCAGGGAGAACTTTCACAGAGCTAGGGCCAGCAGAGAGATGGGACACAGCTGTGGGACCTCTTGGTTGAGCAAAAAGGCACACAGACAATCTCACAGAATCACACAATGATTGAGGTTGGAAGACACCTCTGGAGATCATCTAGTCCAAACTCCCTCCTCAAGCAGGGTCACCTAGAGCACATTTCCAAGGATTGTGTCCAGATGGCTTTTGACTATCTCCAGAGAAGGAGACTCCACAATCTCTCTGGGCAACCTGTTCCAGTGCTCTGTCACCCTCACAATAAAGAAGTTTTCTCATGTTCAGATGGAACTTGTTGCGCTTCCATTTGTGCCCGTTGCTTCTCATTCTATCACTGGGCACCACTGAAAAGAACCTGGCCCCATCCTCTTTACACCCTCCCCTCAGATACTTATACACATTGATAATATCCCCCCCTCAGCCTTCTCCAGGCTGAAGAGTCCCAGCTATCTCAGCCTTCCTTCATATGACATGCTCTAGTCCCTTAATCATCTCCATGGCCCTTCACTGGACTCGCTCCAGTAGTTCCATCTCTCTCATACTGGCGAGCCCAGAACTGGACACTACTTCAAGACCTCCTATAGGACCTGCGAGCTTCCTGGGCCAGAGATAAGACTTTTCTTGGTGCATTTTGGCTTTGCACATGCTAAGAAAAGTCCCCAACTACTAGCTGGTTGATGAGAGTAGGGACACAGCTCATTCATAAGGCAGCTCCATGGAAGACCAAGCAGGGCCTGCACAGCAGAGCTGCATCTTTGCCATTCAAATCCAGCCCCTCCTGGATCAGCAGAAATTCACAAAATGGTTGTTAGTGCCACGAGTTTGAGTGCTTGCTCCTGATGTGGGGCTCTGGCACACTTGTATTTATCCATTCTGGGATAACCATGCATTTGAGCTTCTCACTTCTAGTTGCATTAGGAGGCACAATACCTGCTCCACATGGCAAAATAAAAATAAAAATAAAAATAAAAAAAAACAAGGGGAACTTTCTCCCACAAGTCTGATGCCCTGAACCTCAGTGGGTCTCTGCTGTCAGGGGATGCAGAACTGGGTGCTGAAGCACTGAGCAGCCCTGCACCCCATCCATCATCTGTATACCTTGCCTGCCTGGCTTTCAGGGCCAGCTACATCTGCTCCCTAACAGAGTTGGGGCAGTAGTGTGACATTAGCTGTCCTCTCTAGAATGTCTCAGTCCCCCCTTGCCTTTGTTTGCCCTCTCCCCACAGGCCAGGGCAGCCTGCAGGTACTCTACCCGAACGAGTGGCTCTGGGACAGGAGTAACCTGCAGGCCAGGTGGGCCTACACGCGTGCACACATGGGGCTGCCAGGCACAGCTTCAGGCCACCAGGTGCCTGTGGGCCTGTCCCTCCAGCCTGCATCTCCCTCTGGCTCTGCACACTTCCAGCTCCCTCTGGGATCTCTCTGCTCCCCCTGCCCCAGCCATGATTCATTCTTTCCACACATCCTGTGCCGAGACTGACGTGGGGGAAGAGTTTACAGCTAAATGAGATGGGTACAGCTAGGACAGCTTGTTCAAAATGCACTTGGCTGGGACTCAAGGAGTCTCTTGGCATAATGAATTGGAAGTCAGCAAGGATTCCCCACTCCTTGTCCTAGGAGGTTTTCTGGCTTCCCTTTGAAGCACCGAACCTGGGTGTTTTGGGGGCACTGAGAAATGACAGTCATTTTCTCTGACTACAGCAAGAGCTACAGGCTCTGGCGGAGCTCAGCTAAGGTACCCCTCACCCTGGGACCCTGATCACAGCCATGACCCAAGGAAAGCCCATGGGCTTTCCATCATCTTTCTAGAGTGCTATCACAATTAAGCTACTCAGACATCCTCCTTCCTGGAGCACAGAACTTAACAGTATACATTAGGGAAACAAAGACAGGGGCTGATATGTCTGGGCTGAACGGAAACTAGACTGTTCAGCTGTATCTCAAATGCTCTACACACTGACCGTGGTGGAGATTTTCCACACAGTGGGACAGATGTGAGCATTAGGAGCAAGAAGAGTGAGCTGAGCTCCAGCCTCCCCTCCTTGATCCAGGCTGGAGGACAACAGCTAGGCTTGCCCTGCAGTCAGCAGTGAAAACAGTCACAGCCAGTGGTTTTGTTACATGCCATTTCTCAGAGCTCCCTACTTGTTCCAAGCAGGCATTACAACCAATCTGAAATACAGCAGCTGGCTGGAGCACATTTGTTAAATACACTCCAGCTTGCCAAGGGCAGATGTCAGTTGAGTCTCTTCAGGGGCCACATGCATGGATTTCCCTAGCCAGCACGGTCTTGAAGATGGATCACACCCGCTGCACAACATATCTCAGCCCAGTAATTGCCAAAGCAGAGGCTGTGGCCAACAGCCAGGCCCCAGGCCGAAAAGGGGAACAGGGAGCAGCGTGGGCAAGGTTCATGGAAGAAATCTTAGTGTCCACCTCCCCCCCCCCCCCCCCCCCCCCCAAAAAAAAAAAGCCCACTTGATGTCCTAGGACTTCAGGATGCTTGATCTTTCCAAAAACCTTGAGCAGAAGGGGAAAGGGACAGGAGGCATCCAGAATCCTGGACCAGTCTGCATGTGGCACCAACAACAGCTCCAAGCCCTCAGGACCACAGGTGGCCACATCCCCTTGTAGGTTCAAGCAGGAGACTCCCAAGAGCAGGTTTACATACTTTTTTTTAGTGGGGGCAGCTGTGCCCTATGGCATTTCCAGGCAAGCAAGAGTGCTGGGCCAAAGATGACCTCAGCATAACTGTGCAACTTCTCAGAACGATACAGTAGGGCTGAAGTGGGCTTGGAAGAGCCAGGGATACTAGAGCCCAGACCAGCCTTGCTTGGGAGGGCACCTTGAAGGACCCCGAATGCATGCCAGGACTTCATAAAAATTCCAGACAGGTTACTTTTTTCAGGTTTGTATGTCAAACTACAGCAGAGACAGCTTAATGCTCTGCTCCCTCTGCAGTCCTTTGCCAACAAACAGCCCTTGAAGGTGATGGAGACAAAAGAGCTGGCGTATCTGAGGCAGACTAGGAAGCTGGTAGTGCCAGCCCAATCCAGCTGTAAGAGGACATGCGTCCAGCAAAACACTCAAGTAGCTACTGAAGGCCAAGGTCTGAGTCAGAAAAATTTCTCCATTTTATTTTAGAAAGCCAGTTTAGGTTTGTTGCTGGACTACTGGCTGCCTCTGTAAGCCACAGCTCTGCCAAAACCCAGTCAGCAGTTAGTGCTGCCTTCCCCCAGGACATCCCATTGGGGCTCAACGCATCTGTCTGACAGCCCATCATGGAGCAAAGGAGGGCTACCCCTTGGGTCTCTCCTTTATATCCTAAAGGCTTTGCTTGGAGAGGCCCCAGACAAGAAGTTCATCCTCTAGTGAGTTTTTAAAGTCACATAATAAACTAGGCAGTCAAAATAGAGAATGAAAAACTTCCTTAAAAAAATGTGACAGCCACTTTCACTGGACAATAGCAAAGTACTTTAAACATTAGTTGATACTCAATCTTCCTTCCTCTTGGGGGATGAATTTTCATTTCCCAAGGTACCAAGATGTTTAGAGACTGGTCCCAAAAATCATATGGCACATCAATGGAAAAGCCAGAAGCTGAAACATTTGAACCTCATAGCTGCCCATCCTAACCATTCTGCTTCCCCACTGGCACCCCTTCACCTCAGTGCTGTATTTCTGCTGTTTCCTCTCTGCTTCAACAGCTTCTTTATGCCAAGTTGCAGCAAACTCTCAACTGAATATGGCCTGGGGCCTCTAAAGTGAGATTTGCAGTGCCAGGTTCCACCTTTGTGGCTCCCCACAGGACAAGAGGAGCATCCAGTGCTGGTGGCCGTGCAGCAGCAATTCTCTGGAGGCAAACCAAGTGCTTGCTTTGATAGCCATGTGTGCAGCAAGGGCAAATTACACACGCAGGGCAAAGCTTGCGGAATCAGCCCCTCGGATAAAGCAAGGGAGCTTCCTCACCCTGGAAACTCCCAAGCTAGCACTGCAGTGGAGACATCCACAGCTAAGAGCTTAGTAAGTCATTTGGGCAACACAATCATTTTAAAGCCTGATCTCTTCCCCTGCATCAGCATCCAAATGGGAGGCAGTGAACATTGCACATGGCCTTCTGGGTTTTTATAACATAATCCAAAGTAACACAAGATGCCTCAGGGACAGCTCAGGTCACTGCAGAACAGGTTTGAAATGCCTGGGGACCCTGGGATCCCAAACAGGACCAAGCTTTACATCTTATAAAGCTTGAAAGATGAACAACCAGCTCCCTGTAGCATGCAAGCTTTCAGGGAAAGTCTTAAAGACAGGACACTCTCACACAGTGATCTGCAATTTTCTGAGAAAGGGTTGCGTGGGGTTGCTTGGCCAGACTCTGCCTTGACTGCCTGTCCTAGCCAGAGCATGGGCACAGGGCAGATGGACAGACAATGTGATCAGACAGGCCTCCATGGAAAGAGCACAAAGGCTTCATGTGTGCCCTTGCACCTCTGCCAGGGCTGGCCACTGCCCCACTCTCCACCTGAGAAGCAGTTGCATTTGGGGAGCTACAAGTGATACTCCTGTACGCACAGCGGGGAAAGCCCTCAGGTTTTATTCCAAAATATGAAAGCAGTACCCAGACCCTGGCAGACTAACAAGTACCAAAATGATCTTTAATCCTAACCCCTCACTTTATTCCATTCACTCTGAAATTCTTGGCAACACTGCATTAAAGAGGCAGGAGCAGGCTCTTTATTGCCTTTCCGCCCTAATTGGAAACAGCTCCTAGCCAATGTGATTAGTGCATCATCCTTAATTAGCTCCAGACCATCCCCACAGGCCACAGAAAATACCAAATACCCAGCACCATTGTCACTGAAGGGTGGAAGTGGCTCTCACCCCTTAACATGGCAAAAGACTCTTTGGCCAGCTGCTGCCAGCAGCACCTGGACAGCAAGACAGCCCCAAGGCATCGCAGTCCTTGCAGAGTCTTCCGCCAAGCCCTTCTTTGGCTGGGATGCAACACAGACATCAGTGGATAAAGCTCCTAAGTTCTTCCAGGTTTTCAGAAAGCCCCTACTTTTGTTGCAGCAGATGTTTGCCCCATTTACACCAGGGGAACCAAGGTAGGCAGCCTCATGGAAGGGACCCAGATGGTCTCTAGAACTGGATTTAAGTTACAACTATCCTGCTGTCTAAGCAGTACCTGTAACTAGGCAGAAAAGGTGCCTACGGAATCCGTTTGGGCAGGAAGCAACTTCTGTGCACCTCCAGCGGCCAGGGCTGGTCAGAGCTCAGATGGATTCTTCTCTCTCATGCTGCATCTGCAAGACTTGTATCTGCTGAGGAAATGCTATATCTGCTGAGGAAATGCAGTCAGCTCTGAGGCAGAACAGGGCTCAGCAGCCCCTGGGCAGTGAGCACCCTGCGGGCTTGGGTGAGCCTACGTGCTCTGCCTTGTCCCGGGAGGCCTGCATGGTGCTCCTCAGGAGATGGGTCCTGTGCGGAGCCCAGGCTTCACCAGGAAGCAGGGCCCTGTGGGAGCACTGCAACTCAGTGAAGAGTCCAGCCACTCCCTTCCACATCTAGTTCACACGGCCTGCACGCTGTAACAGATCTTTGCACCTCACGTGAGGAAAGGTCTGGGGAGCATTCAGCAGTAGGGGAACCTCAGGACACCCAGGTTTCCCTCAGCTACTTGGTTTGCCTTGGCAAGGCCAGCAAAGTCCAGCCTCAGCTACTGCCCACGTATCAGATCCTTATGGTTAGGGCTTAATCGCCCCAAGATAGAAGAGAAATCAGTGGTACACTTAACCCTCTCCACAGGGAGAGCTAGCTCCGGCTGGGCCATCTCGGTCACCAGGTGCCCCAGCTGCTGCTGGCCAGAGCTAGGGACTGAGTGGATGGACAACGGCTTCACTACCCCCATACACACCCCATCTTCAGCCCTGACACAGGGGTGGCCAGTGCCACCAAGCTCTTTGGCATGAAAAGAGGGGTGCGGGAAGGGTCCAAGACCCAAGGCCTCCAAGCACCCCTCCTCCCAAGCAAGGGAGCAACTACAGCCTCCATCTGAAGCCGGCCTCTGCTGAGGAATGAAGTCCTGACTCAAGAGATGACCTGGCCTGTCTTAACCCTTCCTTGCCCTCGGCAGTGTGAGCAGAGGGAGGCTGCTATCACTTCGGAGCTCCTCTGCCACAGCCCTAGTGCTGTGGCTGTCTCCACTCTGCCTGGCTCCCAGCCACAGGGCTGGGTCACCTCCACGGCACAGCTCCAACCTTACTGGGCTTCTGCAGCCTGGCCATGCCCCTCACTTGGGATGGCAAGCCTATTCCAGGCCTGCTACTGCCAGCAGGGAGGGACGGCTTACAAGTGACACTCAGACAGCTTTCTTAAAGATCTAAGTTTATCAGAACTCCTCCAGAAAAGCCAACTATCAAATTCTTAAAACTTGTTGGAGGATATTGAATAAGAGTTAGAGTAAGACAACCATAATGCATTGAGGGTTCCCCCTCCCCCCCCCCCCCCCGAGACCTCTACACAATAGTTAGTTTTTCTGAGTCACTGTCACTGCAAATAACCCAGGGAACTAAAAATAGGCAAAAGAAACCACAACAAAGCCCTGTGATGTGCAAGGATCCCACTGGAGTGGGAGTCTCAGCTTCACAGTTATCAGGAATGGCAGATCCCAAGTCACAGGCTGCAGTAACAACACGTCTGCTTGGAAATGGCAGTGGGCTTCCTGAAACTTTCCATAACTACTGCGCAGCAGGAGGGATACTGATGACAAACAGCAGAAATGGTCCTTCCTCAGCAGAGCTAAGAAGATCCTGTGCAGTCATCACAACAGGCACTGGAGGTATAAATCAGGTGCACTCCTCCAACACACTTGGGAAAGGTTGTTTTCAGCTCATTTTACCAAATTAAGACATGTGCATCACAGGCTGCTCTCTCCCTGCAGTGTTAATCAACATCCTAAAATTGGCACTGAAACATGAAGAGAAGGAAACCTCCTGGATCAACCCCCTTCACCCCCTTAAAGTAGTTAGGATGAGATGTTTGGGAAGGAAATTAACTCCACAGGAACCTAAAGGTCACATCCAAGAAGCACTAGCATAATTGCCAGTGGCCATTGGGCACCAGTGGCTTTCAAACGTGGGTCTGTGGGCTGCAGAGCAGGCAGCCCCAAGCCTCACAGAAGAGGAGCGGCTCTGTGCAACACACCTAGGACACAAAGCGGACACATGAAGGCCCTGTCCCAGCCCAGCAGGGCTCAGATATGCAGCTCAGAGGGTGCCCTCTGCTCACCACCCCAAAAAAGGCCAGCAAGGCATCCTGGCACTGTTCTGTCCCTCACCAGCCAAGGGAAGGGAGCCAAGCTGTTTGTGGACTTGTACACCTCCAGGAGAGTTTTGCAGGGCTGGATTAACACAGCAAGTTGGGTACCGTTGGAGACATCTGCACCACAGCAGTGTTTATCCATTTGCCTCCCCAGCAGCCTGGGTTAAGGGGTTTCCCTGGGGGATCCCTGGCCACACCAGCACGATGGGCAGAACCAGACCCCGAGCCTGCTGCTGGCATGTGCAGACAGACTCCATCAAAGAGGCCGATTCAGGCTCAGAGCCTCTTCTGCTGCCTCATACTGAAGAATGGGAGGAGAAGGCAAGTAATAGAAAATATCAGAGGAAGAAGAGTCTTTATTGCTAGACTCTTACCATGAACAGGAAGCAACCTGTGGGGCTGTGATCACACTGACCATCTAGTTTCACCACCCAAACCAAGCAAAACTCCAGAGACAACCAGATCTCCCACACAGCACAGAAAGCACCCAGGTGCCAAGACAAGCTCTGCAAAAAGGGCCCATGCAGCTGGCAGCAATACAGGAAAGCTCCTTCCTCTGCCCTGCCCAGGAGTTTAATGTCACCAGTGTTCCCTACAGGCTCCTCCAAATCCCACCTGAAGGAGAGGGGCTTGAGGTTGCAGAAAGGGAGGGTGTTCCTCCTGGAGCTGGTGTAAACGTCTGGGCATTCACTTACGGCCTAATACATATTCAGTCCCTTGTCTAACACTGCTACAGGAAAGGTCATTGCCCCAAGGACAAATTTGATCTATTGCTGTTTGAAGCCCTTGAATACAACTATACAGAGCCTTGGGAAAAAAAAAAAAATCTTGGTGGCCAGCAGTATTTCAACAAGCAGGAATTTTAGATATGCCAGACATTGTCTTAAGAGTTTTTGGAAGCCCAGATGTTTTCCTCTCTCAGATGTACTAGGTAAAATATCACTAGGAGTGTGCATACATACTGAGAGGTGAACAGCCCAAAAGTTACACCCTATGTAAAGCACAGGGAGCTGAATACTAATTGGAAAGTTGGACTTCCATAACGCAGAAGCCGTGATTTCACCAGAAGGTCTGTTCTGAGCCTCCTTGGGGCCACATGTGTGTTGGCACAAGACTTGCCTGTGCAGGACACGCTGCCCAATTAGCACTAAAGAGCTCTTATCTAAGAGTTAGTGTCTCAGGTTTTTCCAGTCTTGGTACAAGCAGGTGATACTGGTTTAAGATTATTCTTGAACAAAAAGCTTCCACTTTTTTTCCCCTTCCCTTTGTATTCCTTCAGATAATCACTAATCTAATGCAAGCCCAGGTATTACTAATGGTGACAATGATTTTTAAAGCAGAAATCTTTCTGTCTGGAGAAAAAAAAGCAGAGGGGAAAAGTTTAGAGAAGTTTGTTCCTGGCTCTTTGGAAACCATTACTTTTTCTCCGCCAGGCTTAGCTTCTAATCACAGCAATACCTTGGCTAAATTCACAGCAGACAGCATTTAGCACTTGCTTGGCTCAGCCCTTGCTGGTGTCCATTGTCAGCAAGGGGTATTTCTGGTCCCAAGAACAACCTCCAAGCCAAGGTGCCCATGCCTTTGGTTAGGCTCTCTAAATAGGACTGTAGCGTGCCTTTATATATATATAAGAGGAAGCAAATTAAAAAAATGCAAGAGCAACAACACCCATTTTAACATGTTTCATTAAAAAGTTACACTCTATAGAGTCCAGCGGTCAGCTTTTCAGTTGAGGAGATCCCACAGATGGGAGCAGGTTGGAAAAAACCCACCTGGTCTCCAGGAACTTCTAGTCTTGGCCATCCCACTTAGGTACCTAGCTAAGAGGCAAAAAAAAATCTGGGGGGGAAGCAACCCCTCCGGGACTTCTGGCATTTTTGGTGTACCCCAAAGCAGATGGCTTTGGACAGGTAAGAAGAATAGCCTCCACTACATCTCAGGCTCACCACCCCAAAACACAGCTGCACTGCAGAGGTGTGTGGCTGCTGTGGTTGCAGTAAGCCTCTGTAGCACCAGGGAGGCCACAGCACCCATCTGAGCTTGCCAAGGCCTGCATCTTTCCTCACCTGGCCTGAGCAATACATGCTCACAGTTCCTTCTTCATAGTAGTTAAACTTAGTGACACATTCATGCACACGCCAAAACCTCATTAAAACTAACAGGATTTATGAACAAGCTTAAGTATTTTGCCAAATCAAGATGCAAAGATCTAGGTATTCAAAAAAACTTTTTTGCTGGAAGGCACTTAGTTAAATACAAAGTGGAGATATGTAAATACAAACAGCTATATTTACGTTCCATTTTCAAAAAGCAACATTTTTGACCAAAACAAATCCTTAATGAAAACAGTCAACTCTGAGCTCAGGTGGGAGATGCTTGTACATTTGAAACTTGCTGGGGGGGGGGGGGGAACACACCCACAGAATTTTTAGGTTGGATTTGCAAAGAGACACTGGTAAAGCAGATCTGTGAAACAGCTGTACAGATGCCAGAAAGATATTAAAATAACTTTCTATTTATGCAGCATGCCACAACCGGCACGATCCAATCTCAGGGCAGTCTGGCTGGCTATACATTAAACACTATTTGCCATCAGACGTTTTCCAGGCTCTCTCGGCGCTCCCCGCGCCCCAGCTCCCGGCCGGAGCTGCGCTCCTGCCCCGCGGCCCAGCGGCGGGGAGGGCAGCAGGCGGCGCGGGCTCGGCTGCCGGCGGCTCGCCCGGGCCCCGGGGTCACGGCGGGACAGCGCGCCGCCGAGCGGGGGGGTGCGCTGGCCTTGTGACGTCTCAATGTCATATGCAAATCCCGCACACGTCACTATAGCCTTCCAACGCTGCTGAGCCAATGGGAGCAGAGAGCAGCCTCGAATCTTAATCCGGGGATGAAGAAACAAACAACAGGCGCGGGGGGGGGGGGGGGGGGGCGCGCACCCCCGGCGCTGCCCCGCGGCGCCCCGGCCCCCGCTCCCCCCCCCGGCCCCGGGGAGGCGCCGCGCCCCCCTCCCCGCCGGGCGCTTCCGCTCGCCGCCAGCGTCCCGGGTCCCTGCTCGCCCGCCGCCCGGACACCGCCGCGCCTCCCACGGAGAAAGCAGACAAAAGGTCCCCGCTCGCCGCCGAGGCAGGCAGGGACGGGGCCGCCGTGCCTTATTTCTGCCCACCAAGCGAGCCTTTTGTTCAAAGCCGAGGGAAACCGCCGCCCTCTGTAATTAGGGGTTAACGGGGCGATCTGCCCTCAGCCCTGCCTTGGCGCCGCTCCCTCTCCCCATCGCTGCCGCCGAGCCGAGCAGAAGGGGGCCTCTGAGGTCAGCCGAAGCCTCTCCCCGCACGCACAACGCTCCTTTCCCTCACATCCCCCGACTTGGAAACGCGGCTTGCAAACGCCAAGAGGCCACTCGCCCTCCCCCGCCGCCCCGCAGTCCCCCGGGATTCCCCCTGCCCTGCCAGCAACCTCCCCACCGGTGTCCGCGAGGGGCACCGGCAGGGCCGGCCCCGCACGCCGGGGGGAGAGGTGGCCCCGTCTCCGCATCCCCCAAAGCATCAACAGAACGAAACTGCCCAAGGGCCCGGCCGAGGCCCCCCGAGGCCCCGCACGGCCGCGGCTCACGGAGAGCGACACTTACCTTGCCTTTAATGTCATCGACTGCTTTGTAAACAAGAACACCACGAGAAAGCCTCCGGGATTTTAAATAGAGTAAAGCACCAGCTTCAGGTAGAGTCTGTTGAGGTAGCTTTAATTGAAAACAACACGAGAAGAAAAAAAACCTGCGAACCAAAAACACCCCGAGGCGAGAAGGGCCAAGCGGCGGGCGCGCCCGGGCTGCCGCCACCACCGCCGCCGCCGTATCCTCCGGAACCGCTCCTCGCCCAGCTGGTCCCCGAGCAGAAATTAGAACGTTCAAACAGCTGATTGTGACGTCACAAAGGGGCCCGCCCGCCGCCGGCGGAGCAGCCGCCGCGGAGCAGCCAATGGGGAGCGGCGCCGGGCGGGGCGGGGCGGAGCCGGCGCGGCCCCACGTGAGCGCGGGGCGGGGGGCGGCGCTGCCTGCGGGAGGGCGCCGTGGCCGCCGGCTGCCGCGGTCGCAGCGGGCCCGCTGGGCACTGGGCTGAGGGCGGCCCGCGGTTCCTGTTTGTCCTCCTTCCCCCTGCCCGCCCAGCGCGGCCCCTGAGGGGGCCGGCCCTGCCCCCCGGGCGGCCCCGACTGGTGCCGGCTTCCCCGTTTCCCACGCCGTCGGGGCGCGGCACCGCCTGCCCGCCGAAGCACGGCGGGTCTGCTGGCTCGGCGGCTTGGCTAGCGAGCGGGGGGACAGGAGAGCCGTGGGGGGAGCCCAGGCCAAAGCTCTGCCCCGGCCGCTGGGGCAGAGCCTCCTCGTCGGGGTGCTCAGCCCTGGGGCAGAGGAGCAGGGATGCGGGAGCGAGCGGAGCTGGGTGGCACGAGGCTGGCGTCGAATGGTTGGCCCTGGAGCGCCTGGCCTTGGCTCCCAGTTTGGGTGCTGCCAGAGTGCCTGAGTGAGGATGCAACGGGATGCTCGAAAGCTTTAGGAATTCAACGGCAGACTCCATGGGAAAGGGATGAAGCGGCTCTGCAATAGCTGCTCTTGGAAAGGGAGGGAGCTAAGAGCAGGAAGAACATGGAGTCTATTTGAGGAAAGGAGACCTCCGGAGTCAGGAAGCAAAGGGAGTGGAGAGAAAGAGGAAATGCATCGAAAAAAGCACAGCTGAAGAAATGATCCCATCCCACTGCAGCCAGGCCGGTGTCGGGGAAGGCAGCAGCCCGAGGAAGCAGGGGGAGCCCGGAAGCGGTAGGGATGATAAGATGTGCCTGGCTCCCCGGACCAAATGCTGGAGGAAATGACCGCGAGGGACGTACGCGAGAGAGGGTATGAGGGACAGAAGCACCAGGCTTCTCGGAGTTAAGCAGCCTCTGGGCTCAGCCGGTCACTCATTTCCCCTTTTCCCCATTATGTCGGTGAGAGCTCATTCAAGGAGAGAAGCTTTGATCAGGCACAAATGAGGGGGCTGGACAGGACTGACGGGCTGAAAGTCCCCGGTGGTGGCCCTCTGGCTTCAGGACAAGCGAGCTGCTTCAAGAGTTGTGGTGGCTCATAGCAAGCGCTAGTACGCGTGGACTGCTACCCCACGAGCGTTGCAGCCCCAAAGATGCTCAGTGGCACCAGGTTTGCCTTCATCCTCAGCAGGGTCTGACCACAGACCAAGACGTCGTTTGGCCTCATCCCAAGCCTGTCACATGGCAAGAGGAAGGAAGGAAATTGTTTGTCCCTATAAAGACAGAACATTTATTGAAAGAGTCATTAATAAAGCAGTTTAAGTGTCAGAGTCATGCATGGTACAGTTAGGACTCATCTGGCAGCACAGGTGAGAACTCCCGATCGTGAATTCACAAGAGGCAGAATTTAATTGAGTCTTATTCAGCCTGAGGTCGTAAATTAATTAATATTTGGTCTTCTATAATTGAAGACTCTTGCGGAAGTGTGCAAACTCCTGAAGGATAGCTGCCACCTGGCACAGCTCTCACCCCACTTTGCGGGTGGTGGGCAGAAGCAGGTGGCATGCGAAGTCTGAAATATTTCTAAGGCGAAAATCTGCTCACTGGGGATGTCCCGTGCAGGGCATTTTCAGCACAATAATGGTGGGCTGGCAATGGTAGGTCCCACTGAGGCCAAAAAGAGCTGGAGGTGCTCACTGAACGTAGGAGTGGAGATGTGTGCAGCAGACACCCGGAAAGGATGGTAACGCTCAAGGAAAGGCTCCAAACAGGAGTGGGAGAGCAGGGACTGGGATCCTGAGGTTTTGACCCTGATCCCCGCTTGAATACACAGAGTCACACTGCTTGTGGGGTTTCATTTGGCTGCTAACTTCTTTCACATGGAAAGAGTACAGTATGGTGCTAATCGGCTATAGCAGGAGTGGTAGAACCCTTTACCACTTGCCCTTTAATCCTGTTGCCGGACAGGACTGGAAAAAATCTTGCGAGAGTTAACCTTATCCCAGGCTAAACTGTCGCACTCAAGCTGGCAGGTCCTCTAAAAGACTGACTGCATGGGATGACTGAGGGACCTTACCTCTCCTGGATGGGATGGGAAATGCTTCTGTTTCTGCTGCATCCTGCCCTGGTCTTTTTGTGCATAAAAGGAGGCAGTTCCACTCCCAGGGGCAGTTACTAGCTACGGTGATTTATTGCTGGAGGGAAGCTGCCACAAATGTGATAAAGCAGAAGAGAGAACTTTGCACCAGCGGGTAGCCTGGAGCATTCAAACAGAGGCTGCTGGTAGCTGCTGGGCCAGGGTCTGGGTGCCAGGGGCTGCTGGGCTGAAACTAATTTTGAAAGTCATGCCTATGTGGCAGCGGGAAATGCACACTTTAATCTCGTAAGGGCAGGGAAGAGCAGTCCGGAGGCTGTGGTTACACGGCCTCCGTGTATCTACAGGCCTGCGGTGACTGAGCTGCCACCCTGAGCTCATGTCCACATCATTCTGCCTTTGTGGCGGTGCTACCGGGCTAGCAGGGAGAGCCTACGTGTATCGGAGTGGCCCTTGCCTTTGCTGTGAGGACCATGTGCTCAGCTCTCTGCGACAGCAGTCTCTGGAATACACCAAATAAGGGAAAGAAGATCAGGCAGTGACTTGTCTTTGGTGGTCTGGGGGTGGGATGCAGGGACACCCACCCTATCAAATGGGATAACCTAACTTCCAGGCTTCCAGGCTAACCTAGCTCCAGGTTGGCCAGGGACATCAGGGCACTGAAAGCCATGATACACGGAGTGAGTAGACCTGCAAGACTTAAGATGGTTCTACCTGGAAAGAGCAAGCAAGCAGGTGACTCTGCAAATTACCTGCCTGCAGGTAATGGAGAGTTAGCTGTAGCCTCTGTATATCATAGCATGAAACTACAGACTTCCTAGCCAGCAGATGCATAACATTCTGCTTCTCAAAGATGTACAACCAGTGTTACTCTGTGTATTTGGGTGACTCTTGTTAAAAATAGGCTGATCAGGTTGGCCTCTGCTTCACTGAAGCAGTTTTGAGGATCAGCACTGACAGCTGCTGGCAAGGTCCAGGGCCAGAATGTAAAGCATGTGCTTCCTTTCAGCACTGGCTACCCAACAAATGACATGCAAATCAGTCAGGGCTCTCTATATTATTTTCCCATCCTTTATTAAAAAATGATGCTGGGTCCAGCTACCCAAAACTTCTGAAGAAATACAAAAATCAGGAAATAATAGTCTGACTGGATCTTTGCAAAATCCTCCAAGAACATGACCAGTGATCGGGATGGACTGAGCATCACATCCCAGGTTCTCCAGTCAGGCCAAGCCTGAGGAGTCCTAACCCTTGTCTGCTTTTCTGCTCTGACTTTTCTGTAGTGCCCCAGGGCGGCCGTTTCACTGCATATTGAGCAGATGCTGGTCTTGGCATCAGAGGCATGGGGTTTCCCTAAGCCTGGTGAGCAGTGCCCCAGTTCTTTCTCTAGTTGATGATAGGGTCACGCAAGTAACTGCTGAGCACCATGAAGGATGTCATAACCATGTCCCTGTATGTCCTGGGGATATAGGTCAAAAGCAAGCCAAAATCCTTGCAGGTCTGAGGTGCCTGTGGGTCACAGTCAGCGTGAGCCCTGAGGCTTGCTCCCATCCTGGGAGCTGTGCGCTCAGCAGTTTGGGGCTGGGAACAGCAGTTAATGAAGAAGTGTGTGCGATGTACCAAGACAGTGCTTAAACACATGCTCTGTGTGAGGCAGTGGAGAAGGGAAGAGTAGAGGAAAATGAAATGAGAAGTTACTCTTTCTGCTTTTCCAAAAGGAGGTACACTGTACATGGAGGTCACCCCGATTCCACTGCGAGCCTCAGGAGCGCTGACTCAAGCGGCCTGTGAGGTGCCCAGAAAGCCTGAAACCCTTCCATCCCTTCTGCCATTTGGGAACCTGCTGAAGGAAGACGAAACTGGACAATATTTTTCCCTGCCCGAACTGATTCTCCAGATCTGTAACTGTCTCGCTGCCTGGTCACCTCTCAGCTTGGGAAGCCCCAGCAGCCCCAGCGCAACGAGAGCACCCAGAGCACGGCGCAGGAGCAGAGCACCGGGGCCAAGCACCACGCTGCGGCGCAGGAAAGAGCCTGCTCAGGAGCTTGCACTCTGCTAGACAGCCACAACGCAGCAGGGGAACACGAAGCCAAAAACCAGTGTGGGAATGGAGCAAGAGATGAAGGTTTAAGTTGGAGAAGAGCTCAGGAGAGGATTATCAGCTCTTTAAAGATGAAGGAAACAGAGTAAGGATGAAATTACTTGCCTGGTCTCACAGACGTGCTCTGCCTTCCTGAGCTGGAGAGTGACCCCAGGTTTTGTGCCTCGTGACCTTACACTTTAACCACGGATTCATTGCCTGTCCTCCACTGTCCACTGCAGTGGTCTGGGAGATTCCAATGATAAACCTTATTTCAGTCCTCTGTGTGTCTGCCATGCTTTAATTCTTCAGGCTGATATTTTCAGGCTGGATCAAATTTCCTGGACATTCTTAGCTGAAGTTATTGATCTGTTTCCTAGATCAAGATTAGGGGAAAATATGTTGTTTTACAAAATTAAAAATCCTCACCATTCTTTGTGAGAAGCTCAGGCCCCTTGTGCTCTGGAACCAGGAGAGGAAACGTGCAAGGGGATCACCTTGGGTCTGAGCTCCGCCTCTAGTCACTCTTGCCAAAATTCACTTAAACCAGACAAAATTACCAGCTCTTGAGAAATCTCAGTGGAGTCTTGCTGGAGGTTAGAGGTCAGAAAATGGTCCCTCAACCTCTGGATAACAGGCCCAGCATACTTCTTTCCTACCACCCTGCTCCCTCTTTGCTGCCCAAGACCCAGTTTGTCCCAGGTACTCTCCATCCCAGGTCTACTGGGCTTCAAAGTACTGAAAGCAAAACAGTTTCACATCCTTGCTTTCCTTTTCCTCTGCCATCAAAGGGACACTGAAAGAGCAACTCGACCGTGTTAGGCCAGACTGACACACACAGATGAAGGGCTAGATTCAGTCGCTGAAGGAGCCAGGACTGTGTGGATACAATGTGCTCCCAGGTGCTCATTAAATTGGAATTGTTAAGACCTTCAGTCACTTGCTCCTGGGGACTGAGGGCCCTCCTGCTCCTGGCACTGGGCTTTCCAGCCTTCTCTATCTCTTCCTCCGCTGCTAATGTTGGCTCTCAGCCCGTGCTTGGTGGGTGCTGACTCCCACCCTCCTGCTCAGCCCATGCCGGAGAAGTGCTCTGAAGCTCCCTCTGGCTCTGTGAGGAGCCTGGCAGGAGGGGACCAGTGATTATTTCAAGATCCTCCTTTGGGGTCACCTCGTATGTCTGCCAGCGGGACTACAACAGCTGATCTGCACTGCGATGGGCAGGACCTGCTCCAGCTGCTCCTGCTCCTGGGGCTGCATGTGAAGTGCCAGCCTGAGCGAAGGGAAGAGGTGAGGAGGGCGCGGACGCTGCTTCCCAGAAATCTCAGCTATGGGGCAACTGCAGCACTGTGGCCTGAAAAAAACTCCTTGCGTCTCCAACAGGCAGGAGACACCGATAGCCTGTGCAGTGCCCAAGGCTGCCAGGGAGAGGTGGGTGACCCGGCATGCCAGCCCTCCCCAGGCTGTTCCGCCCGGGGAGCGTGAGCTGCAGCCAGCACGCTCTGCTTGCTCCCAGGAAGGAGCTGCCCATCTCCTGACGGGTGCAATGCCCAGCACGTCGGCGCTGCAGCCCTGGAGGCACTGCTCGAGGCACTGGGCATGGCTTTGCAGCAATGAAATAGCGCAGAGGAGTTTACCTAAAGCAAATAACTGTGAGAACACTCAGAAAATGCCCACAGTCAAGAGATGACCTCACGTGAAATAAATCTGGGTGTTACATTTACACTCCTCTGAAAAAAGACATATTTATCTGAAGATGAATATGGCATGCATATTTTCCAGTCATCACAAAAAAATGGAGTTGCTCTATATTTAGAATTTGGGTCAGTTGTCCCTAAATCCATTTGTGCGAGAAGCCATCAACTTTCTGCCAGCCAGCACCAAAATGTCTTTTGAAATGAGGACTGTGAAATGGGTTTCAGCAGGTCAGCAGTGTGCCTTTGGGAAGGCTGCCCAGGAGGACAGATACTTTGGGGAATTCGTCAGGGGAAATTTTGGCCAGCCTCTGCAATCATACACTGTTGCAGCGGGGGTTTCTTTACTAGCTGCGAGTACCGTAGAAAGCCCACTCACGGCCTCTGCCAGGACGTCCTGATGAGCAGCCCCACGTGATCGAAGCCCAGGAGCTCTCTGACTCAGTGGACGGTTTGATTGACACGGTCTTGTTTTTTACGAGCCTCTTGTTTGGCTTTAGGACAGAAGGAAATAGGAGATGTTATGATGAGCCCAGTAATTTTACCCGAGGCAATTCTGGGGTGTGCGTCTCAGCGTGGAGTAACCTTGCCGTCCTCGGTGCAGTCAGCCAGGAATCACCTCCCGCGCAGCGAGGGGCTGGCATGGGGACCGAACGCGGCCTCTTCCCCGCCGCCCGCCGCCCGGCTCGGCACGCTGCTCCTGGCCGTCGGCCCTGGTGGGGCGGGACAGGTGCCCCGTCACCAGCTGCCGTGACCAGCACCGCGGCCCCCCCAGCTCTCCCTCCTCTGCCAGAGCTTGGGGCAGAGGCGGGGGGGCTCGGGCAGCTTTCACAAGCAAGGAGAGCAGGCAAGATTTTGCCCTCTTCCTGCCTGCGCTGCAAAAAGAGAAGGAGGGAGCCCAGCTCCTGGTCCAGTAACAGCCGTAGGCCACGGGACATGATTTGGTAGGCAAATCTTGTCCTCAGTGGTATCTCTCAGCGACAGATCCCCTCAAATGTGGCTGATATATGACGTCCATCTTCCCTAAGGTCTGGGAGAAAGGGACCTTCCCACTTTGCAGCCTGGCTCCCCTCCACCTCCTGGGGGTGAATTGCCTGCCTCTTCCTCCCCCTCGCTTATCTGGGTCTTTGCATCCTCCTGACTCTCACCTTGCCCCACGTGGGGCTGGGTGTCTTATTTTGTACACCAATATTTACCTCCCAGGCTCCCCACCCTGGCCTCACCCCCCAAAAACGGCCTTTGCATCTTTCGGAGCTCTCCTGGCAATGTTAAAGGGTTTTCCTTGCTGTACTAAGACTTGTTCAAGGAAGGGGGGCCAACAGAGCGGTTTTGTAAGAGCAGCAGCAGGAGGGGGAGTGAGGAAGCTCTTCTCTCCAGCCTCCACCAAAGCGGTTCGAGTGGCAGGTAGCGACTGAGTAACTTTGTCCCCTCCAGCCCTCGCTCCAACACTCCCGCTGCCGTCCTCTCTCTACCGAGCACCGCAGCAGCTGGAAGGAAAGCGGGGGAATAAGGATGAGGGAAAGACTCTGGCCACAGAGGCCTCGTGTCTTGTGTTGACGCCGCAGCCCCCGCAGCCGCTGCTGGAATCGCCTTGGGCCGAGACACAACCAGCCCAACGCACATGCAGCCCAACGGGGCCTTCAAGGCAGCCTCGGCCGCAGGACACTGCGGTTACTGCAGCGTGCTGCCCTTATGTTTTCGGATCTCCTGTGGAAATAGCTCGGGTGCAATTAGTTTCCAAGCTGCCTTGGGGGAGCAAAGGCCAGAGCTGTCGCTACTGGAACGAGAGCTGTGCAGGCCCGACATTTCCACGTCTGCAACGTGACACTGCAATTGTGAGATGCTCTCCTGCTGGACTCCCTCCGGGAAATCCATCTGGCGGTGGCCCATCCCTTCTCCTGACGTACCTGGAGAAAGGGAGAGCCCTCAGGAAAGGACCTGCCTAACTCAGGGGCAGGACTCCCTGGTCCTGGCATGTCCCCCAGGGAGCCAAGCCCGGGGCAGCTCGTGTCTCTCTCCTTCCCGCTGGCGAGGGGTACTGCTCCTGTGGGCCGTGGGGGACCTTCAAGCAAAGCTGGCATGGGACAAACTACCGAAAGTCCCTGGTCTTTGCCCCTCAGGCAGTCCTCGGTCTGCTCCCCAGGGCCGTACAGGGCAGGGGGGACAGGAGGTCCCCAAGCTGCAGCCTGGGAGGTAACGTGTTCAAGCTGTAGCTGCTGTCACCCAAAATGTGGTGTGCCAGCAAGAAGCACCTTAATCCAGGGGAAACATTGGACCTGCATCCAGCGCTGGGAGAAGTTTCCAGGCGGCCCTGCGGCCCTTCAGCCGCGGCACCGTCCTGCTCGTTTCTGCGTGGGCAGCGGCGGTGCCAGCCCCGGCAGGGACGGCAACGCCAGCCCCGAGCGTGCGCGTCCCCTCGGCCCCAGCCCCAGCCCCAGCTTGGAAACCCGGCCGCCTTTGCTGGCCGAGGTCAGCAGGGCAGTGGGGCAGTGTAGCCGCTTCTCGGGCCTCAGCTGATGATTAAGAGCGGTAAAGTGAGCTGAAGCTGTAGCTAACTACATTACAGCTAACTGGCTGTAATGCTGGTTATCTACATAAATATCCGGCTATCTTGTCTAGAGGCTTGAAACACGGGCGGATGGGAGACGTCTAGGACATTGGGACAAAGAACAGATCGTTCTTTCCCATTTCTTCGAGAACCGAGAGCAAATGAGGGGAAGGGGTTTATGCTGAAGAAAATGTTTCGTTCAGCCCTGAAGGAAATCTTTTGTCTTGACCTTTTAATTTTTTTGGGGGGGGTTGATTTTAAAAATTAAAAAGCAAGGAGACTCTCAAGCAGCTCACACTCCGAGTGGAGCTGTGACATATTTTGCTGTGAAAGAACTAAAGCAATTTTTCTTTGCACAGAATCGCTTCTGTTTTTTATTTTTTTATAACTGAAACAATTTCCTAAGACGACCAGGCAATTCTCCCTCGCAGTAGAGAAGTGGGGCATTGCCTGGGGAGGAGGCAGAAGCTCCCTCGTTGAAGAACAGGTTCGGGTACGAACAAGCCAGCCAAACATCTCTCACGAGCCAGCTCCAGGGAGGGCCTCGCTGACCTGCTTCTACAAAATGTCTTAACTTTTCATTTCACCCAGATCTGCAGCTTTTGCAAAAAGTCCAGCCAGACAAATAATTGTGAGCCCAGCAACCGAATGACACCGGAGCGGGGAAAGCCTCCCTTCCGCGCCAGCGGGCAGGAGGCGCGGGACCACGGCGAGCTGAGCGCACCGCTCTTTCCAGCAGCCCGCTCTGCGCCGAGCGTGTCCGCCCTTGCGGGAAACGCCCCTGCACCTTCCTCCCGCTGCTGCCGTGTTCCCAGAGAGCACCATGGGGGCATCGGGCTGTTTTCCCTGTGCCGACAGCAATAACGGCATACGATAGCGTCCCTTGTCCGTGCTGCCGAGCGCAGGGCGGCACTTAGGCAAACTGCCTCTGCATAGACTGCCCTTGGCCTGGATCCGGCACCTCGGATGCCTAATTCCTGCCCTGTCTGGGAGGATCTGGGTTGAGGGGCGGCTGGGAGGAAAGAGCTGCTGCCTGGGGCTGGTTGCTGTAACCCCATGGGGTGTTGCTGTAACCCCCCGGTTATGCTTGCTCAAACCCATCGGGACAAGGACCCTCACGTCCCATGGGTGCCTCAAGACCAAAGAGGGCCCCCTGTGTCCGTGACATCTCCTAGCAGCTTTAGGAATGACATGTGCCACCTGAGAGCCAGCGGCAAGGAGATTTCCAGGGTTTTGCAGAAGGGGGGACTCTGCGGAGGGACCAGCTCCCTGGCGCTCAGCCGTGTGCTCTCCCACGGCAGCGGCTCTGCCCCTCCGTTAGCCAAGCCGTGGCAATGCACTTGGAGGCAGGGAGCACCCTCCCGCACGAGGGAGTGCTTGAGGCGAATTCGGGGACGCTGGGTGTCTGCAGCCATAGGGGAGCAGGCGGGCAGAGGGGGCAACCAGCCTTGCCCCTCTGGTCCCCCAGCCTGCCCCTCTGCTGGGAGTTGTCTTGCACACTTGCAGACTTTTATAAATCAGGGCAGTTTGATTTTCCAGGGGCCGATTCCTGCACCTCTGGAATCTCAGGTTTACTGGTCTCTTTGGCTCTTCAGCCTGCTCCTGCGTTGGAAGTAACACCGTAGAAGTAGGTGTCACGATGTGACCAGGGCTCTACCCTCCAGTGTTTTACTCAAGGGTGCTTCTGCACACCACAGTCCTCCTGTCTAACAGAGCAGGGGCTTGCTCAGAGCGTGCCAAGGCTACTCGCTGCTTGAACTTCCCAGCCTCCCTCCCACAAGCACGGGAGGGAAGGCAGTCTCACTCCCAGGTATGGTCCATCTGCACCCTGTCAGATCCTGGCCAGGGGCACCCATGGCCCTGGCTGGGGTCCGGGATCAGATCAGTCACAAAGAGAGCTCCTGACTTCCCCTGCAAGTCCCCAAGCTCAGACATGTGCCCAGATGGAGTCGAAGCATTTGAATCAGCATTCAGGATGTCCTCAGTGTCAGAGTTAAACCCTACTTAAGCTGACCCTGGGTCAGTGCAAGTCCAAGCCTGGCCATGCCTTGCTCACCAGATGCTTGGTGTCACAGCCACTGAATTAGGGCAGGTCATGCGGGGATCCCACTGGGGCTGGCCCTTTGCATTCCCAGGCTGGGTGGGAGAATCTAGCAACCTGCAAGCTGTCAGCTCTCACAGGAGAGGATTTCTGGCTCTTTCAACTCCTGCCACATATTTGTCTTGTGCAGGATCAGGTCTTGGATTTTGGTCAAGCTGGAGAACTGCACTGAGCCCAAGGAGATCCAGCCAGGGGAAAACCTGGCCTTCTCATGGCAGGAGGGAAAAATGATGCTGGACTACAAGGAGCCTGCAGATGAAGGAGAGAGCAACCCTTCAGGCATCCAGCCAGGCTGCTCCGCAGGAATTTCGGTATGGATCTGCTTATTACTTGCTTGTTTGATTCAGAGCCCTGGGACTTTAACTGACTTTAACTAAAACAAATAAAATCAAGCTTGTGTTTCATTTCAGAGAGTGGCAAAATTATAGGTGAGAAAATTATTTCACTCTTCTGTGTGTGATGGATTGTGTCCAGCCTTGGTTGCTCTGCTAAGGTTTTTTTTGGAGCAGTGGGCATAGTCAGAGCAGTGTATCCCAGCTGGACCAGCTGTCCTGCATTTTGCTAGTACCTCTTCCCTTTTGTTCCCTAGTAACCTGTCACAGCATGCCTTCACCAGCAGCTCGTGTCAGCAGGGGACTCTGCTGTTTGCCCCCCCCAGGGACGTCAGTCTGGTTCTGGCTTGACACAAAGCTGCTCTCTTGTGATTCCAAAGACCGGCTCAGGATCTCACACTCCCTGGGTGCTCTCTCATCCAGACTGAGCAGTCAAAGCTTAATCATGGGCATCCTCATCCTGGAGAGTCAAAGTACTTCTGGGAAAAGTGAGCCTCCTCCCACCCCACTGAAGTTTTCTGTCCTGAAGTTTGATTTTGTTCTGATGTGGAGAGAAAGGATTCTCTGCACTCTTCTGGGAAGGGACTACGTACCTTGTGCTGGGACCGGCTGGCAGGGAGCAGCCACAGGAGGGATGGGTTTGGCTCTGGGAAGGCTTTGTTGCACTTAGCTGGTCTGGCCGTGTCATCAGCATTAAGTCCGCCCTACTTTCTCTTTTCTCATTTGTGAGTTTTTTGTAATCTTAACAGTTGCCTGCTGGAGCAGGATCCCTTGGTTCAAGGAGAGTTTTATCCAGCACTGAGTTTGACCCTGAGCCTTAAAAAATAATCTTGGAACATCTGTTCCAGGCAGTGTCCAGGCTCCTTCTCAGCTCTGCATTGATGTCTGTCCTTGTGGAGAGTTCATCTTGACCCTTTTTATGTTGTCTTCAAACTTCAAAGTGCCAGCCAGGAGAGATGACTGCTCCCATCACAGTGCCTCAAACCCGCCTTGACTCCTTGTTCCCTGGGTAGTAGGAGGGTAGCCAAGTGGGACTCTGCGTTCTGTACCGGCTGGAACCCTGGGCTGAGAAGGAACTGTGTTGCAGCAGTAACGAATCCTGGTCTGCCTTTCTCCACGGCCTGGAGCAGGGCCAGCTGTTTTCCATCCAGTAATGTGCCACTCACAGCAGAGCCCTGACCCCACAGCATCCGGCTGTGGAGTAACACGTAAAGGAGAAGCGGGGGCATTGAGGGATAGAGGCTGTAAAGGGGGTGCAGACATGGAACTGGATACCTGGAGTTATTTCCCAGCATCACCCATGTGCTGCTCAGTGGTCCTGGGAGAGTTCCTACGCCTCTTGGCTTTTTGTCCCCCTTTAGGATTCCTCTGTCCATTTTAGGCTCTTTGAGCCAAGAGTCTCTCCATGTAGGCCCGTTTAGTTGCAGGACCCTGTTTAGCAGTGTTATTAGGTCCTTCTTGGTCAAGACTGATAAGCCAGGTCTGAAAAATGCAGGAGGGACCTGGGGAGCTGATGGAGAGCCTGGAGCAAGTTCACCTCTTTGTATGTAGCATCTCTCCAAAAGAGAGGCTTTCTTTCTTGTTGAGCTCCTGCAGCTTCAGTGAAGGCTATGGTCACTCTGATCAGTGTCTGTAGTCTCATGGCAGAGATAACAACAGAAGAATCATGATACCAGGAAGCTTTTTGGACAAAGGATCTCCTTGACCTGCTGCTCTCCGTGCCCCAGTGATCCCATCCTGAAAGGGAGCTCCGTCGTGGTAATGGCAGTAGCTCATGCATAGGCTCCTCCATCCTTCGGGTACAGGAGCCTCTGACACAGCACAGCCCTTGGTTTCATTCTTGCCTTTCTTAGGACACTCTTCACCCCACGGAGGGGAGAGGGTGCAGAGCTCAGGACCACATAGGAGGAAAGGGAGGCAACCCATCTCCCACCCCATCTGCACTGCTGGAGCAGAGGGGCTGTGGAAGTAGAGAGATGGGGTGGCTCAGAGGCCAGAGGGGCACAAAATGGAAGCTGCAGATGCCCAGCCTCACGACTATGCCACCACTTAGCACAAAGACTGCTCCAACCAGAGCAGTGCCATGGAGTCTGCCCACCACTGTCACTGCAAAGCTCAGGTCTGTGCAGCACGTGCAGGGCAGGAAGACTGCCGCATCCTCTTATCAGCTGTCTACAGCCAGCAAGAGAGACCTACACACACAGGTGTCACCCAGAGTGAAACCCAAGAGAGCTCCCGATAAGGTAGGGCAGTTATAAATGTCCTGCCCTGGGCAGGTTTCGCTGTATTGAGGGGAGGAAGGGAACACTAAAGCCTTCTCTTAATCCAGTCTGGTTTTGTGCTGAGATGATAGGAGCAGATTCCCTATTATAAGACCCAGGATGCCTCCCCTGAGTTTGTGTGTGCAAATGCCTATGTGTGCACATCCCTGCAGACACCATGCCCTTAGCATGCCCCTGCCCCGTGCTCCCCACCACCCACCTCGTTGACTTGAAAAATGTTAACACCACAGAGGTTAAAATTAGCTTAGGGATATTTTCAGCCAGGCCAGAGACATTGCTTGACAGCAAAAAAAAATAGCATGCCTGGGTGAACCATGGCTGCAGCTGCATCCCACAGAGTGAACACAGCTCCTGCAGGTGCTCAGATATGAAGCTTGGGACCATGTCTCCAGATATTTGGGCATGAAACTTGCACCCAGGAGATATGGACTGCAGACCCAGTTGCCTCATTGGCAAGTCACGCAGCAAATTGCCCAGAGACAGGCAGGTCGGGAGCCTGTCCGAACATGTTCTGCACTGCGGAGGAGTGCAGCCATTCCTGGCACGGCCAGTCTGCTCCATTTTCTGGCACCCTTGAAGCCATTCAGAATTTCCGGGCAATCGCTTTGACTAAACTATGGCTATGTGAACACACAGGTCAACAGGGGTGAGACAGCACCATGTTTCACAGCTATGTTAGGGCCATCACAGAGAAACTTCCTATCAACACCACTGTGCATTTAGTGTCTTACACAAGATGAGTTGGCAGCCATAGTGCTGTGGGGCCTATAGGTCTCAGACAAACTGGGACAAATGAAAGGCACTCAGTCCCATCGGAAGGACTGGGTCCTGGTCTCCTCCTTCACCCTTGTCCTGGCTCTGAATTGCGGTTCTCTTCTTGCTGCAACTCTTGCTGCAAAGGAAGGGCTGCACCCAGGCGCTGCCACCACGTTGCAGTCAGGCTGCTTTGTGCATGGCTGAGAGCCTGGTGTCCTCCTGCAAGCCCCTCCACACAGAGCTATGCTTTATTATCATCAGCGGACTCTTCAAAGACTGAGGGCAGGCCACTTCCACTTGCCTGCAATCACAGAAGGGCAGTGTGACAGCCGTGTTTGCTCCAGATGCTGCCAAGCATCTGGTCTTGCTTGCAGGGGATCCTCCAGCGGCCCAGCTCTGGGGCTGGAGAGGACTCCCAGGAGGGCCCACCTTGTCTGGGTGATGGAGTGAGCTGTGCTGTGCTGCCACTGGCCTTTCCGGGGTGCTGCGGGTTGGGACCTAAGTCACTACTGTGCAGCACCAATGAGATAAAGCAGTTCTGCCCTTCCGTGAGCCCTCAGCTGACCTCAGCTGTGTGAAACTTTTTTGACCACATGCAAACTGGGATGGTAATAAACACCGCAGAGCTCAATGACAGAGGACTGAAAACCTTCAAGGACTCTGAGGCATTTTGAAAATCCTCCCCTAGATGATTGATGTAAGCAGTAACCTGCAAGTCAGAGTCCCATCGTGTGTACCCTGGCACCTCGCTGAAGGGCCGCGTCACTGTTGCAGGCACCCAGCAGAGGAGGTAGGATCACAGCAACACAGCGACAGCGGAGATAGGGACTCCAAATTCAAGGATAGAAGAGAACGGGGGACAATCTTTCCTTGCAAGGATAGAAGAGAACGGGGGACAATCTTTCCTTGCCTCATTGGGCACCATTCCAAGACCTTTGACATATACAGAAGTTTTAAACAAATATCTATAATCTCTGATCACAGTGTGCCTTTGGGTCACTGATGTGCACAGTCTGGATCCTGCTTACAGGTCAAAGGCAGGGCTTGGTGGAAGACACGGCAATGGATGCCTGAGTGCAGCTTCAGCTCTCCCTGGATCTTTCTGGGGTCACAGTCCAAGAGCACCCTGCTGAGCTAAACCCACAATGCCTTTTTTGGGACAGTCGCACATCTTTTCTGCTTGTTTTCGCCCTGGAAGCTGATGGCTGCTGGTGTCAGGTGAGAAGCGACGGCTGGCAGGATGGGCAGATTGGTTTGTTTTGAATTTCAGGAGTGCTGTGGTGACAGTGCTGCACTCCCCCAGGTCTCTGCTCCCCATGAACTTGGCTGGTGTAACTGGCTTTGGAAACACTAAAGAAATTTGGTGTAATAGGGAAAGCACACACAGCCCTAACGGTCCCAGAGAGGGTGAAACTCCATTGACACAAAGGTCGAAGGACAACTCTCTGCCACTGCTTTAGCCCACCCGAGGAGCGAGCAAGCACCTCCCACCCAGAGCAGCCCTTCTCGTCGGCAAGAGGCTGCTGTGGGCATTTGTGCCTGTCAGTTTGCACCTCAGACAGTGGCCTGCCCCAGCACTGATCTTTCCAAGGAGCTGACCTTAAAAAGAACAAAACACTTGCTGGTTTGAAGGTTTCTGCTCTCAGGCTTTTCCATTCTATCTTGGCAGACATCCTGGCCCCATCTCTGCCAAGCACTCCCACCAGGAAAATTTTTCTTACCAGTCCCATTCATAGCAGCCTTATAAGGCTGATCCACAAGGATAACAGTAAAACTGGACTGAGGCCCTTTTCCTCTCTTCATGATGCACATGGAGATGAAAAATTTTGTTTGAAAACCCACCTAAGTCAGAAAACAACTCCCTCCCCCTCTCACTTTCTCTCACATGTTGAACCTTAGGTTTTCACTGCTCTTGCTGAACGAGTCTTTTGAAGTGGCAGAGGCCTTTCATGGCCGTTTTTGCAGCTATGACTTTGCTTCACTTTTAACAATGAGAATTGCTTTCCCTCACTCGTAAAGCACTGCCGTTAAATAGGGTAACCATAGGAAGACAGACTATTCTAAACAACTTGAATGAAGATGACACTTCTGTTTATTGAATGGGGCTTCACTGGCAGGTACCTCTGATGCCATCATTCTGGTAACCCTGATATGGGGTCCTGGGAAGAGCAGAGCCAACCAGGCTTGAATTTCTGATGGAAAATCCAAGGAGGAAAAAAAGAGTGCTTTAAAAATTCTTTTCTGGCCTTTTCTGGATACTAATAAGGAAGCCAAAAAGTCCATTTGCTTGCCTTCTTTTCAAATCCTTTCAAATGCTCGTATGAAGACACTAACTAAAAGGCTTTGAACCTGCAATATAGCTGAGCACAAGAACAAAAAGGGGCCGTAAGCCAGCACATGGTCCAAAAATAGAACAAGAAGGTTATCTGAAAAATGCACTAAATATAGACAAAAAAAGTTTAGGCCCCCAGCTGCAGTGCTTGTGAGCCTGGCCTCCAGCTCTCTCACATAGCTAAGTGTCATTTGCAGACAGATACACTTTTTAAAGGCCTGCATCCATCCCAGCTGATGTGCTCAGCAGCACAGGAACAGACTCATATCTGTGACAGGCAAAGGGTCAGGCAGACGCTTGGGTGATAAACCACAAATGCGAAGGACGCAGACCTTCCTTCTGTCACCAGCATCTCCCTGCGAAAGCCCCAGGCAGAAGCAGCCTGCAGTAGGTGTCACATCCGTGGGAAGGAGTGCTGTCCGTCTTGGAGCCATCGGGACCTTCCTGCCACTGAAGCCTGCCTGGCCGGTCCAGGCGAAGCATGTGCAATCCGGTGGGCTGAATTTCACAACGCTGAAAAGGGGCTCTGGGAAGCCACAGGGATCAAAGAAGAACGTATCCTGGTGCAAAATTTTTTAGTGCTGATTCTGAAAGGAGATGGTGGGTGGATGATGTTGAGGCAATGCCGGGGTTAAGACTCGAAGGGGCTCAGTCAATCTACTTGCTAGGCTGGAATTACTCCTGCGACTGCTAAACCTTCATGCTCATGATTTAGCCAGGAATGCTACAGTTGTTCACATTGCTCTGCAACAGGTCTCAAAGCATTCAGAAAGTTGGCTAATTAACACTGTCGCCGCTGTAAAGATACCAGAGCATGCAGAGCATGAACATCTCACCCGAGGCAATCGGCTGAGGGGTCTGTTTGCAATGCTGGGCAGGAGGAGTTGAGATCTTTTTGACTTTTGGGGCTCCCAGAGTGCTACCTTCCCCTTGACTTTCCTTGGTTTCAGGCCTGCTGAGCCTTCTGGAAACCCAGCCTAAAGCATGTCCTCTCAGTGCCCAAAGGAGATGCTGCTCCTTAAAGCCCGTGTGACTTTTCCAAGGTCAAAGAAGTATGAGTATGGCATGGGAACACCTCCCCAGTAGAGAGAGCTTTTCAATAGCAGATCTGTATTTGCTTTTCAGAGGAATAACATCATCTTTGTTTTACAACTAGGGCATCTGAGATAGAATCGATTTGTCAAGATCCAGCAGACCCTCCAGGGTCTTTGTCCACCACACTAACCACTCGGTGATACTGCTGGGAGGGAATATTCCTAATCCCCTCAAGCTACATCAGCCAGGCTCTGCTGCTGCTTGTCGCGTCTCTGCTGTTACAATGTGGTAGGATTTTGCACAACAATCATGTCCCCTAGCCACAGTGCTATTTCCCAAATCAATCTGAACTTCAGAAATGCCTTTGCTGACAGTTTAACCTAGGGGAAGTTGCAGGCAGGGGCTCCTTTTATCTGAAGCAGGTCATTTAACTCCATTTACAACATGAAGCAGGAAACTTTCCATGCTTTTACAGCACTGTAAAAGCACTCCGTGGCTGTGACACCTCGGAGGCAGGAAATGCACCCTGCCCTCTGCCATGCATGGTGTAAAATGATGGCCCAGTGCAAATGCTTTGAAATGCCCGAGGAGGGGTGTTCCCAGGCAGCCCTGTGCAGAGGGGGCTCCTTTGGTCGTAGAGGGGTTGCTGTCCTTGGCATTTTGAAGTCGAGCTCTCCCCAGGGGCTGTGAAGACCACTTGTCTCCCTTCTGGACTTGCACTGGGGTTGTGGTTGTGTTTCTCCAGGAGGAGCAGAAGGATGCTGCTAGCTGAGATGGGTGAGGGCAGCTTCTGGCACCAGACAAACATTTTATCTAACCATAATGCTGAAGGGCTGTGCCCTTCTCATCTCCCTGCAAGGCTGGCAGGAGAGCACCAACGAGTATTTCCCTCTGACTGAGGGCACCTAACTTGCCTCCTGCTACACGAGCATCCCAGGCCTGGCCTGTTACCTTGCGGTCCTGGCGAGGCAGCCCACCAGGTAGAAGAGCCAGGCTTTGGTGCCTGATGACCCAGAAAAATTGCTTGCCCAGTTTGGTGCTGTAAAGCCAGATCTTGGGGTGCTTTTTCCTCCTGAGGCCTGCCAGCTTAATTATGCCCCCAGCTGGCGTTTCTGCCTGATAGGCATGCTATGTGCCCTTCTCCTGGTCCATTCAGGCACAGCAGTGACCTGGCCGTCCAGGAGGCAAGCCACGTGGCGGGCTGAGGCAGGGTACCTGCAGCCTGGGGGAACAGAGGTGAACGACGGCAGGCAGAGGGGAGGAGGTCTGTTCCTCGCTCCTACCACACAACCCTATGGGGCATTGGCATAGGGAGGGAGGAAGGCAATTTCACCCACGCAGGCAGTCCCCAGACCCCAGGGAACTGCTTGCCCAGGACTATATCTCCAGGGCCCCATGTGGGCTCCAAAGAAAATCCTGATTTTTGGTTCCCAGCTCCTGGGAGGTCCCCCTGAGGATGAGAACTAAGGCAATGACAGAGGGAAGCTCAGAAGACAGCCTCTGACAGGGCCAGATCTTGACACAGAGGCTTTGAAATGAGGTAGGGAGGTCTTCCTGAAACAAGTCCAAGGTCCTCTGAAGTCCTCAAGGTTCATTAACTGTAGCCAGAAAGAGCCTTAGCAGGCTCAGCACCTTTCTCTGTTGCTGCTGGCTGTCACTACACATCGCCAGGTATTACTCCCCCAGGTAAATCGTTCCTTTGGGACACAGGCACAGTCTCATCTGCTTTGAGCTCCTGACGTCCCAGGCAGTGGATAGCACATGCCATGTGCCCTGCTGGAGGAAGGCTCTCTGGGCGTAAGGGCGCTGCTTGTTTGCATGCAGCATCGGATGAAACCTATCAAGAAACAGCTTCATCTGCTGCAGCTGGATCTGTTTTGTGAACAAGTCACACCTAGAACATGAGGCTGACTTCGTCAGCTAATGCTTAGAGATGCACTTTGCTCACAGATTTTAAATAAACACACACTTCTGTTGCCAAGCATGTCTGTCACAGACTGCTCAGCACACAGGGAATGTCAAGAAGGCACCGTTTCCCACCAGTATTTCCCTAAAAAGCTGACATGCATTCTTTGCATTTCTGTTCTCAATTTACATCCATTCTTATTGATTTCAAGCACAGCAGCACAGATTCGGCCACCAAGGAAGCTCATTTTACGACATCAGAAACTCAAACAGACCTCTAAGATCTGTGACCAGGCCTTTTCCTGATCTCCTAGACATCAGGGCCTGGCTCGTATGTTTAATTACTTCTTCCATAAAAATTCTGTCATGGTATCATAGAGATTAGTTCCAACAAACAGTGTCAGACACTCCTGTTCTTGCCATCCTTGATGGGATCATGACACCCTGTAATTATAATTAAGTCCAGCAAGGGACTTGAGAGAAAAGGACAGGCAGAGGGAATCGTCTAGCAGGTTTGTTCATGTGCTGCCACAGGTGACTTGCAGCAGGTCACTGGCAGACAGCTAACAGGCACCAGCAACCCAGAGGAGGAACTGGGAGGAGAACTACTGCAGTCACGGGACTAATTAAGCAAGGGCAAATGACTGTGCAATGACTGGCCCAATGCTCCTGGGCATGTCACCTCACTGCAGGGGCACCAGAGGGGTTCGCAGTGCCGCAGGGAGATGGCAGGGAGAGCTTGCTGATGGAGGAGGGAACAGCACGGAGCAGGGGCAGCTGGGCTCGCAGAGCTGACCCCTTCACTGTCTCACAGGGCCTCCTGCCAGCACACGTCCTCCCCCAGGTTTCCTGGATGGGGAAGGCAAAAGGCTAAATGGGCTTGTGTCTCCCGCAAGCCAGCTTGCCGGCAGGGCCTAGGGAGGCCTTTTCTATTTCTCTTGCGAGACGAGGCTCAGGGACTAGGATGCCCACTGTTGTTCAGCAAAATTGGAGCTGGAATGAAGAGAAACAGCACTGAGTCAGCGGTAGCTCTGCAGTGCTTCACCAGGGGCACCAAAGGCTCTTCCCGCTCTGTTGGTGAGCTCTGCTGATGGTCTGTGACTTGTCCTGCCCTGGGGAGGTGGAGGGACCTTGCTCTGCACATGCACCCAGCTTCTGAGTCGGAAAACCGAGAGCTCTGCTTCCTGCTTTCTGGAGCCATCCACCTTTGAAAGTTTGGGGGGCTAATCTGGGGCTCAGTTCTGCCTTGCAGAGGGCACCTTGATCCTAAGCCAGAAAAGTACATATCAGATTTGCTGATATTTGGTGCTGGGCTGGGCTGAAACCAGACTACTGGCAACATTGGGAATAACTCCACTGTGCTGCTGCTTCACTCCTGCACTCCTTCGCTGGTGTCCCAACAACACAGCTGAGATGGGATCAGGCCCCTGTGTCCAGGGTGAGGCTAATATTAGGCAAAAGGTTCCCTTGAGCAAGCACAGAAAACTGTTTCTTAGAGGGGTTTATTCATGGCGGGGGGGGGGGGGGGGAGGGACAAGGGACTTGCCAAAGCATGGGAGTCCAGTGGGAAAAATCACACCCATATCTTTAACCCCATCCCCAGCTCCTGTCCCTGCTTCAGCAACCCCAAGTCCCTACAAGGTCAGCCTTAGACAGGAATTTTATCCCAGTAAGATCTTTCCCTGGTTTCATCTGAATTAAAGCAGTGACACCAGGGGAGCAACAAAAAGAAAACATTTCAGGACAGCTAGTGCATTTATAATTACAAACTTCTTCACCTCTAAACCAAAACACACTTAAATAACGGGCTTCTGCAGAACCGATTCTCTGATTCTCCTGCAAAACCCATTTTGCCCCCATCTGATAATTTATGTGTGTACAAGTCAGATTGCTAAAGAAAAAAAAAAAAAAGTTTTACTTCCTGCTCTTCTGCAACTGAGGGCCACTGTCCAGATGATGCAAGACCTGGTTTTGATTGCAGGCATGGGAGGCACACACCGCTGGTGCCAGCTCACCTCTCCTGCCCCAGGTAGGCAAGGCCAATGCTAGGGGTGTTTTCTGAACTGGTGTGAAAGTAAAGCTAGGACTAGAGACCCTTTCCAGACCTTGCTTCCCCTGTACAAGGGAGAGGATATAGGAAAGCAATGGGGAGGATAGAAGCCATGCTTTTCATTACAAGAAGGGTTTTGGATGTGCCTGGCTCATCATCCCAAATACTGCATTGGGATCAAACTGTAATATTGTAACTCTAACACTAGCATTTTCCCTTTTGGGACTGGTATCAGTGGCTCTGATTCAAGAAGTTGCCATTATACAGGACAGCACTTAAATACATGCTATCTTTAGGAACTTATTTCCGAAGTCAATAGGACTCCGTGTGCTCATGTGCCCTGCTATACTAAGGGCCAGGAAGCTAAAGGTGGTATTTTTATTACTTCTTTCTGTCGGGGCTAAGGAATAAAGCTGAACCTGAATAAAGATGAATTAATTTGACTAACACTCCCTAAGAGGGAAATGCACATCCTGTCCCTGTTTTCCTGACGTCTAAGAGCTTGTCAAAGGTGAGAAAGCAGGTCAGTGTCTGAGCCAAGCCCAGAGTCCTGGTCTGGCAGCTCAGGATCCCCTCCATGCACATCTACTCCAGCAATGTCACGGTGGCTGAGGTACTGTGGGGCCTACTGGTGCTGGGTGTGCCTGGTGGCCCCATAGCGGTCAGGACACCACCAAAGTCCATGTCTAGCAAGTTTTTTTGCTTCTTCCTGCTGTTGTGACTGCATGGAGCTGAGCCAAGACAGGATCAAACCAAAACAATCTGTATCGCCCTGGAGAGAAAAAAATGGAGAGAGACACCTTAGAGAAGGACTCAACAATCCAGAAGGGCAAGTAAAGCCACGGGGTGGTGAGGAGCAGGAGAGACAGGTTTGGGAGAGGAATGACTCCTACTCAGAGCTTCTTCACAAACAACATGCTCGGCCAGGGCTGATCCCTCCATGGTGATATCACCCACACATTGAGTCCATGCTGAGTCCTGCCATCAAGCCCCACCAGTGCACTGAGGCTGCCCTGGAGAGAAGCAAAACAAGTGGTGCAGGAAGATGCAGGAGTACAGCAGAAGACCCACAGTGTCCATTTGTCCTCCCCCCACCTTGGAGAGTGCCTGCACGGTCTAGGCCTGCCACCTCCAGCTGGCAGATGCATGTAACGAGGATTGGTTTGTCCTGGCATAACCTTTCCTACACTAGAGAGACACAAAAGCTGAGCACATGGCCTCACGTTGGCAATGGGCAATGCTGGACTTGTACTGACCTTTCCTTGACCCTCAGAAAATGCTGTCCCAGAGTGAGGACACCTACCAAACTGGTCTTACAAGAAAACAGAAAAAGAGGTCATTGTGGGGCCTGATTATGGACATGCACTAAGCAGATCAGAGTGGGATCCTCAGCCTCTACTCTGCACAGAGACAGTTTCCTAAGCCTAAAACCCACTGACACGCTCCGACAGTCAGATTCCCATGGTTACCGTGGCAGAAATCCTAGCAATTGGTGGAGCTCAGCACTGGAGCACACGGAAGAGCACACAGTTGCAGCGTAGCCTGCCACTCCGCCAGAGTCCCCATACTTGGCCACTCCTGGTTTAGCAGGATGAGATGTGCCACAGTGGCATCAGCACAGTGCTGTGTCTGAAACAATCCCACCACCCTGGTGAGGCTTGTTAACCCAGGTCCTGCGTGGGGCTGACGCTCCGTGGGCCCATCGCTCTCCTGCACAAGGTAGACATGAGACACTACCCCCGTCAGAACAGGAATACAATAATGCGTGGAGCTGAATAGGCAAACTGCATACAGACGTGCGTGTGCATGTACAGAAGAAAGCACGGCGGGCCACAAACCTTGCCAGGTGCTCAGTGGGTGACAGTGGCTTCTCCTTGGGGCATCCTCCAGGGAGACCCTGGCCAGCTCTGCCTTGCAGCTCCGCAGAGCGCGGTCCCGCGTCCTCCCGCATGGCTGTCACACAGCAGCACGGGAGCCCACCACCTCGGACACCACAGGTCTGCCAAGCAGCAGTGGTGTCTCTCCTGCTCCCATGAGGAGAGGGGCTCTCGGCAGCAGAGGTGTCCTCAGGGCAGGGCAGAAAGGGTTTTATGGTGTTGCCAGGACAGAGTGGGTGCTGTATGGTTTTTTAACAGTGGTACACCTTGTGTTTGCTGCTCCTGGACAGTGCTCTTGGTTGAACTCCGGCCCTGGCACTGGCGAGAGGCAGAGCAGCAGCAGAGCCAGTTTTGGGCTGTGTTGCCCAGCCACTGAAGCTGCTAGGAAGAAACAGAAGGAATCTCTTCACTAGAAAAGCTGCCTTTTGGCAGATTTTTCCAGCAAGGTTTTCTCAAAAATTAAAAGCTTTGGAGATTCAGCCCACAGACAAGAGACCAAGTACAAGGTGTACTGATGCAGCGTGCAGCTGAAGGTCTGCCTGAAAGGCAGAGACAGTTTGTGTCCCACAGAGCATTTGCAAACATCACTGTAGCATCCTGAGCACTTATGAAAACTGCAGCCATGGCCTATGTACTATCTTGGTCTGGTCTGTGCACCAGGGGGGCTTGGTACACTCTGGAGCTCTTGTCCTTTGCTGGATGTGAGAAAGGGTGGGTGGCCAGGGCAGGAAGAAGGGGGTCCACAGAGCAGGGCTGGGAGGACTGTAGCTCTCTAGTGTAAGACATACTCCTACGTGATGGAGGGAAGGAGCTATACTGTGTAAACTGCAGCCATGCTGTTCATTTGGCTTGCTGCGTTTTATCCTCACTACTGGGTGTTTGTGCAAAAGGACACGGTTAGAAGGGGAGCAGGGGGGCTCTTTATGAAGGATGAAAGGGAATGGAGGGAAATCCCTATGAAAGGGAAAAAGGAGAAATGACGCAGACAAGTCACTGGAGTAAACAGCTTGAAGGGCATGAGGACAGCAGCTGTGTCGTTCATGAGAGGACACTCGCAGGCACTAGCTAGAAGTGCCCACTTGCTTCCCCAGAGCTCAAGACTCGGAGGCGGAGGGACCCCGTGAGGCAGTGGCTGAGACCAGCAGCGACAGGGCACGGCTGCTGCTGCCTTCACTTCTGCACCGCAGGGCTGGCGTGAAGGGCTGCATCCACCCCGACCTTGGTGGCACGGCAGAGGCAGGCGCGAGCCTGTCCGCCATCCGAGGATGCCCTAGGCATAGCCAGCAGCAGATTACAGGATTTGGGAGGAAGCAGGAGGAGACAGGGCAGCTCAGGTCTTCGCAGCTCAGGTCTGTGGCTCCCTTTATCCAATACTTATGCTGAGGGCAGAGTCTTGCTCTCAGCACAGTAAACCTCTCCTAGAGCGGCAGCAGCCTTCTCCCTTGCTGAGCACCCCGGGCCCTGGCACCCACTGCCATCACCCCAGCCAGCCTCTGCACCGTCACGTTGTGCAGCCAAGGCCTGAGGGAGAGCACAGGTCTGTGGTGGGTACCTGAGGCAATGGCTGATGGGCACGAGTGAAGTCTGCAGCTGAGTCATACGCCAAAGGATGGACTCAGCACGGACTTCAAAGTGCTATGTCCCACAGGAAAGAACAGCCATGAGGTGTGTGACTCCTCTGAGAGAGCGTATCGCAAGGCCCAGCATCCAGAAAGGATGCTAAGCATCTGAAATGGCGACAAAACCATGGCCAGGCAAGTCATGCAAGCGCGTGACCATGAATAGCCCCAGGTTGAGGCCTGGAGAGACAGAAGGACCAGAGATCACCAGCTGAGTCACCGGCAGAGCCAAGGACCGACATGATGCTCCTGAGCACCAGCCATTCAGCTCCCCTCCGTCCTTGCTCCCAAGGTCATCTCCTAGGCCTCCTGCAGGCAGTCCCAACTGCGACCAAACTTCTGGCCTTTCCCTGGCAACAGGAGCCCCCCTCCTTTTCTTCCAGACACCCTCCTCCGTGACAGGAGGATCTGCCCCCACCAGGCTGGTGGCCGGAAACATGCGGGAATTCCCTCCTGAGCACTCAGGATTGGGGCAGCAGGGAAAGCTGTGCCCCGTGGGGCAGGCTCTTAGGGCGAAGCAGCGGGGGTGCAGCAGGACCCCCCCCCAGTGCTGCCAAGGAGCACCCTCTGTCAGTGCTGGCCTGGCACCAGGAGAGGGAGCTGGAAGTCCTCTGCGCAGAGGACCCAAGCCACCCGGTGGCCCCGGGGCCATGCTGGCTCCCCGGGCCCTGCCTCCCCATCCAAAGACCACCAGGGTTTTGTCAGTGAAAGGGCATCCATGGGGAGAGCTGGGATGAGACGCAGTTTGTGCCAGCAATCCCCGCCTGTGAACTTCAGCCAACAGAGGTGGCTCAGCCAGCATCGCAGTCCCGTCAGTTCGGGTTTGAAGTGGTGGGCACCACAATCACAGCCGGTGCCCTGAGCTGGACTGTGAGTGAGGACCACCCCACACCAGGGTCGGAGGAGGGCAGAAACTCTAAAAGCCTGGGAACATCTGGCTGGCGGCAAGGCACAGGAACATGAAGCCTTGAGGAGAAGGCAGTAACATCCGAAACAGGATCTGCTGCCAGGGGAATAAAACGTTAGCCCATGGCTGTGGCCCTGTGCATGCAGTTCGGTGGGATTTGTCACATGGTTGAACTGAGAGGATATTAGCTACAGTGAAGCTGAGTTATGCTGTCGTCTGCAGGAGACTGGCTGGGAATGGAGCTCCTTACAGTGCTGCGGTTTAGGAGCACTGCACAGACCTCAGTCCCAAAGTCCTCAGGCTCACACATCACCCAGAGGAGCTGGGACCACAGGAGGGGTCTGACAGGCTTGTCGGGGTGTCATATACAGAGGGAGACAATATCTCAGCCACAATATTCTGTCCCCTGAAGTGCTGAAGTTCCCACCTGCTCAGGAAACAGGGGAGCTGATTATAGGGGCCGAGTTTCATCTCTCTGTCAGCTTTGTGGGGTTGGAACTTTTCTAATAAAAAGAAAACAGCATATTTTCAAGCTGGAGGCAGCCAGTGTTCAGAATTATGCTTGGAAGCATCTGGCCTGCTTAGCCATGCCCGGGGGGAGCGATTGCCCTAGCCTGGAGCCCTGGCGGGGAAGCAGCTGGTGGGAAGGAGGAGAAAGGAGAGGAAACCAAACAGAAGTGCTCAGCCATGTTTTCTTGCAATCTGGAGGGGCACCAGATTCGACGTGGCCCTCCGTGTGCGGTGGGAGCTGCAGTGCAGCAGCGGAGGTGGGTGGCAGCAGGCTGGAGAGGGCAGCTGCAGGCTGTGGTCGCACGGGGCTGAAGTCGTGCTGGAGCTTGGGGCTCTGGCAGGGCTCAGCAAGAGCCCCAGGAGCAGCCTGGCCCCTTTCACTGCCTGGCAAATGGACTTTGGCTTCATCCCCTTCTCCAGGAGGGAGAAGAATGTGTGGGCTAAGGAAAAGTTGGCTCCTGAAAAATGTCTCCAGTGAAGGATTATTTATGTAGGAACGTGCCTTTCATGGAGACCCTCCATTGCTCACCAGCTCCAGAGGGTCACAGCAGATTGCCTGCACGCAGGATCAGGCCTGCTGCACTCCCAGCTACAGAGGCAGCTCTCAAGCCCTGACCTAAACTCCCTGAGACCTGTCTCAGCGTGGCTGCAAATCTCAGTTTTAGCATGAAGAGTAATTAATTCAAATTTAACAGACTTTCAGATTAACATCCCAGAAGGTCACCGGCGAGAGGATTTAACAACAGCAGAATCATTGCTAGCGGCGTTGGTAAGCCCCAGCCAGCCCTTGAGAAGAGCTGTGATTTCTTCTGACGCGGTTCTGAGTCCCGGTGAGAGGAGGCCAGCCTGCAGGGGTGGTGGCCAGAAAATACTGCAGCCAAGCTAGTAAAGGGAGTAACGACCTGCGAAATGGCCCGAGTGTAAGCGGTCTGCTGATGAGTTAGCTCCCAGTGCCTCTCTGCCCAAGCCGCATCCAGGGAGAGAGTGAGCTTCAGATGCGGTCCTCGAGGACACGCCTGCCTCCATGTCCTGCTCCCCCTTGCAGACATCCCCTGGCCACAGCGTGTCCATGCAGGAAGCACGGCACCCTGATGTAGCACTGTATAACCCAGCTGTATTCCTCACTAGACCCATTCTTGGAAGTGACAGAGCCATTTTTGCCTGCAATTTGCCAGTGTTTTCTCTGGACACACAGGCATTGTCAAAGAGTTTAACAAAATATCCTGAACAATAGCAGACTGGATTTGCATCAGTTTGAGGACACAATGAATGAGTCGGGCACTTACTCCAGAGCATACTGCCAAAGCCAGAGCAAAGCAACTCAAAATGAAGTCCTTTCTCCTAATCGCTCCCTCAGTTATGAGTTTATTTATTCATTATGTGAACGTCATTTTGCTCTTTTATTTTTACCACTAAAATGTTCCTAAACTCTGAAGCACATACTGGAAAAATAAACAAGTGCAATTTTTTATTGGGCGCCTGATGGAGCCAGCCTCAGTTCTCATACGGTCTGGCCAAGAGCAGAGCAAAATGGTGAGTCCTTATGGATGCAGGGAATGAAAAGGAAGAAAATGAGACAGGAAAAGTCTGTGAGCACGTGTGTGCACATGTGTGTGTGCACATATATTTATTCAACTTTAGATTTTAAAATAAATGTTGGCTGGGTTAGCATCACCGCGCTTTAAAGCCCCCACCTCTCTGACGGGAAGTTGAGATGGGAGAGTCATTGGCCATTTCAGTCTCTCATACTGGGGGAAAGAAAAGTGTTTTACTGCCGGAAAACTGCTCTGCTCAGTGTCTGGGGGACAGCCCTGAGAAATAAGCCAGTTTGCTTAGTTTTCACTGCTGCTCCCCAACAATTATCGGCGGAGAGTCTTTGTATTTATTTAGCAGACCTCAGCAGGAGTCTTTCCCACAGAGCTCCTGGCAGAGCCAACACTCCCGTCACGGCAGGATCTGCAGCATCCGGGAGGAGAGGGGGCTGCTGCATTCCCACTCCGGCATACCCATCGCAGCATTGCTGATGGCCACGGAGGAAGCACCCGGAGGAGAGCCACAGTGTGGCAGTGCTTTTCCTAACAAAGATTTCCAAGCACAACGTACATTTCTTTTGAAATCAATGCATTCCCATTTCAGTGCAAAACCCCACCAGGAAATGTTTCATTACTTGAAAGCCCAGGTTCACCTGCAATTTTCAGTTTTCACATTTATGTTAAAAATGGGAAAAATTACCTCCACCTTCTTTTTACCTTTCAGATGTTTTTGTGGTAATCTACTCTTTTTTGATTATTGTTTCAGTCTATTATACTTCAGTTAACTGGCAAGCCAGATGAAATCAGTATTTTAGCCCAACTTTTGTCCCCCAAAACCCCAGCAGTTACAGAAACTGTTGAGTCCATACCCAAATGGACTTGGGCTCCCAAATCCCACCCTACCTCCTCCTCACATCTGTTAGCTGGCCATGCTGTTTGTTCTTGATAGCGCAGCTTTCTGCAGTAATAGGTATGCAAATAGAAACGAATATGTGCTTTGAAAGGTCTGACCTAAAATGTTTGTTAGTAAGATGCAGATGGTATTTGCACTTCAGAATGCATTTGTATCTAATGATTTACTTTAATGTAAGAAAGAACCCTGGCTCCTGTGAAGGTGGTAGTTAAGGGGAACAATTAATCTTGCAATGCATTTATATCCTAGGTTTGAAATACAAGAAAAGAATGAGGAAGCTTTTGCATCAACTGTCCTTGCAAAGCATTGGTGAAATAGCTCGTGTTTTGAGATGCTTGGAAAGTGCACACTTGATAACCTCTCATGTCTGCTGATATTATAATGTAGGAAAGTTGTAAAGTTCGTGTTAGCCCATAAAGCAAGAGATATTAAGTGCTGTGGCAGGCATATAACCAGTGGGAATTTCTATAAATGAATATGAAAACAGGGGAGGCAGTTTGTAGAGAGGTAATATCTTTCTTAAAGTAAGCGGGGAAAAAAAGGCTTTGGGCACACTGACCTCAGGTCTGAAAAAGAAGCACAAATCTTTAAAGCTAAATAAATATGTAAATCAAAAGGTTTAATGCTGGGAACAAGGTGTTTGATGGTTAGGCACAGATGAAACTTTTTCTAAGAAATCTGATGTCTGTCCTTGAACTCATTTCTTCTAGGCCAGAGCAATCTCTGCCAGGATTGACAGTCACTGAGAATTTGTTTTTGTTATAAATCTCACTCCACAGGAGGAAGAAGCTGGAAAACAGCACAGCTTTGCCATGCGAACGCACAGCTTTTCCTAGAATAACTGCAGCAACTTTCCTGTGGCTTGTTTAGAAGAACATACACAACTAAAAAGAAAGTATCCAAGTGGGCTGTCGCTTCCCTGCAGCATCTATCCCCACCACTCTCCAGCAAATGGATAGAAGCAGCCACCTAAGTGCCATGCACCCTTCGCTGCAGCCCCACAGCTTGTGTCACCCCTATTACGATGCCTGAATTTCTCTCCGGAGGGCAGACTCCCTTCACCTGCCCACTAAGGCCACTGTCACATACAGTGCTACGCGGTGGCCCATCCCAGTCTGTAGGGTTTCGCTCCTTGGACATGACTGCAACTGGTGCTGCCTCCCTGTAATGGGCAGCTGGAGAATATCCTGCCCCTTGAGAGGCTCTCAGCTCCCACCAGCTGCCTCTGAGCTTGGCCCTACCCGAACAAGTGTTTTCTTCTTTGTCTAATATAGTAGTGGATGCATTTGTCTTCCATACAAGCATAATGTCTTTCTTGTGCAGGGCTGGCTGCCACCCCTGCTTGGAGGGCAGATGCCCAGGCTCCCGGGCAGGTCAGGATTTCAAGTGTGGCACTTCTCCAGGGGCACTGGGGGCCCATGCATGCGGGAAACCAGCTCAGGCTCAGTCCTGGGCATGCTCACGCTCACCTTAAAAAGGAAATAAAATCCATGCCCCTCGGCACTCTGTGCTCTGAGAGGGGAGCCTTTCTTGCTCGACAGCCTCCCATCGTGGACACCAGGGCAACTTCCTCCTGGCCCAGCCACGCACCCATGCAAGCCAGCAGCAGGGAGAAGCCTGGCAGGGGTGAAGGACTCCCACTGACCACTCAGGTCCTTTCCTGCCCCCAGGTACTTTCACAGCACTGGGCAGCAGCACGTCCTGGGAGCTGCCTCCTCCCTTCGCCCTGAGCACGTCCACCTGGAGGGAGAGTTGGGCTGGGCAGGAGCCCTGACAGCCAAGCCCCAGGAGAAGGGGAGGGGATGGCACTGGCCTGGGAGAATATTTGCTGACCCTGCAGCCCATTCATTTTTCTTTCTTTCTTCATAAATAATAGGAGGCCACAGGCATTAGCATGGCCTGCCTCTCATTGCCAGCACAGTGCTTGGAAAGCTGATCCCGTCCAAAGTGGAGGTTGTTCTGCACTCGTCTGTTCCTTAGGGCATACCCCCAGGTGCTGGCAATTTTAAAGGCTATCATCTTTTGGTAACAGGCATGACTCAGTCATACTATTTTAGCTTGGTGGCCTTTCCTGGAAATTTTCCCCTTGTCTCTGCAGCATTACAGAAAACGACACTTGTCTTTAGTTACCCCTACCAGCTCTGGTGTCAATCTCATTGCACAGGACACATCAACACAAGCATGTGCTCCTGCCTTCCTGTGCGCAAAGCACAGACTCGTGCAGTTTGTGTGCTGCCTCCTAAAGAGAGGGAACCAGGACAGTGGAGTGGAGCTGCACTCACAGTCTGAAGATTTAGTTGCCACCTACATTATAGGCTCCTTGGGTGATGTGGGGCAAGACGCTTCCACTCTTCCTGTTTTAGTTTCCCATTTGGGAAAGAAACAGCCCCTTCCTTTCCCTTGCCTGTTCCAACAGCAAGCGTCTGTGTCTGTGCAACCCCTACTACAGCTATGCTCTGGGTGACATAGCACTAATAATGACTTTAATCATAATGTAACAAAAATCATACAAAATGCTGGATCAGACTTTGTAGTGTATACTTAGAAGGAATGACATTACTAGAACTTTTCCTTTAAATACAAACAAAAGATTTGTCTAGGAAGGCCATGTCAGTCCACAATGGCTCCTTCCTGAGATACAACAAAATCCTTTTTGCAGCAAGGTAAGTCCCTTTGCTGCAGGCTTCTTTCCGCACGCATGAAATGCCCTCTACGCTGTTGGGTTCACGGAGGAGCAGAGGGCACTTGCATGGTACAGCCCTGACTCGCCTGAGCAGCGCGGGTGGGAATGATGCCGCAGCACGCGGACCCTTGCCATCCCGCCCACACTTGCGTCAGCCCTTCCTGCCTCCACACCGCAAGTGACCGGCCCCAGATGCTCTGCCGCACAGGGCGGGCTGCTCTCTTTCCCACATCATCGTAGTCCCTCCAACGGTTCCACCCCCTGGAGACCTGGAAATACGACTGCAGAGGGTACGCCGTGCTTTTGTCTTTTGTTAATCTGGTTTTATACGCTGCCTCCTTTGTTCTGCGCTGAGCTTAATCCCTTCAGTTGCCGCTGAAACCCCAGATGGCTACACGATGCTTTCTAGCGAGCAACCCTCAAACAGACCTTCTGTGAAGAACTCACTGGAACTAACCCAATGTTTTTTCAGTATAAATGAATATCCACAGAATGAACGGAGTAGGAAGAGGGGCACTTTTGGATATCGTCCAGCGTTACCAAATGATGAAAATCACAAGCCTGCACTTGCTGGGGCTGAGGCTGGTTTGGGTTTTAACCAGGACTGAGCTGTGTTTGGACTGAAAATTGGGTTGGTATTTTGTGGAGGACGTTACAACTCTGTTGTATTTTTTCAAAATTTTCATGTTATCATTTAAGCTGTTGCCCTCCCCCTTTCTGAGGATTAGTTGGAAAAACGCTGACTCTTGACTGGCTTGAGCTTAGCACACGAAGGAGTACAAGGGCAGAGGGGAGCTCCCACAACCCAGCCAGAGAAACCAGCCCTGGCCCTGGCCCCCCCAGGATGTCCCAGGAGAGCATCACCCCATGGGACATCCATCGCCATGCGTCGAGGGGAACAGCTCTCCGGAGCACCTTTCTGGCTGAGGGCGGTTACTGCCTCGGGGTATGGGATGCATTGTGGGATGCAGGGAATAGCATTTGGGGATTGCACCACACTTATTATGGGATGTTTAGAGGAGGAACCAAAGGCAGGGAAAGAGAGGGATCCGGATGACTTGGGGAACAAACATGGGAAAATAGAGGGAATAGAAAGGGTTGGTTGCATGTAAAAAGGGCTAGTCAGTACACTTACCCAGCCATGCCCCATGCCTGATCAGTGCAGTCAGTCTTGTCTTCTTAAATTCCTTTCTAACTCTTTTCCTGGATGAGGGGCTCCCTATTCTGTGGGCACATGTGTGAGGAGAACTGAGTGCCAGCAGCTGGAGGGAGAATGCAGGTCCAGGGCCTCAGTCTCAAGGTGCAAGAGAGAAAGGGTATGTAAGATCACTTGCGGGTATCAAGCTGGACTAGCTGGTTAGGAAGTGAAGTGGCTTGGGAGCCAAGTGTGCATGTGTGTCTGAGGGTGAGACCACAAGGGACTTGGCTATGGAGGGAGCAAGGGTCCTGGCCAACTGCCCGAGGGACCATAGGGTCTGGGGGTCAATTGGGAGAGCCATTGTGTGTGTGTGCATGTGCATGTGTGTCTGGGAGCAAGGCACCTGGGGAGAGCAAGGATCCAGGACCAGGTCCTGGATGGGTGGTGTGTGTAAGCCTAGTTACTGGAGGGATCCACACTGCACGTATGTATGTGTATATATATATTCCACTAATGGACCTTCACCCTGGTCAGCCAGAGAGGGGACTGGGATGAGGCTGCTGGTGCTGTTGGTGTTTGTGTGAGTGCTGAGTGCTGCTGTCCGTGTTTCTCTGTGTGGTCAGCCATGTGTACATGCATTTATGTGTATATGTGTACATGTGTTTTTATGTGTGCCTACTTGGAAAAAGTGCTCAGCCTCAGTACTGGTTGGACCTTGGGGCATGGAGCTGCAGCAGCTTCCCCTCTGTTGGGCTGCCATCGGCCTCCCCCAACAGCTCCCAAGTAAAGGCTGTTCTGTGCACTAAGCTGCCTTTCTTTACGCAGCAGGGATGGACAGAAATCTTGAAGCAGGATTAATTTGTAGTTCCATGACTTCAAACCAAGAAATATTTTCACTGTAACTAAAACTACTGTAACTACAACAGGGTGGAACCTGTATTCCTACCGCCTTTATTTCCAAGGAATACAGAATCCAAATTTGCATCAGTGGTTTAAAACAACATTGAGCTTATACAATACAAAAAGATCGGCAGGATTTGACAGTATTACACACTACTGCCAACCCCAGAAACTCCCGACCCTCCCCTCAAAAGTCATCACAGGCTATGTAATTACACCCAGCAGAATTACAGTAGCAATATACAGCATGCCCAGTATTACAGCTATCCAGCTTGTGACTCCATCATATGCACACCGAATCAACTACTAACAATGATTGGGTTTGTACAGCGTAGGTATTTTACAATGAAAATGAATGCAAAGCATTGGCTTGACGACAAGATTTAGGTCATTTGCAGAGGGAAAATCATTTGCTTGCCTCTCTGCCTTTGGCTGTCATCAGTTGTCCACTACAAGCCAACTTCAGGAATAGGACTCCACTTTCTGACTGACAAGGTCACCCTCTAACATGCAACGAGTGGCTGTTCAAAGGAAGAGAGGACTGAAACACGCTTGTTGTGGGATTACACGGGTGATTTAGTAGGCAAGAGAAAGCACTGTGCTACTGCCTAGGCAGACCACATGCTTGCAGATGCTTGGGACACAGAGTCATGGGTTTTCAGGAGGAGCCTCCTTGGGAGTCTGGGACTGCACACGGCCACAGTGAAACGGGACAAGGCCATCTGTGACCATGCAAGAGGCCAGCCTCTGTGGGGTGCAGATGGCAGCTCTCCCATCTGACCCCGTGTTCAAATCCATGCACAGAACAGCAGATTGAGGCTTATCCCACAGGATAGCTTCTTTAAATCCTCCCCTTTGCTACCATTGACAGACTCACCAGGCAATAGCAAGATCACGAGTGCTAGGAAGTGCAGGCAGACAGCTCATGCTCTTAGCTCCCACGTCATTTAATCCAGTCCACAGCTGCTTTGCACAACGTGAGGGGTAAACACCAGCAGCTTTCCTCCCTTGCACTTGAGTGCCCCGTTCTAGCACTGGGACCTGGTGCAGCAAACTAGACCTGAGTTAAGGCTGCAAAGATGATTCTCCTGCAATGGACTTCGTCTGCTTGGCAAGAGCATCTGGCCAGCTTGGTCAGGAAAGGCTGATGGAAAGCAACCACATCTGTGCAGGTCTTGTTAAAATTAAATGGCTTTCCATCTCATCCAAATGGGTCGACAGGTTGTGCCATGCCCTAATACTTTCATTGGCACAAGATCATACTGTGCAGCACTTTTCCCAAACAAAATTACAAATATACTTCTTTTCTCTTCTATATATTTTGTGAAGAACAGAGCAATTTATTTCAGGTCTTCCCTCTTCTCCTGTCTCTTTCCCTGACCTCACCTTGCAAGAGCCTCTCTGACCTAAGCTGGGTGACATTTAATATCTTTTATAAGGGTAAGTCAAATGAATTATTTTTAAAGATACTTCCTCCCATGTAACCAGATGGTACCAACCTGCATCAAAAAATCAATTAGAAAATCACACATGTTGTAAATAAACGCTAAGTGCATGCTTATTAAGTGAAAGGTAAGCAAACAGCAGCCATTTCGGGAGCATCTGAGCAAGACATTCCACACTGCCAGCCACAGCTGCCCTAGCCTGCTGTCCAGCTCCTCCTGGGCAGGCCACTGATGCTGGCCGCGGTGGCCCAGCCCACCTCTGCCTCTGCCCCACAGCGAGCCACACTCAGCCAGGCCCCTCCATGGTGACTTTATGCCAATCTCTTAAAGGCTCTCCTGCAGGCATCTACCTGTACCAGGAGGTAGTTTATGAGACCAAACTTCTGCACAAAAACCACAGATTCTAAGTTACTGAAACATTTTGCAAAATCTTTCAGGTTTGCCTTAAGCATTTTGGTCTCTTTTACCCCCCCACCCCTCAAATAACGAAAAGTAGTTTCAACTTTTAATTTTGACATATAACATGCTGTTCCCTTTTTCCAGTTCCCAAGAAGGTTTCATTGCAAAACTGGCCTCCTGTCAGTTTGGAAGTGTTTTAAAGAGCCCAAAACTCAAAGTACATTTGAGGAAGAACACAATATTTCACTTGACTTGAAGCACAAAAATATAATTCTCTATATAATTGGGCCCTTGGGCACTGGCTCAGGGGAAGACAGTTTGGGCTCACAGGGTCTACATGCAGAACTGCTTCAGAGACAGCTCTCTGCCCAGGGTCACTGGGCCTTGGAGGTAACTCCTGTGTGAGTCCCTTGGGGCCAGCACTCACTCACGTGTGCCCTGGGTGCAGGATCTCCTTGATGCCATCCACGCAGGCAAGGGGGGGCTGCTGGGGAGGCCACGGGGGCTTGGGGACACAAAACAGCTCCCACACACCCCGCCGGAACCACAGGTCCGCAGCGCTGTGGATGGCCACGTGCCAGCAGCTGTTGGAGACCAGGATCCAGAAGGCGTAGAAGGAGAACCGGCACCATTAGTGGCCCAGCACAGAGCCCGCCACAAAAATGGCAGTGGGGCTGAAGGCATCCAAGAAGGCAAAGTTCAGCACACCAGTGGTCTTGGCTGCAGCAATGTTGGCACTGGCGAGGCAGCTGCCCCCGGAGGTCCTGCCGCCCAGCTGTCTGTGGGCCTGGCAATAGCGACGGATGGCAGCGAACGTGATGAAGTTGATGCCAAAGGTGGTTACCAGCAGGGAGGAGTCAAAGGCGGGGAAGAGCATCATGATGGTACTGGTGGGGCCAGGCATGCTGGTGGAAAGAGAGTATATGCACACCTTGCTGCAGGGGCTGTATTGCAGGGTGATGTCCTGGCTGGAGCAGAGTGGCATGATGGGCGGCAAGAAGCTCACAGCCCAGGAGAGCAGCACAAACCTGGCTGTGCGGCGTTTGGTGATCACCACCGGTCTCTGCGGTGGCCTCAGCACGGCCATGCTCCGCTCCACCAAGAGCAGGAAGATGGTGCTGATGGACACGAAGGTGTAGCTGGCGAAGACAGGCGCAGAGACGAAGCAGGGCAGGGAACGGCCCTCGCCCTTGTTGCTTGCCCCCTGCCCCAAGCTGGTAGCCTCCCGGAAGATGGAGTAGGGCACCACGACAAGCCCCACGGATGGGTCCACCAGCACCAGAGAGGCTTTCAGGTATGCCTGTGGGGTGTGGAGTTGCCAGGCCCGCAGGAAGACCCAGAGGCTCATGGCATTGCCCACGGCGATGGCAGCAATGAGCTGAGCACCATGAGGCAGAGCGCGCATACCACTCCACGGGCAACCCCACCGGGCCCGGGCACTCAGGAGCACTGAGGCAACCAGTGGGTAGTGAGAGACCGCCTGCACATGGGCTACGAGGGGTGGCAAGGACCCAACTGAGGGACCTGAGGGCCACACTTCCCCTCACCCCCACAGGGCTCCTGGGGCTCAGGACCCCTCTCCTTCCCGGCCTGGCGCTCACCCCTGGGCAGGCAAGCCACTCTGCTCCAGCCCAACGGGTGCCCCTTCCCCACCACCCCAGCTGGGCACCTACCTCCTCCTGCCAGCGGGGTGGCTCCACTCCTTCTAGCCAGTCCAGATCCGTCCCACCTCCTCCAGCAGCAAGCAAGTCATGACATTCAAGCTAAGCTGTGCTGAGCTGAACCAAGTCAGGCTAAACCAAGCCTTGCTGAGTCAAGCCGTGCTACACGGAGCCTTGCTGAGCCGAGCTGTGCCAAGCCATGCTACATGGAGCCTTGATGAGCTGAGCCATGCCAAGCTGTGCTAAACCGAGCCATGCTGAGCTGTGCCGTGCCACGGGAAGCCGCACTGTGCCAGGACAAGCCAAGTGGAAGCTAAGCCATGCTGAGCCAAGCTCTGCTCTGCTCCCTCCAGCTCCAGTGCTGCCAGCGAGTCTCCCACCAGCTAAGGCAGCCCCTTCCACCCCGCTCAGGCTATTGGCCAGCGGAGCGGGGTGAGAGGACCCAAACCAAGCCGAGCAAAGCTGAGCTGAGCCAAACCAAGCCAAGCCAAACCAAATCAAGCTGAGCCGAGCCGAGCTGTGCTGTGTCAAGCTGAGCCGAGCTGAGCTGCGCCGAACTGAACTAAGCCGAGCTGAGCCAAACTGAGCCAAGCCAAACTGAACCAAACTGAGCCAAGCCAAGCCGAGCCGAGCCAAGCTGAGCTGTGCCAAACCAAGCGAAGCTGAACCAAGCTGAGCCGAGCTGTGCCGAACTGAGCCTAATCGAGCCAAGCTGAGCTGAACCGAGCCACACCAAGCCGAGCTGAACCAAGCTGAGCTGTGCCAAGCCAAGCTGACCTGTGCCAAACCAAACCAAGCTGAGCCAAGCCAAGCCGAACCAAGCCAAACTGAGCCAAGACGAGCTGAGCCGAGCCGAACTGAACTGAGATGAGCCGAGATGAGCTATGCCCAGTTGAGCCAAACCGAGCCATGCCAAGCCGAGCCATGACCAGTCAGGCTGAACCAAGCCAGGCCAAGCTGAGCCAAGCCGAGCCGTGCCCAGCAGAGCCAAGCCAAGCCACGGCCAGGAGCGCGAGTAGGTGAGTGGCTCAGCTCCTGTCACTCATCATGGAGCGGGGTGCTGGGACACTCTGCACCGCCAGGCCCATGGATGCTGCTGCCCCAGCACCACCTGCTCTGCACAATCTCTTGCACCCCGGGAATCTGTTGGCATCCCTGTTAACTCCCTTGTCCTGCCCCCACCCTCCTCCTTCCCTCTCCTGCTGTTGTTTTTCTACCACCTCCAGCAGAAATCCCCAAAGGGTCCCCTCGAGCCTCGGCTCTCACCCACAGGACCCGGGCTGACGAACTGTCCTGAGCCCCGTCCAGCCTCGGTGTAGGGGCAGCGTGGGAGAGCAAGGGATGGCGAAGGAGCCAGGAGGAAAGACTTCTTATCTGTTAAACTCTGTCAGATAGTCAAGCTGTCTAACCTGCTTTTTGTTTAGACAAGTGGAGCAGCCGAGAAAAAGACATTTGCCAGCTTTCTCTTACATGAACCATTCCTCAGCACAGATCAGGGCAAGCAGTTTGTGGCCTGAGAGCTCCAGCCCACAAGGACAATTCCTACGGCTGGGAGCTCATTCCCTACCGGCCTTTTACGAAAGCCCCGGAGGCCATGAGCGGGACAAATTGTTCAATAGCCCACAGGCTATTCTCTGCCACTCCGTTTCCCATGGCCTTACCACCACTTCTCCACTGCATGCAATAACCTCTGTAAAATGAAATCTGTGTATGGTTTACAGCATGTAGTACTATACAACAGTATGGGCCTTTTCCCCACATTCCAGATGAAAAATAAGAAGAAAGACAGGGCAAATCCTCAGGCACCTTCCCACTCTGCCTTCACCGGCTGTGACCCTTTATAAATGACAGAGTCTGCTGCCACTGCAGTACCCTGGGGCTCTCATCAGAGCTGAGGGGCTGCAAGAAGTAGACTCTGCCGAGGCTGGGGGAGAGCAGGTCGGCTGATGGATCTTACACTCCTGGGAAGAGCTTAGCATCGGGGAAGGACTGCTCAGATGCTCAGCAGAGCAGATACACGTGCGTCTGCACAGAATCCCCTCGAGGCTGAGGCCCCAGTTAGCTGGAGGTCATAGATCAGTTTTTCTGCCCTCCAGTTGGAAGCTTTGGGGGGTGCAAGCTGGCTTTCTGAGCTTGGAGGAATTTTACTCCAGGAAAACTACATAAGCTGTGAAGGAGGTGGAGATTTGTTTCTCAGGGATGAATTGGGCTCTGATTGCATAGGTCAAACAGCTGTTCGTAAGGCATCTCTGCATTTGTTTTGCCTGAAAACGCACACTTTCCTTGATCGCAAATAAATCTAATGGAATGGCTAAGAAAAGCATGCTCTGCTCTAGCAATCCTCACAGCATGCACAGGCACAGGAACACAGTTCAGCAGCTTTCAGCCAAAAAAAAAGGCTTTGTTTTCTTAAAGCACACTAACGCTCCCATGCAGGAGGAGAGGGAGCATCCTTCACACAAACCAAACAGCTTATCACAGAGGCCGAAGCAAACAAAACAAGCTGGGCATGCCCAAAGAACGGTCTATGCTACCCCAGCAGCTGTCTGTAGGTAAGAATTGCTCAAGGGCATGAGAGGAGAGCTGGAGATAATCCGGGAGGCATGCCACCCTGGTCACCCGGATGCCAGCTCGGATGGGGTGCATGAAAGCTCTCCCCCGAGAGCAGCGGCTCCGCACAAACACACTTCTGCTTCCCACGGGAGGGGGTGACCGGTGGTGCCTGGACGGCTGGCGAGGAGCTTGCTGGAGGAAGCGTGTGCCAGCCAAACTTGTGTTTTCTCCAGCTTCCTTGTACCTTACTCTTAGCTTCTCTCCAAGCAGCAGTTATCCTGGGCAACAGTCACGTAGGTACTGTTTGCAGGACGGGATGAAAAGTGATCTGAAAGGTAAATGAACGGATAACTGACTGAGGACACCCAGGGCTGTTGCGGACAGGAGCAGGGTGTCCCATGCATGTAAGAGACCCAAGCTTCCAAGCGTGGGATTACACAGTGGGGTCAGGCTGGTGTCCCACTCTCCCTGGGATAGGGTCAAGCTTTCAAGGCAGACCCAGAGACATCCTCAGCTGGGATGGTGCTGAGCTGGGTAATGTAACCCATCACTGCCCTTTGCTAAGGCAGGGGAGGCAGAGCCTGGCTGCAGGAGCCTGAACACAAGGACCTGTTTTCCTTAGAGACTGGATCATGTGTTGCCCTGGTGGCCTCCAGGAGAGAAAAACATGGACATTAAAACAGAGGATGATGCACAGTGCTGCTTTTCATAGCCCACCTTGCCTTTCCAGTCTCTCCTTGCTTGCTCCAGCTGTTACAGACCTGCCTGGGTTTTTTGTCTGAAAAGAAGGAAGGAAATCAGGCTGCTGGCTGTGACTGCACAGCCTGTGTCCTAGGGATTCTGGGTCTGAACCAACTTTTTGGTATAACAGATATGAAAGCCAATACACTATTTGACCAGAACAAAATATAAATGAGTGAATCCACAGTGAAAGGAGTGAATCTAGATGCTATATATACATCTATATATCTATATAGATATATCTAATATATCTAGATGATATATTCATTTGTAAAAATATTATCTAGAATACTCAGATAGCACAACTGCAGATCTGGCTGTAAATTTGCTGCCATACCAGAATTGCTGTTAGGCTTTTTGATATATTAAAGCTGCAGAGTTATGCGAAAGTCAAGGTGCTGAGTGCACTTAGCAGAGCAAAGACAAAGTGATTATCCTCAGCAGGGAGAAGGGAGCAAATCGATAGGAATGCATTTCATTATTGTTTCATTAGCCAGGTTAATCTACCACCGGAAGGAAACCAATGTCATGTCCAGATGTGTGGTTCCACTGGGAAAGCATTAACAGCTTGAGGCCTTATCTAAATACAACAATTAGAGCAGCAACATAAAAGAAAAGGTTGAATTAACAGTTAATCAAGAAATCTGTGAACCCCAGAGAGCTCTTTCAAAGGTCATATTCTATTCAACATTGGCTCAGTTGCTGCAGTTGCTACAGCGCGTCAGGCTGCAAGAGCGAGGGGCTTCTGCTGATGGTAAAGAACCGGAGATTACCCTGACCCCACTGCTTCACAGACAAGCCTTTCCAGCAGCCTCACTGCTAGCTTCCAGAGTCACCTACATCTATGGTTCCTTTTATTTCCCTTTAAATTGTTGCTTTTTTTTTTTTTTTTAACTACAACAGATGATCACTTCAGGCAGATACTCAGCTCCTCACTCCTCTCTCAATGGGCAGTTTTGGCTGGGAGGGAGGATTTGTCTTAAATATTGGAAGACAGGTTTTGAACTGTCCTTGGCTAGATTCTCTTTGAATTCAGGGCTCCTGACAACATGTGGTGGTTGTGTCTGGATTATTCCCTCTATACGGAGTGCTTTGGTCAGCCTCAGCTCCAGGCTGCTATTACGGCAATGATATCTTAGCCAGGCCTCATTCCAGATACAGCTTTGTCAAGAGTGGATCACTAGCTCTAAATTGACTGTATTTCTGGCTACAATTTGACAATTTGAAGAGGCTGAGCCTCTTCGGTTTGGCTTCTGTCATCACCAGATCTCTGAAGGAGTAATCACTAAAGCTGGTTGTATGGTTTTGGTCTGTTGACCAGTACGTAGATGAACTGGCTGGCAGTTGGAGGTGGTACTTTTGCTGGAAAGCTTCTTACCATCTTCACTGACTTCTTAATCAGTGTTTCCATGCAAGGAAGGGGAGAAAGAAATAATTCCATTTCACAGATGGGTTTCTCACTGCTAGTCATACTCCCCCAGCCTGGACAGCACGAATATCTTGGTAATGTGATACCTTGGCCCACAGAAATTCCCCACTAGAGAAGGATCCATCTTTTCCCCTGTACCATGATAAACTGCTAGTCAGGATCTCCTTTGTTTTAGAAGCCCTGGTCTGTCCCTGCTACCTTCCTCTAGCCTTCAAGACTGAGGCAGACATTAGGATTAAGGATTTCAGAGATGCTATGTAAAATGGGCTCCTACACAGCAAGTCCAGTGATTTGTGTTAGCTAGGGAGATAACAGAGGTGAGATTTGTGGGCTCAGCATTTTTACGCTGGTCGTTTAAAAGAAAATCTTTAATTCCTCGAACTTCCGTGCAAATGTAATCGTTTATGGTGCATCTACTTGACATTTACATGACCTCTGGAGCAGCCTCATATAGATTAACCGGATCAATGCCGTCCGGTGTATCTGCCTGTTGGTCAAGGCCCTTGGATGGCTCTGCACAAAAAGGGGGATGTGCCATTGCTCCAGACACACAGCCTGGGAGCACTGAGCCAGCTGCTCTGGACTCTGACACATTGCCTCCATCACAGCTTACATGTTCTCCCCTGCCTCTGTGGCAGGTCCTGGCTGACGTACCCACTTCTCAGGCAGATTTCAATGAAAACACATCTCCACAGGAGGCAGAGCTCCAGTATCACTGGCAAGAGCCACCAGCCTCATCTGTTAATGTTGCAGACAACCAGACAAATTGCAAACACTTGCATTCTCTTTCCCAACGCTTAACAGTTTCCTTCTGGCAGGACTGTTCCCAAAGCTGAATAGAGACAGAACTACTGTGAAGAATTAATTCAAACCTCACTTAAAATAGCAAACATCCTACCTCTGAATCCCCACTGCAGCAGTAGCCTTTGCGCTCCAGCAGGTTACCATGAGGTTAAAAAACGTTACCTAGCTGCCATGGCACAGGCCTGATAGTGGAAAATACGCTGCTCCTGTAACTAGCGACACATCCTGGAAATGACCAGGTGAGGACAAAAGAAAAATATAGCAGAGGGCAGAGGACAGTGACCTCGGCAAGGGCTGGTTTGCAAACAGTCTTGGTAATGGAGAGACCCCTTTTCACTTCTTTCCCATCAGATATTATAGCAAGTTACAGATGAAGGTAAATACGTTTGGTTAGATTCAACAATGTTTTGGAAAAAGCTGACAAGCTTCCAGGGGCACAGGACATTCTTTGAGTTCCCTCATCTGCCTGTTCCCATTCCTACTATCTAGTGAGCAGCAAAGGAAAATCTAGATTTAACAAATTCTTTTCCACCATACCCTGTTGGCCTCCATCCTTTCATTCAGCTCCTCACAAGTGAAGAAAATCATACTGATTTTTAAATCTGCATGGTTAGTTTGGTGGTGTACACATCCCATATATTCTCTTCTCTCTTCCTTTCTGCTTCTCCTTTTCTTTAGTCTAGCTGGTTGATGCCCTTCCATGACAGTACAGGTCTTTGCAACATCGTCTCCGTGCTGTTGGTAAGCACAGTAAGTGTTTCATATTTTAAACAGTCCTTAGCTATCATGCCTGTCGGTATTAGACAGTTCTCAAATGCTCAGGATGAACGATACTATGGCAATGTAAAGTACTCCTGAAACACTGGTATGGAAGTACTCTGAACAGTGTCCTGGGAGTTCCTTGTACCTGAGGTGCTTCTGATCATATTGCAAAGGACGTAAAATATACCTTGGTCTGCAAGATCCAGGAGTGAGCCGGCTGCTCTGCTTATTTACTCTTTGGTCCTCCCTCAGAGATTTGCCAGAGAACTGAACTGTTCATACCATTGCACAGGGCCCTCACGAGATCTCTGAATAATATACATAGTTGTGGTCTCCTGGGTACAAAAAGATTGATTTGGAAGAGATGCAAGGAAAGGCTGCAGGTTACCCAAGGATTCAGAATGCCTATTTTATGCAATGGAGATGGAAAAGGAGGGGCTTGTTCACCCTGCAAAAAGTCACTGTTGCATGATTCTAGCAGGGAAGAGAAAAAGCACACAAATCAGCATGTTTGCAGGAGTAAAGCCTTAAACAGAGTATTTTATCAAGGTTCTCCTCTAATGCAGCATCGTCAGGCTGTATTCACCATCTAAATTTGCAAATGTGGGCACCTCACATAGCTGGCTGGCCTCTTAGGCTCTCAAAGCAACCAGTGAAGTGAAGGTGCCTCTAAGGCAGCTCACAACCATCTTTTTGGTTCCATCAGGATCCTCACTTTACTTAGGAAACAACAGTCGGAGGCTTCAGGCAGTGGGAGTAAGTCCACTTCAGGGCTGAATTTGCTACTCTCTCTGTGGACTGGCAGTCACTTCACCATCTGTGCCTGCCAGTGGTAAACACAAGGACACAGGAGAAAGGGTTTCTCAGAGTTTTCTATCTTGTATCCTTACAGCTCTTTGCTGCAAGTCTCAGCTCTTCCTTCTGATACCCCCCCCGAGGTACCTCCCTTTCCCTGCTGCCTCCGCTGTCCCTCTCTCCCTGCCTCATCCCTGATGCCTGGGAAAGATGCAGTGCACGCTGCACTGCCTTTGAGCTACCCATCACTTGTTGGCTGGCCAGTATGTACTGCCAGATGATCTCAAACTTTCCCTCAGTGGGCTGATTTGGGTCTCCGAAACTTCTTCCAGCTCTCTGATTTTCATAAAAATTACCTTGAGATTTGTAGAGGTCTACTCCTCTGTCCCATTTGGCTGAAAGTGGTTTCATAAGTTACTGGGGAAGGACAGCAGCAGCAAGACAAAAGGCAGCTACCTAATGAGTGTAGCTTCACGCGGAGCGTGTTTGTGCTTATATCTCTTTAAGCAAGCTGGTCAAACGCCCAAATTAGTGTCAGTCTGTAGACAGATACCAAGGCTCTAGCACTGAAATGTCTCAAAGCTATCTGATACTTTGAGGGGGCTCAACATATGAAGTTAGCTTATGAACTTTGCTCCTTTGCTAGCCCCAGGATCTCCTATTGGAGAAACATTTGAGTAAACCTATGCTCCACAAATAATTGCTGCATATGTCACGAATTACTCGTTTGACCTTTCTTTTTAGTTGGCTTTTTCATTCCAATTAAGCACAAAACTGCTGTAGTGGCATGATTTTACATCTGATTCACAGTGCCCTCTGAGGTCATCTGAATTTCCCCAGGCCTTCCATCTCCCTGTGCCGAGTCAGCTGGTGCTAGAAAACATATGGCACAGATGAGATTAATGAAATCAGCATCTCAGAGCGGGATGGCTTTAGACATACAACTATATCCCAATTATTCAGCAAAGGAGAACTCTCAGGCAACTGCTGTCTATTACAGTGGATCAGAACTGTCACTTGGAAAGCAATCAATACTAAAAAAGAAAAATGCATTTCTGATCAGAAAACTCAAGGGAGCATTGTTAACAGATGTGAAGAAGAAGAATTAGCATTTTTGGCTTCCTGTTTACAGATGCCTGCATAAATAAGTCAACCTGAACAAATCTACTCTGATTTAGCAGAGAATCTGCCAAGCCCAGTCAGTCCTGGGACCATGAAGTCCCCTGGCCAGCTAGTGCCCACACTAATAGGAAATTAGTGTTACCACTGAACCCAATGCCTTCATGCCAGTTGGCCTGAGTATGGAGGAGTTCCCACATGACTGACTGAACAGTGAAGTCCCTGTTGTTGTTCAAGGACCAGATTTGTTGTCCTGTGGCAGTGGATAGGAGCAAATTTGAAGGAACCCCTGAGAAGGCAGCAGCTGGAACAGTTGTGCTACCTCATCCCAAGGCAGGGGAGTGAGTGCAGTAAGAGACAATCCTTGCACCTTGGATGTTTGTTTTGTAGCATGAAGGGATTAATGCTCTTCTAAGTACTAGAAAAACATAAAGCAATGACCTTCGTCGAGCAAGGGCATATGATCTACCATCTAAATCCACCAGTCTTTGCAAACTAATCATGGGGAGGGTATCTTCTGTGGCATTTGGGACTTTATGGACCATGTCCCAGATTCATTCAGCCTTTCAACAGAAGATGCTCTCCATTCCCTCAGGTGGGTGCAAGTCCACACTACAGCTCTGAAGTTGCATAGCTCCAAGATAAACATTGTGACTTCAGCAATATTCAGCTCTTTTACATGGCAACACCAGCATTGTCAGTAAATTCTATGGGCTTCCTACATGAAAACAAGCATTGTCTTTATATATTATAATATGAAGTGTGTGTGTTCTCACTCTGTCCCTTAGTTTAAGAGACTACCAGATCTTCTTCCCATTCTTCTCTCCTTCAGCCTTTCTGTCATAAAGACCCTTTTTATGTGAGTTGGTGTAAATGGGCTACCTATGGATGTAGATAGAAAGATAACTATTAGAAAAAAAGCAGGCTGAAGAAAGGAAAAACTTGTGCTGAGAAGTAGTGTGTGAAATTCTCCCAAGAACTCATAAGCTCCGGAGCCTGATGGTCCTGTTGAAGGCACAAGAATTGATAACCTCAGGACACCAAGAGCCTGACAAACATCTACAAGGCCACCAGCACACACTGTCATCAGGCTTTTTAACTTGGACCACATCCAAGAATGTGGTGGCAGCTACGTGCAGACAAAGGCTACAGGAGTATATATACATCTGATGAAACAAAGAACAGTTTGAGGGACTTTCCAAACACCTGCCTAGAAGCCACCGATCCTCCCCTTCTGAGTAGACAGCTGGGGTCAGCCTCCCAACTGCTGCTCCAGCTGAGTAGCTGTTAGTGAGTGTGTAAGCACACAAGTGAATGGAACACCTGAATAGTTTATGTCGAGGGAAAGGCTGTCATCCAGAGGTACATAAACAGGCTGGAGAACTGGGCCAACAGGACTCTTATGAAATTCAGCAAAGAAGAATGCAATGTCCTGCTTGATGTCTGCTTTTAGTAACAACAGCTCGATTCCACTGATAAAAATAGATTAAACAAAAAGTATTCTAATAAATACTGGTTGTGATCCGTGTCTCCCACTGGCTAGATCCCCTATTAGGGAAAATTGAATTTATTACAAAATGATGAGCTAGCTCTCTGTTTTGGATAAAGTACAGGAAGAGTAAGGCAAGAGCTTTTCTAAGAAAGGTAAGAGCATAAACTTCATACGAACAATGTTTTCTACTTAGTTTTCTGACTAACAAGTTTTACTAATTTTCAGCAAAAGCACCAAGTCGTGATCCTGGTTCACAGCTGGGCCTTTGAAGTATGTGCTTAGGCTCTGAAAGACTCTTTATAGGTGTGTCTTTTGGACTAATCTCCCTCAAGCCTGAAAAAGACTGAAAGCCACCTCTCTGGAAGATGTGACAATAAACCGAACTTTTCTGGATGATGCTTACCCTGTGGGCAAATAAACCAGAAGTGGAGACTTGATTTTTTTCTATATAAACTAATTATTAGTGTTGGAAACCCCCATATATTGGAAAGGTACATTCGCCCTTCCAATTTCTTGTCGAGGTTTAGTCACGCACTTCTGATCACTAGCGAGGAATATGGGCAACTCCTGGCAATCTATGTTAGCAATTAGGGCAATAGCAGTACCAAGACTGTAACTACATGTGTGGAGTCCCACTCAGAGCACTTATTTACAAATAAAACCAAAATCTTGATACGTGGGAGGCTCCTGAAGCACAGCTGCATAGGCTTGGTGGGATCTCTCTCAGCACTACCCGGGCTGCTCTCCTGCAGCCTCAGGCATCCCACCTCAGGCAAGTGGCCCCCGAACTCCAGGCCCAAAGGCAAAATGGGGAAGTGAGGCGGGGAGGCTTAGGCCAAGGCCACGTCTTTATGGGAAGATGTTAGTGCAGCCAGCGGGACACAGCCGACCCTTTCCGTAACCAGCCTCCTTCGTCCCCTCCGCGGGGTTCCTGCACAGCAATCACACCGGCTGCCTCCAAATAAAGCGACTTTGCGGCGCTGGCGCAGGTGAGGCTCGCTCCGACGGACTCGCGGAGGGGAAGCGGGCAGGTCGGTCACCTCCCCTCTCGAGGCCGCCGGCGCGGTGCCCCGGGCGGGCCACTACCGCCGGGAGGGGCTACAGGCCCAAGGCCTTCGCGCTCCCGCTAGATTTGCCTCACCGCTCGCGCCGTAGCTCTCAAGTGGTGTCGGGAAGTGGCAGGCAGGTGTGCCGCAGGGTCTCCTGGGAAGTGTAGTCTTCCCGGACAGGCTGGCGCGTTGGCGCCCCGTTCTCCAGCGCCGCCCGGGAACTACAGCCGGTGGCCGGGCCGGTGTCACCCCGCTAAGATGGCGGCTCCCTTGGTGCTGGTGATCCTGGTGGCCGTGACGGTGCGGGCCGTGCTGTACCGCTCCAGCCTGGCCGCCTTCATCTCCGAGCGGGTCGAAGTAGCCTCGCCTTTGAACGCCTGGAAGCGAGGTGAGGCCCCCCTGCCGGGCGGAGGCCCGCGGCCCGGCCTGGGGTGGCGGGGCAGGGCGGCGGGAGGCGGCGGCTCGGGCCGCGAGGCGCCCGGAGTGTGCGGCTGCAGGCGGGCAGCGCTCTGCGCCCGTGGCGGGACCCAGCGCGGGCCGCTGACTGCCGGGGACCCGGCTCTGGCAGGAAGAGCTTAAGACCTAATGCAAAACACGGAGCGTTTTCTCACTGTGTGCAGTTGGTTTGGTTGCAGTTATGCAAATGGACTGTATCTCAGCTATACATACAACAAGAAAATAGCAAAATCCAGCACTGAACAGGTTGTCTGCAGCCTTGATCGACTCCCTTTCCTTATGCTGTAACTGCATGGGTGCCGCATCATGTAGCGGACAGGACTAGATGATTCCCAGTTCATGCATAGCTATTCACTGCTTCGTTTTATTTCCCTTGTTCGGTTTGTGGCCCCCCGCGTTGTTTCCTAGGTATGCTCCAAATTCTGTGCTGAAGGCGGAATTCAGTTTAGTCAAGGCTTTTCTGTAACATTCTATGGCATCTGAGCCCCTTATGAGCCTTAATTTGGTTTAAAGCTGTTCCTTTGAAAAAGTAATATACTGATATTATGCACATAATATTATCTGCAGTCTTCAGGGGAAAAAAAGCAGCACAAAATAACAAAGATCAAAAGCATGAGTATATCTGAAGCTATAAGGGCCCTACTTCACACTGGACAGCATTTCATAGTTTCAAAATGGAGCTCTCCAAAATGTCCTTGCAACAATGAACACTTTCTAAATCTTACCTTATAGCACCAAGTTAGGTGTCTAAAACAATAAGGAGCACAAGCAGGATCAGCTTGAAAAGTCTGGGTTGAACATCTACCATCATACGGAAACTCTGTGGCAGAGACAGAATCCACCTCTCTAGCATATCGCTGAGCTTAGAACCTCTTGTTACTTTCTGCAATCTCCTGCTTCATTTCCCTCTGACTTCTGGAACATATGGACTCATACCCCATACTTTCTTTCATTGTATACTCTGCTTAATTCCCAGAGGACCTTCATGCTCAGCAAGGTAGAGACCTTGTGGAAAAATGTGTGCAAGCATTGCAGTACAAGCTTTAATTACGTGACTGCAAAGGGTCAAAACTAAGGCTGCACGATGTCAGCCGGTTTCAACAACAGAGGAAGCTCTCAGCATTGCCTGATAATGTATATTAATTTCTGGTCTTTGTGTATATCAGGTTTGGGGCATTTGGGGTCCTTCTACATCTCATTATACAAAATAGTTCAAATTATAGAGTTTCTTTTTTTAAATGCACAGATGCACTTTAAAAGGGAATGTCATGATCGTTCTTTGAGAGTGAAATATTTCTCCAGTGTACATACTATGTATCATATAACAGGTGACTTAAAAATCAGTAAATATCCCACATGTGATTTTATAACTGTAGCTATAACATTTTTAGTTGCCTGAAGCAAGTAAATAAATCATAACTCAGAATTCAGTCACTGAAGAAATTTGCATAGTAGAAGTAAGAAAACATTCAATTTTAGTTGCTTGTTGTGCAATTTTGTGTCATTCATTCAGATGGTGATTCAATGTGTGACGCTTACCATTGTAGGTATTTTAAAAACTATGTTTTTACCATCATGAGATTTTTCTCTTCCCACATTGCAGAATTCTAATGCAGGCATTTTGTGTGTTTCAGTGGTCGAAGGATTAGCTCTGCTGGATTTAGGGGTCTCGCCATATTCTGGAGCTATTTTCCACGAGGTTGGTATGCATATTTCATTTTAAACATGATATTCCTGTGGCACGTTTCTTAATCTTACTGCTGGTGGACTAGTGAAGGTTGGGGACTTCTCTTATCCCAGAGACCTCATAGAACTTGGATTCATATAGTTGCTTATGTGATGGTTCCATGCAGTGACTAGCACAACTAGGAACTGCAGTTTATCACATAATAGCTAGTTGCTGTGCAAATTATAGACATTATGTGTGATTGTTACTGCACGTGAGAAGTCTAGAACTGCAGAAATCTGTGAGAATGAGAACACTCTATTCGTGTCCAAATGTTTCTGAGGCAGGAACAGGGAGAGAAAGTGTCACTGGCATTTTGAACACAATTTTACTGGATAGCAGCATCTTGAGTTTCCCAAACATACTGCACTGTTACATGACTACGGTGGATTAACAGTAATAGTGTGTGTTTTGCCAGGCCAGCAGAAAGCCATGCTGGTGTGAGAAGTGGTGGATAGGGCTCTCCAGTCTGCTACTGCGTTTGCAGAAATATTAATATTAGCACAAGCATGCAGTACAATAATTCCCCATCTTGGGAAGCACGTCATTCCTCCAAACATGTAAGCACCTGTGGGGTTTTGTGTGCTTGAATAGTCTTACTGATATCAAAGTACACTTATACTAAGTATCATGTATGTGTGTCAGATACTCTGTATAGCTTTGAAAACTTTTTATTTTCAATAAATTCCTGTTGTTAAAATGTAACTTCCTCCCAGTCTGTGAAGTATTTTTCAATGCTTATTTATAGCATCATATTATTTTTAAAGTATTTTAAAAGAAATACATTTTCACACAGTAAAGACTCAATTTACACCATGTAAGCATAGTATCTCTTCTCTCAAAGGAGTAATTTCTAAACCTGCTCTTCCTCTTGCCCTAAAAGGGAAGAGCTATGGGAATTTGAGGATAATAGGATTGTAGTCCCACTGCTATATGTTGTTAACATGCTGTCTTCCTTTTTGGTTTATAAAAGACTCATCTAAACAACAGGCTAAACAGTGAAACCAGCTGTGTAGGAAATACTTTCAAAACTACAGTGCAAATAAACTAAAAGAAGATTTTCTGTAGAAAAAAAAAGATTTTCCAAAGCTGTTGTTTTAATGATTTCTGTTGTAACTCTACCTGTATGCTAGTGGAATTGAAATTTTTGAATAAAATATAATTTTCAAAGTTGATGGTATCTTTTAAAAAATGTATTGAGAACTTTTTAAGGGAAAAGATCAGTCAATGTGGTCTGATGAATCATGTTACTGTAAAGTGACAGCACTGTGGAAGAGTCTAAGGAAAAGTACCTTTTCCGGGCTCTCATGATCTTACTACATTTTTTCCTTCAAATTATCAGTTGTTTCATCTGAAGGCAGATTGGCAATATTTGACATGCGTTTCCCTTCTGCTTTTTCTTAGACCCCGCTGATAATATACCTCTTTCACTTCTTGATTGAATATGCTGAGCTGGTATTCATGGTAAGTGCCCCTGAAAAGTTCCTCCTGAAAGGCCCCATTCTGCGAAATGCTGAGTATGACTTTCCTTTCACTCCTGCAAGAATCAGGGACCTTCAGTCTCCGTGTTGTTCAGATTCCTCCTGACCTCGTGGTTTATTTAGAGAGGCAGCTGTGCCTATACAAATGCAAGTTAAGGTTTCTCCCTTGCTCTGCAAATTATTTCTTTTTTTGTCAGTTCTTGGCTGGATGAGTACTCTCTGTAGAGGGACAGGAAGTTGATAATTGGTTTCAGATTTCAAAGCTTACCTCTTACAAGTACAGAGGGTTTTGCGTCCCACAAAAAAACAAGCAATCTGTAAACAGTCAAAATAATAACATTTGTTTCCCCCCAGATTACTGTTCTGTGTCCCTGCACTGCATTATTTCTCACTAAAATCCACTACCAAACTTCAGAGATGCAGTGAGAGCACAAGTGGGCCAGAGCTCCAAGTGTGTTTTGTTGTAAATTATTCGGTGAGTTCTGCATAATTCAGAAGGGCAAAAAGCATGTAGCCGATTGTGCCAGTCACCTAGTGGAGCTTTTATCCTCAGATACCTTCTCGGCTGGTCACGTGTAGATCTACCAGCCATCTGTGTTGTGCTTATGCTAATTGTTCAGATGACTGGACTGCTGCCTGGTAAGTTGGAGACCACTCAAGGCACTGTCATGCTGGATTACTGGACAAGTGGATTTAGCCAGCTGGGTGCTGCCTCAGTGTTGCCTCTGCTCTGATTAGACCAGTAATTCTTTCTATTATCCTTGCATACTTCTTTCCATTAACAATTGCCTTCCCTTAATTCCCCATTCTCTTGCCATGTAAATATTAATATCTTTAGTGTAGCACATGGCTTCAGGGCTCAGTGGTGATGCGTGAATCCCAGTATACAAATCAGCAATCTAGTTAGTGGTTTTAAAGCTTTTTTTGTGTTCTTGTAAGCTGAAGTCAACAAGATTGCAGTAGTGCCCAATATCTTTTTCTCCATTTGTTTGTTAAAGTCAGTCTTTCTCTGCCTTCCTTTCTTAGATCACTGATGTGCTAACTGCTATTGCCCTTTACTTGGCCATCCAGGACTTCAACAAAGTAGTGGTAAGCTGACTTACCAGTGCTGCTGGTCCTCCTTCTCCCAACAGGTATAAATATCTTGTGCCAAAGAAAACATGTGCCAGGGAATCCGGTATCAAGTAATCCTTGTTGCTTAGCAGTAGCAAGTAAATCTGATCATCTCTGGATGATCAGCAAATACGGAGACTGAATGCAGTAAGCCAGCTAGGATGTTTTTCAGTTCTGTTGTGGCGCTATTATGATGTGAAGCAAATTGGTGTCCACAGCTAGTACACTGCACTTGAGTGATGACCTCAGAGGTATAGGTCCTTTAATCTGAAGCGAGTTTAAAGAATCTGACTAACTCTTGAGTACGACAGTCAATGAAATGCAGACAGCTCTAGGGTCACAACACATGAGGAGATGTGAGATTTTGGAACGTGTATTGATTCTTGCGGAAGTTTGAAGTATGCAGAATTTAATTACTAGATTATGGATTTAGCAAGACTTGGGCTTCAGGTCAAAGAAAGAAGTCATGATAAAACTGCAGGCATGTATAAATCCTGCCTGTGAGTTATTTTGCTTGTTGAAAATTTATTGTCAGCATCTCTCTCCTTCTGTCTCATCATGACATAGTTCAGTAACTTCGTAATTCAGATTTCTCCTTTGTCTCTATAGAGAGCATCATAGAATAAGATTGATGAAGGAGATATATTTTGCATCCGTAAAGGAGGTTTTACATAGAAGTATACATCTTCAAAATAACAAAGGCTGCGTAGCTGTGGCTTGGTTTCTGTGGGACTTGTGTGTTGAACAATGAATTTATAAAGTCAACTTTTCATTGGAAAACCAAATGCACTTTAGGAAGATAGAGAGTATTAAACTCTGATGTGGTAAATTCACTGTCAACTGTTTCAAGAGATAGACACAGACAATTAAGGAAGTTCAAAGAAATGGAGATTATCTGCTCTCTCTTGTCTTCAATTTCAGTTGTTAAGTATTTGGGGAAGGAGAGGTTTTGTTTCTTCTGTTTGTACAACACCTCACATAGCAGAGTTTTAGCTCAAACATGGGACTCATAGAAGGTTCTAAAATAAGGGATATCATAATTAATAAGAAACAGGGAGTTTCATCATCTGACAGTCTTTGGTCATTCTCCCTTGTTCAGTTTAAAAAGCAAAAGCTTCTAATAGAACTGGACAAATATGCACCAGACGTGGCTGAACTCATCCGGACGCCCATGGAAATGCACTACATCCCCCTCAAGGTAGCACTATTGTAAGTATTGCTTCTTTTAGGCTGTGGCAGCTGATTCCTCATCTCCCCTTGGCTTTTATTTTTTCGATTTGGTGTTTCAACATTTGTTGAAGATTTTTTTTTTTCATAAAGTGTGAATTTCCTATTGCACATAACGTCTCCTCAGCCCTGAATACTCAGTTGAAAGTGAAAAGCAGATGTTCTTCCAAAGGTATGTTGCCAAAAAGTAAATTTCTTCAGGGCCTCTAAGAAAGGCTCAACAGCTTAAGGTCGTTAGTTCGGTAGCAAGAATGTTGTGTCTCTGTAGATCTCATTCCCGTTTATTTTGCCTATATGCTTATGTCATCAAAACTAATTTTATACCTCCCAGGTGTTTCAGGTGTCTTTTCACAAACTTTTTCTTTTGGTGGGGGGGAGAGTTTGGAGTAATCAGACAAAATTTTTGCTGCATATCAAAATTTGAAAATCCCAGGATTTTTTCTAATAGTTCAAAGATATTTTCAAGTTGTCAGCTTTAATAATGTCATGTCTTGGTGTTCCTCTGTCTATTTCACATGTTTTTTAATTTCAGAAAGCTTCAGTTAAAATAGAGAATGTACAAGTAAGGTACTTAAAATTAAAGAATTGTTTTTTTCATTAGGGTTTTGACCTGAAAAAATTATTACACAAAATTATTCTGGCTCAGAAAAGAGTTTTTCATTAGATAGGTTGTTATTTTTTCTTGTCACCATATGAATTTTGTAAAATGGTAAATTCTCCAGAGTGAGAAAGATGGATCTTTGTCTCTTTCATGTCTGTTTAAATTGCAGACTGTTTCATATTTTTATTTAACATTGGTGTACAGTGGCAAAGGAAAGATGGCATTAGGCTGTCTCTGTCTGGAAACACAGGAAAAAAGCCAGACTAGTACCCAGAGAAGTAGGAAAAATGTTTGTGTAAGGAGATAATTAGGAAATCACCAGCCCCCTCTTCTTAGTCTGATGGTTGATGTAGTTATACCAAGATTGATCAATCCATTATCTTGCTTATCGATAATCCTTCACAGCACTTTTTGCACTTTTACCTAGTTAAATGAGATCATTGTAATTCTCATTTCCAAAAGAAGCCAGCATCCTTACTAATTAAAGTGTAGTTGTATTCTGGAAAGTAAGTTTGTTCTGGGTTTGCTGCACTGAATTTGCATATAAAAAGTTGGTATATTTTAAACTGCCACCTTGGGAGCTGAGAGTCAGTTAATTACTCCTGTGTGTAGGAGTGACTCTTGTGCTCAGATCATGCTGTGGGGAATCCAGGGAATTGTACTACCATAGTAGGAGCGCACAGGTGGAATTGAGTTACTAATGTACCAGAAAGAATTGGTTTTGTCTTTCTGTCTTATTTTTGTTACTTCTTCAGAGCCAGCAGATGTGAGAAGCAGAAAGAACTTAACTTTGGACCCAACATTTGTAGATCTGACTGACTATATGCACATAGCTTCTGAGAAGCAAGGAACATTTTGATAGTCACTTTCTAGGACCGAACAGGACATTTAGATGTCTTCCCAACCATCTCCTTTTCTGCAGTTTGCTCCCTATGGCCATTGTGTCCTAGGCTACAATCCAAAGATCTGAGTTTTGCTTCAGACAAAAGCACCAGTTTAGCTAAGTTAATATGATGATGCAAGGAACCCATAAGATATAAATAAATAAAATGAAATGGCAAATTGCATCTTATTTTCCTTTGAACTTCTCTTTATTTAGATGTTACCTCCTTTGAATGGCATGCATATAACCTGAGGTTTTGTTCTTTTTCAGCTATCTCTTAAATCCTTATACTGTGATGTCTTGTGTGGCAAAGTCCACCTGCTCTATCAACAATACTGTCATTGCATTCTTCATTTTAGCTACAATAAAAGGTAACACATTGAGGAAAAAAATTATTCTTCATGCCCTTCTGTAAAGATTTCAAAACTAATAGATTAAATCGATGTAGATCTTTACAAATGTGATTACTACAAAGATTTCAGTGGGACACATCAGAACTTGGACTGGAACAATATCTAAGTTCTACTTGAAATCACAAGAGCCCAAGAGACTTTACCATCAGGGCAAAACTTTCTCTCATCCCAGTGCTTAGGAGTTTCATCTCTTAAAAACTGTTGTCTTTTCCTGGGTCACTTTCTGTTTACAAAGAAACCTGTGCCTGTGCATTGTAGTCTAGGAGGACATAATGTTCAGCTGCTTTTTCTTTTTTACATGAGGAAATCCTTAAAGTAAAGTTGTCTGCAACTGTTACTTGGCTTTCACTTACAATTGTAACCTTGGTTTGAAATATGCTAATGGAGCTTTGGGGGATAAGAAACAATAAACAAAGACCCATACTAGCCTAGTTGAATAGATTATGACAGAATGGCTGTTTTGTTCCTTTTGTACATGAAACCAGGTTTCTGTCTCTTCTATGAACCCCCGCTGCTAAAATGTGTGAGCACATGATTCGTTCTGCTCATGTACTTTTTAGGAAGGCCTCTGCTGGATAAGAGGAAAAGTCAGTCCAATATGTTATCTAGTCTCTAGAAGTGCCCAGAACCAGACTTTGCAAAGAAAGCTGGTATAGTTGGTTTTTCATTAGTATTTCCAGAAGAAAAATTTTCTCCAGTTATTGACTAATTGAGGCAGGAGGGGTTTTAATTTAAAAGCATTTGCTAAAGTAAATGGGCAGGGTCCATTTGGCTAAACTGATTTTTAGCTGTTCACTGCCACCATAAGACAGACAGTTTTGTCTTAGGCAAAATGGTATTTGCTGTCCTGTGTGTTCTCTGCCTGATTTGGTGTGTGGCAGCCTCTAGCGTTGAAAGTGGGCAAAGAGAGAATATCAGATTATGACAGTGATTTCCAGGTACCAGTTCTTTAGCGCTATGCAGAATGTAATGCTCTGTAAAATGGAGCATAGGAAGGCTATGCCTAGGAGACTCTAACTGTAGTTGGATAAGACTTATCACGAGGCTTACTTTCTCTTTTAAAAGATGGAAGCAGAGAAGCTTACCAAGTATTTGATGTCAGTGACTGGATACGGCTGATAATTAGCCCAGTGTACTGAGTCAGGAGTCTTGCTAGGCTGTATTTTTACTAATAACTTTGATCAAGTGACATAAAACAAAAAGTTCTAACCAGGATACTGCGCTGGGTGCTTCTGGTTTTTGATGTATAACCTGAGACCTTTTGGACTTGATCTTTGGTGGGAGGCAGCCCCACAGCTATAAACAAGGTGGTTGGGCAATGTGAGTACTCAGCAGTTACCTCAACCTGAGATGCCTCAAATAAGGCCTCCTCAAGCAGAGGCATTCCTATAAAGACCACTTGGAAAAACTTGGACCAGTCCTTTCTATACCTCAGTTTTCGTATCGGTGAATAGGGCTAATGCCACTTCTCTCCTTCAGCTGTGGATTTTCACCTGTGATGCATGCAGAGCTTTGCTGAGTGCCCTGACACATTCTGGTGACAGTGGCATCTGGCATGCCCCGCTGTAACAGCTGTTTCATGTGGAAATGACTTAAGTGAATGTGATCCCCCTCATAAACAGGAGCCAGCCTGAGTGGCTACTAAATATATAGGCTGGGTTATATGAATCTCTTTCTGTATGTAAATTATAGGGGATATAAACCTTCTTTCTTTTAGGAGAATCATTTGGGTATGAGTCACTCTCCTTTCAAAAGTGTAGTTAACAAAAAGGCACTCTCCAGGACACGTTTTGCTACCCAATAAGTGGTGTTCTGGTATTTGTAAAGCCCTTGCAGTTCTTTCCCTTCGGACTTCTTGTCTCCAGGGCTGCTGTTATTAAATTTTCCATATGAATGAACTTCTCTCTTTGCAGGTAGTGCCTTCCTCAGTGCAGTATTCCTGGCCTTAGCAACCTACCAGTCACTATACCCTCTCACATTGTTTGCTCCGGCACTTCTTTACCTTCTACAGGTAAGTGAATTCTAACTTTATCTCTGTTTTCTGGTCATAACTGTGCAGGAGCAGTTCTCAGCTAATGGGAGAGGGGAGTCAGGGGCAAGTACTGAGTTTCAGAAAAAGTGCCTCTCTCCTCAAGCCTTAATGAGAATGCTTGCGCATGGAGAGAAGGAAGCAGAAAGTCATCTTTAGAACTGGTTAGTGTTTAGCTTGCCTGAAATATGTGATATTCCTTGTGTCATGTGATTAACAAGGAGGATTTTAGACTGAGAGCGTTTCCTTTGCACTGACACAAGTCTTTGAGCTGTGGTTGAACAAGGAACCTTAGGTTTGAATCACCCAACCCCAGAAATACTAATTTGAAGTTTAAGGGCAAAAGGCATATGCTTGTCAAAGCAGCTGGTTGCCCTTATGCCTCCCTCCCTCCCCATTAACAGCGTGGTTATTGAATTCCATCAGGGCTGACCTTGATCATTCATGGGTGCCCACCAGCTTGGCAGACACACACTGCTCCAGGCAAAATTAGCCCATCAGTAGGCTAATAGGCACATCTGCAGAAAGGTTTAAAGCTGAGGCCACTCTTTGCTACTGAGCAGAAGACAGTACGTGTGGAGAACATTGCAGTCCTTGGGCAGTGAAATAGGGAGAATTAGATAGGGGTGGCCAACCAGAAGGAAATTTGAATTGTCTGATTCATCCAGTTTGCCTGCATGCTTCCCCTTGATCTCTCTCTTAGCTTGTCTTAGTTGCTTCTGTCCTGTCTTGCTCATGATTTTTATAGCTTATCTTAACTACAGATTCCTTACAGTCTATTCTCAAATCCCTCAGTTCCAGAAGAAAATCAAGAGTCAGTTCTAGTCCCTTCTTCTCCCCTTATTATTTGACAGAAATGTCTCTTTTTCCAGATATTTTATTATTCTTACTCTTTGCAAGACAAGAACTTGTGCAGAATCAGTGCTGCTTTTTTAGTTTGCTAATTTTGGGGATCATTAATTTTCTGTATGTGGGTCCCAGTTGTTTTCTTAGAACTTTCATTTAAGCTGTATATCTCCATGGCAGTAGAAAGATACAAGCGAGCATTGTGTTTGAAAGCAGTGATAAGTGCTTTGGTATATGAATACCTAATTTGCAACTGATTTTAAAGGGGAGTGCTCTAGTTTGTGCTCTTTTATTCAAATTCGTAAATGAATTTCCAGCATTCTTTGTACAGAATTAAGTGGCTCTTCTCCAGCAGTCTCTAATCTGTCCTGCCAAAAATCCTTGGTAAATTTGATTACAGTGTCCCAGCTAGTGGCATTAAATGTGCTACGACTGAGGGACCTGACCATGCTTCACAAAGAGTCCTTGACGGTTAGAGCTGTCTCTCTATACATTTCCTGCCAGTATAAACACCAGTACTAAATGGAAAAGCTGCATCACTGAATTGGAGCTGCAGAATTCTGAGCAATTTCCGAAGGCGTTTGACCCTGTGTATATACTTGTCGTTATGTGCACGGTCAGGGAATTTTAGACCTCTTGGTGTGAAATACCCATATGTCATATTATGTGACAAGGGCATGTTGATGACCTGTCAGGAGATGTGGCAGGGGCAGGACTGCAGCAGTCATCTTTTTCTGGAGATGCAACCTTTCAGAGTATTTCCTTTGTGGTTAGGAAGCCACTGGATATCCTCTTTCCTTGATTTCAGCAGTGCCGGTCCATGTAGTAAGTACCCAGCATCACAGGGTGGTGGGTCATGGGCAGGCCTCTCGGACATCTCCGCAACATGGGTTAATGGGATGGAAGGCAGGCAATAGGATAGTGTTACAAACACATAAGACAGAAGTGTAGCTGTGAGGAAGTGTGTGCAAATCTCACATTGAACACATTAGATTTGACTAATCTGTTCTATTGCAAGCAGAAATGACCAGCTTAGCTACTTGATTTTCAAGCACAATTCTGGAAATATGGGTAACATGTATGACTTAATTGGTCTGAGTGAAGAACCTCAAACAGGTGGTGCTTGAAAGCTGCTCCTCCCAGTGCAGCAGTGCCAGTATTCGATGCTTTCTTTCATCAATTTAAAAAGATGTTCTGAACACTCAGGCTTGCTTGTGTCTTTCCAACTGATGAGGGATATTTGCCTGTTTGTGTTTTGTTTTCAGCGTCAATTCATACCAGTGAAACTAAAAAGTAGAAGCTTCTGGTTCTACACCATGCAGTATGGAGCACTGTACCTGTGCAGCCTGGTGGTGATCATCTGCCTCTCCTTCTTCCTCCTCAACTCCTGGGATTTTATCCCATCTGTTTATGGGTTTATGTAAGTATGAGAATTCTTACTGTTTTTCAGTCCAAGCCCCTGTGTGTTGTTTCTTGTGCATCACATAAAGGAGCCCCACTCCCTGTCCCGAGGAATGTGCGATCTCTGATTCTACTGGCAATGGAGGAAAAGAAAAAGGGTGTATGGAGGAGAGCTGGCATTAGCTAAATTCTGTTAATTAAGTAATAGCAAGAATTAGAGAAAACAGGAGATGTGAGGAATAGGTGAGAGAAGTTGCTTCTTTTCCACTGAGCTGATTGAAAATGGGTTTGATCATTGAACCACTGCTGTGGTTGCAAAATTTTCTTCTCTAAAGGTTTTAAGCAAGTTAGACAAATGTCTGCTCGGGAGTGGTTTAGATCTTGCGAGGGGAATAAGGAAGGATTAATCCCCTTTTTTCTCCAGTTTTTCACCTCTTTGGTTTCTCTTTCACATATTTAAAATGTAGGTCCTCTGTTCAATAGCACACAATGATTTGTTAATGTAACAAAAGCAGTGAAAAACAACCATTTAAAAATGCTACCTTGACTTTTCTTTTTAAATTTCAGCCTTTCAGTTCCAGATCTGACACCCAATATTGGCCTTTTCTGGTACTTCTTTGCAGAGATGTTTGAGCACTTCAGTCTTTTCTTTGTATGTGTGTTTCAAATCAACGTGTTCTTCTACACCATTCCCTTGGCAGTTAAGCTAAAGTAAGTATATTTCTTTGCTAGTTTTTTGACTCTGAATTGACAGGTTCTGTATTTTATGCTGTTCAGTCTCCAGTCATGGGAGTGAGAGGAATAAAGCCTTTCGTGAAATGTATTTTTCTTCACTGACATATTCGCTGTATGAAAAGTTGTTTAAACTCTTGAAGCACACTAAGCCATGATTGTCCAGTGGAAGCTTATGAGGCTGGCACCAGATGTCTAGATCAGAGAGCCAAGAAAAGATAGGTTTTATATAGGGCTATCCTCAATTCCCAAAGTTTTAGTCTTTTTCTCTTAAGTAGAGTAAAATATAATGCTTTTGCTGGATTGGAATGGGCAAATATTTCATATCACTTGCAAGCCACAGGCTTGTATCAACAGGAGTGTAGCTAGTAGATGAAGGGAGAAGGTACTCTTTAAACCGCATCTACAATACTACATTCAGTTTTTGGCCTCTTGGTACAAGAAAGATGTTGATAAACTTCAGCAAGTCCAGTGGAGGTCCACCAAGATGGTCAGTGGGCCAGAGACCAGGGAGAAGCTGAGGGAACTGGGCTTCTTCAGCCTACAGAAGAAGAGGTTTCAGAGGTACCTGATAGCAGCTTTTCAATATCTAAAAGGAGGTTACTGAGAAGATAGAGCCAGGCCTTTTACTGAGGTGCACAGCAGGAGAATGAGAGACAGTGGCCATAAATTGAAAGAGGGAAGATTTTGACTGGATATAAGAAAAAAAAAATTCATCATAAGGACAGCCAGGCATTGGAAGAGAGGCCTATGTCTTGTCCTTGGAAGTTTTCCAGACCTGACTGGACAAAGCCTTGGACAATCAGATATGAACTTAGCATAGACCCTGCTTTGAGGAGAAGATTGTACTAAAGACCTCCTGAGGTCCCCTTTCTCGCTGGGCTGTGGCTGAGGAACCTCCTGCAGCTGTACCCTTGTACACTCTTGGAAGTCCTTTTTTGCCATCTTAATAACCTGTGCTAATGTTTGGAGCTGGAAAGATTGTTTTCCTGCAAAGTGCCCTTAAACCACGATCAGGTTTCTGAGGAGACAGCAGATAGATGCTCTCTCCTACCTCTGCTGGAACCATGCCCTGCTCTCTCTCTGTGTATTTGGAAGGCTAAGAGTAGTTTGTAGTCACAGTCTAACCGTCACTTATGTGACATCATTTATGTGCCCTGTGAATGCAGTGTGAGAAAATGCCTCCATATCTCTGGGCATTAAGATGCCTGAAGTGCTATAGGGCTCTTGGAGGCCTGCATTTCCCAACAGGCTTTTGCAGTGGAGATATTTTTCAGGATATTTTCCTTCATCTTGTTTCCGTTTCTGTCAGTGTCCCCAGAAAGCTGCAGTGGGATCATTTTTATTTACAGCTGAGAAGAAATTAAATGGCTCCTATGTTTGGAGGGTATTGTCTCTTTAGGACAAAATCAGTCCAGTTTCATCCTTACTTTTAAGCATAACAAAAACAACACTAGTGATGAGGAAAAAATCCATGTCTTCTAAGCTTGTTTCATGCCAGTATTTAAAAGCTGACTCTAAAGGCTTGTCTGCCCAGAACATTATGTTTACCATCCCCCTCCATTTTCATTTCTCTATGGTACTGCAAAGCTTATTCACTCATTCTAAAAACAAAGCTGCACTTTAGACCCTACAGTAGCAATCCCAGGCGTCACCACCTCATCTCTTTGTAAGGGGCACGTCTAACTGATGTTGCCTGCATCCTTAGTCCCTCCACTGCTCATGTAACAGGCAGAAAACTGCATGGGCTATCTGCCCTGACCCTGGGAAGAATATCTGGACCAACAAGCCTCTGACAGTGACACAGCTTATCATTTTGGTGTTGAGAAAATATTTGAGGAACTTGATTCATCCCTTGCCATGATGTTATGATTCAACTGGAGTTGTTGCACATCTTCTGCATTTTTCATAACGACTGTAATTAAGAGGGAATAACGAATTCTTGCCCTGATCCATATGGATCTGTGAGTTGGATTCTGCTATGCAACAGGTGTGTAACAGGCATCAAAAGAGGGAGCAGATTAGGCTATACAGATGCCTGCTCCCTGCCAGCATAAGCCAGTGGGGTCAGAAAGCAAGAACTCGTGACTGGAAATGGTTCTTTATTGCCAGAGCAAAGTGATAACTCAGGGACATTGCTAGTGGACCATTGACGACAAGTTTACCTCCTTTCTGATAAAAACATCCGCTAATTGCCTGGATTCACAATGGGCTTATCCTGGTGACTTGGAATCGGTACCACCATCATGACATACCAGAGGGATAACTGGGGACTTTCCCAAATAACCTCCAGAAGGGAAATGCTGATTGCTTTTCTGTGAATAAGACAGAGCTGGGAAGGAGCAGCCGAGATGAGCAGCTAGGTAAATGTATGTTGAATTCAGGCGCAAAGTTTCTGTGTGAGGGTAGTGAACCGATGTGTGTTCTCTTGTACTGCTTCTCTGCAAAGCAGCTCAGCCTGTCCCACCCTGCACGCAGAGGCTTGCCTGGGGAGAGCATAGGGGTATGAGAGCCTCTTAAAGCCTGTCCCACAATATGTTTGTGCCCTTGCTGATCTTAATTACCAGTTTCCAGAGACCCTACTGCATCCTCTTATCCTTTGTGTCTTTTCTCTTCTAGGGAACACCCTGTGTTCTTCATGTTTGTCCAGATTGCAATCATTTCTATCTTCAAGTCCTATCCCACTGTGGGAGACATTGCATTGTACATGGCCTTCCTTCCAGTCTGGAGCCACCTTTATAGATGTAAGTTCTTTGTGTTTCATTGTTCCTTATCTGGAATGGGAAGGGGGTCTGTCCAATAATTGTCACCACTAAACCAAACTAGGCCCATGTCTGCAGGCTCTTGGGGCCTCTTTGGGCAATCTGGAAGCAAGCTGGATTTCTAGTGATGCAGTCTCTGAAGTATTTTTAGGACCGGTGTTGAAAGACATCACGGAGAGAATTCTCACTTTTACATTACCTTCCCTTTCTTTCCAAATTGTTCTGAAGATTAACTTTTCTGTAAGAGCTTTTGACGGTCTTGCACAAAGGATGCAGCTTATGTAAAGTACATCAGTACTTTGAATGTAGCCATGGAAGGTTTCACTCCCATTTAAGGCTGTGTGATTTGAGTGCTGCTCCTGCAATCTATGGGTCTCCCAGCCTGAAAATCCTGCACTCTTGAAGTGGTTCTTTGTTTTGCACCTGCTTGTTTGCTCAGAGTGTAAGTAACTGGATTACTCCAAGCTATGGTCCAGTTTTTCTTGCGGGCTTCATAATGAGCCTCTGTAGTCCTTTAAATCTCCAGAGCGCTCCCTGCTGATTCTGAAGCTCTGACTCTAGGACTTGCTACGCAGGGGAGATTTTGCAAGCCTACTGGTTAATACTCCTGAAGAGCTGCATTTTTCCTGGCATTGCCTGCTGAAGTCACCGCAAAGCAGCTCCTTTGACCAATCCTGCCAGGCTGCCCTGGGCTTTACTTACAGCCTTCTCTCACCCAGGTCAAGTGTGTTTATGAACAGCTAGCTTGTCTTATATCAGGAGTCAGGAGCCCAGAGTCGTCTGGATATATTTGACTTTATTTAAATGCTGGTTCTCTGCAGCATCAGTGGTGGGGAGTGAGTGGGGCATTGTCTGAGCCCATCTGCTCCACTAATTTCATACTAACGATAGCTAAGGCCAAAGCAGCTGTGACAGAATAGGGTAGAAAGCCCCAGGCTAGCCCTGAGCATGTCGCAGCCATACCAGTCGACATCTGAGAAATCCTGATTCAGCTTAGGTGAGCTGCATGAACCAAGCACACGAAGCAAGGGAAATATGACTAGTGAGAAGGTCAGTCTTCAGTCTCATGCTCAAATCCCACAGTGACTGAATTGAATTCTGTTGACCAAGAAGTTTAAAAAGGCAAAACGTGAACAGGTTTGGATGTGACAACACCCACGAAATGTTGGATAGCTCCCTTCAGTTGCACGATGATCAGCAGTCCTTCAGCAAACTTCAGGGACATTGGCTGAGCTGTAGCCAAGCATGGCAACATGAGTGCTGGGATGAACTATGATACTGCTGCCAGAGGTCAGGTTCACCGAAAACAAAATCCCTTTTGGCCTGGTAGTTCCTAGCTCTTCTAGACAGAGCTGTTCTTGTTTTTTGTCTGACATATACTCATGCAGACTAATGGATTCTGGCCACCCTTGCACCTCCCAAAGGCACGTGTTTGTCAGCACGTTTGGCTTATGTGAGTTTCTTCCTTTACGGTGCTTTTATTTTCTTAGCACCTCCTGAGAAAGTATCTCTTCTTCCTATGGCCCATAGGTTCATTTTGTTCTCTAGGTAGTCAACTTGGCAAAGTTAGGGAATGGCATGCTCTGCTCCCTGAATCATAGCACTGGTGGAAAGGCCCTTCTGAGAACTGCTATTTACTGAAGCAGGTGCAAACTTGGAGTGATAATGTCTTCCCCTGTGCTCCAGAAGTCCCTGTGGAGAGAGGACCTTTCAATGCCTCTGTAGCACAGCTGCCCAAAGTAGCCATCTTTGATCTTCAGCGTGAGTCTCAGCCTTTCAGCCATATTTATCCTACATTTTGGAAAGAGCCTTACCTTCAGGACCTTGAGAGACAGGGCCAGGGCTCTGTGGTCTTTAGAAGGGGAAATGAAGGAGTCTTTAACAGGCACTCTGCCTTAGCTGCACTCTTGATGCTAAAAAGCTGGAGTCCTCAGCAGAAGAATATCTGTTTGGAAGCAGGACCTAGAAGGAAGGAGCTACAAATGAGACATTCATGCTTAAACAAAGGCAGAAGTGTTTATTTTAAAGGAAAATTATGGTGAATTTCTTACTAAATCTGGCAAGAGAATTATTAAAACAAAACGTGAAAGATGATTGTTGGAGAGAAGTGTTGGCAAGTGCCTCTCCACTGCGTTTATCCTAAACACCATTGCGTGAGCACAGCTGGTCACTTAATGCATCTTTGTAACAGCTTGCTTTTCTTTTGCAGTCCTCCGGAACATCTTCATCCTGTCTTGTGTGCTCATTGTCTGCTCCCTCCTGTTCCCCGTTCTGTGGCATCTCTGGATTTACGCAGGAAGTGCCAACTCCAATTTTTATTATGCCATCACGTTGACTTTCAACATAGGGCAGGTTAGTAGAGCGAAGCAAACGAGGCGGCGCTTTGGGGAGTGCAATGGAATGGGTGTCCTGTCAGCAACAGTGAGTCTCTGGCTCTTTGCATCCTGCATAATCCTGCATAGCGGCTTCCTGACTCTGTTTGATCCAGCTGAAATCTGCCTTGTCCTCACCTTCTGGCCCACTGATGAGAAAGAGGACTCTTGTAGTATTTGAACTATCGCTTAACAGTCCAGCTAGGTTATGCTGCAAGTTATGTAGCCTGCTGCTTGATAGCAGAGGAAGAGTGTCTTGGTATGGCAGGACTAACAGCCAATGTGAATGGAGAAGGTCAGCTCAGAGGGGAAATGGAAAAGACCATGGGGGCAGTGCAGTGAAGTCAAACAGCAGGCAAACAAGAACTGCTCGTAAATTGGGACATAATACCAATTTTTTCTGAAGCAAAGTATTACAACTCACTGAAATGTAGGACTGAGGGAATGCACAGGGTCCTTGTCATGCCAGGACTCTGCCTGCTTCTCTCAAGACTGCCCTTTTAGATAAGTGACTCTTACTGGCATCAGGGAAAACAGAGCTTAGCACCCCTGGAGGATGAGGTCCAACATACTCAGTTGCTACAACCTTTTCTAAGGCCCTCGTCTTCTCTGTGCTAGTTCTATGGGCTATAGATCTTCCCTAAATCCTGGGACATTTTCACATGTGTGAGAGCTGAATGTTCATTTCATGTTAAAGCAGCCATAATTTTGAATGTTCCTCAGCCATTTAAGTTTGTCTGCTTCTCCTAAAACTGGAGGCACAATTCTGCTGGGAGCTGAAAATCACCTGCTTATGCATCTCCCACCCCTTGATAGATGGGGGCAAACACTTGTTCTGTAAAAGCAAAAAGAGACTCGATGCAAGGAGTGGGAGGAGATGGAGTATAGAGATACTACTCAGAGGGTCTTATAGGAAATTGGGAGTGGTTTGTTAGCGCTCTAACTACATGTGTTGCTACGGAATGAAAGGAATAGTAAAGCTGCAGTTACAGATGCCTGTTGTTGATATTCTAAGAGGATTTTATTTCCTATTTGAGAAAGTTGTAGCAGATCCCTCAAGGTTTTGTGCTCTGTATGAATGCAAACAGAGCAAAAATCTCCTCTCTGGTTTTCTTGTGAGAAGGAACTAGCTCTCACCCCAGCCAGCCCCCATTCTTTCTTTTCCTGTTAAGAGGCATCTGCAGATAAGTTCAATTAAAAAAAAAAATCAAAGGAATTGACATAGTGTGTCCGTAGTCAGCCATGGTGTTAAGCAAAACAAGCACACAAAAAAAGTGCTGCTGTTTCTTTTTCCTTCCCTGGGCATCTCTTCCCTTCTCTACCTGTTCTCCTCCCCTCGTTCTCCGCTTACCTGAGCACTCTGCAGCCCTACTTCTCTTTCCCTCAGACTCCACCCAGTCCTCCATATCCTCCCTTCCTGCCACTGCAGCTTCTCAACAGTAGCTCCATTTGACAGTAATATAAGCAAGGTCTGTCTGACAGCCTGGCCTTCTGCCTCCCTCCATCCCCTTAGCACTGCGGCATGCTTCAGGTAAGGCTCTCCCAGGAGTGACTTTCCCAAGTAACTGGATGAATGCGTTTTTCCAAACTGATGCACGAAGTGGCACATAGACATTATGGCAGAAACTGCTTACTTGGTCTGATCCTGGAAAAGTTTTCCACTACAGTTATGTGGTGCTGTTTCCTGATGGAGGAGGTCAGTGTTCATGGGAAAGGTTCACACTACTAGAGGCTAAATGACAAACGGCGTTACTGAGACAGCAGGTCACTGCCTGAGCTTACAGAAGTGCAGCCTGCTTCTGCAAAGGCAGCTTGCCCAAGGTGACTGCTGTAGAGAAAATGTCACTTGTAAACACTACTCCAGCACAACTGACCCTGAGATCTCACCCATGACAGTACTTTTAGGTTAGGGAGAAGCCAGCACTGTGACACCTCAGTACAACAGAAGTATGGCTTGAGGAGAGGAGTGACCTAGTGATTAATGTCAGACTTCCATGTTCTGTGCAGTTCTAGGGCAAGGTACTTCAGCTGTGATTTCACATTACAAAGCGGCTGGAGGCAATTCCAGCCTGAGGTACATTCACCTCCCTAGCCGAGCAGGACGATGCCAACATCGATTTGTGTAGAAGCATGTTCTGAACTGGATCAGGGGAAAAGAAGGTAATTTTGGGGGTAGCTATCACTGTTCCCCATTTAAAGGAGCCAGAGTGCAAGCTTAAACACACGGTTGTCCACCCCACAGAGAGGGCACTACAGTACAGGGGCAGGAAGGAGATGGGAAAGCAGTGGGGATAGAAGGAGTGCTTTAATTTGATATTGCTCTTGGATATTGTGCTGTGAAGCCACAGCTTTGGTCTTTCTGCTCTTCCCTTCACCTCTTAGCAAACAGAAGTTTTTAGCAGTTTAACAGAAATAATACGTACTAGGCTAAGGTAGACTGATGAGGCTGTGGTGTTTCTTCTTCTGCCTGCAAGTCTCTTACCCTTTCTGAGTATAAATTTCAACTGAAAAACAGTAACAATTGCGAAGTTCTCAGTAGCAGTCATCAGTAAGAGACTTTCAGCATTTGGGTTGGGTTGCATTACAGCACTTGCATGGAAGAAGGTCATGCATGAGGCTTAGAGATGGTCTGTAAAGCTCTGGCATCGCTGGACCTGCCAGTGTCATACAGTTTGGCCACTGTATGACCTGCTGTCTCCTCAGCTGAGGTGTCTATGGGAACACATTGGCAGCAAATCAGATCGGTTTAAATCTCCCTTGGTTTTGTACTGCAAGACAAAGGTCAAGAAATGTTCGCATGTTTACAGTGTCTCCTCTCACAAAGTATGATGAACAGCATGAGAACTTCTTAAATCCTTTCCATGTCTGTCACAAACATATGTCCCCTTTTATCCTTTGTTCGGAAGCATTACTGATGTGTCTGAACATTTTACTTCTGCAGATCCTGCTCATCTCGGATTATTTCTATGCCTTCCTCCGACGGGAGTACTACCTCACTCACGGACTCTATTTGACAAGGCAAGATGGGACAGAGGCCATGCTTGTTTTGAAGTAAAGATCGTGTTCACCATTCTTGGGACGCAGACTGTTCTAAGGAACATGCAAAGCTTGGGGTGTATGGGGTGGGTGGGGAAGGTTCCCTGGATGAGGTCGGACTTCAAGGATGATATCTACTGAACAAAAGAGCTGAGGAAGTTCTGGGAATACCCTCCTGAGCTGCAACAGTGAACTCAGTGCAGAGACTGTAAGAGCTGCAAGTAGGAGCCACAATGCCTCCATTGGAGCATCTCCCTTCTTCCCTCAGCCATGCTTTTTGCTGCGACCTCAGCCATCAACTCTGGGCAGTCCAGCAGGAACTGGAGGAAGTGCCTGGGATAAAAATGGGGCTGAATCTCTGGCCCAGAAAGAGCTGAGAACATAACCTGTTTACTCTATTGCCATTGCTTCGTGGAGATGTTTGTGTCTCCTGGAAATTCCCCCTTCACTGCTTTGACCAGTAGTGTTCCTGCTTGGCACGTGGCAATGTCTGCGCATTAGTGCCTAAGCCCTGGCTGCAGTCAACTCAGATGCTCTTTCTTGGTTCTCATCCTGTTGTTGGGTCTGGAAAAAAAGCGTCTGCTTAGGCACAGTGAGAGCTTGTGAAACAAATGGGTGACCCGTTGGAAGGAGGACAGCTTAGGCTGCTGCCAGAGACAATAGATAATAGTTCATGGTAAAGTCACCATCCTGGAGCTCAAACCACTAGTGAGAGCTGGCAGTGGGGTGAAAGCAGGAGCAGAATGGGTACCGGGTAGCTGGTGTGTCCCATTGAAGCAACACAAACACTCTCATGTTAGGAGCTGCACCGAAGCATTACAGGGTCTCAGAAGAAGGAACACTACTGTGGAGATAGACTCCCACTATTCCTTTTATCTGAGCATTGCACAGCTTGGCAGTGCGGGACTCAAACTATCCCCATCATGGTTGCTTGGGACGGCAGTTCGGGACTTGCAGTGAGTAAGCTGCCTGCCCACGCTAGGGACCAGGAGGTGTCAAAGTCTCCCCTTTAAGACCAGAAACCAAATTCAGAAGGAGCCTCAGATGCCACTTTTGTGGAGTTGTTGGGCTCGAGGTGTTCCACAGCAGCTTAACAATACGAGATAGTCACTCCCCAGTGTTATCTTCTTGCATGGTATCTTGTGGCTGTGCTTGGAGGACTGCACAAAAAAACAGCATCCCTTGGTTTCCCCCATTCCTTCCCTTTGTATATGTTCAGGTCTGCTCACTTCAGAGCTTTTGCTGCTGACCCGGTGAATGTGACTGACCTAGGGCAACCCAGGCTGGATTCTTTCTCTGCTGGTTGCATGTTGGCACTGAGAAGCGTTAGCTTAAACACAGTGTTGGAAGCTTTTTCACTGGTGTCTGGGCAAGAAGCAGCCAGCTTGCCCCACTGATCCCAAGAATTTGGAGGGCTGCTAATTTGACAAAATAGAAACTATATCTGTTACAGAGCAATTGAAACACCAACAAGCCCAGGCCCTGCCCAGGCAGCTCATTTTTTTTTTCTTTTCTTTCTGGACAATAATAACTTTTGCCTTATTGCACTGCTATTAGCGCTTTGTCCAGTGAGTGGGTCTGCTCCGAGTCCAGCTCAGCCCATCCTGCACTCAGCTGCTCCTGCCTGGGGAGGCCATGCAGCAGCTCTGCACCTTGGGCTGAGGTGGGTGGGCACTCGGAGCCAGGGCTGCTCTTGGCTGCCATGCGTGTGTGGCATGTCGAAGGGCACAATAAACTGTGCAAGTTTTAAGTGCCTCGTGTGTGCTCTGTGTTTAGCAAGGATGGGGTCAAGGAGCAGAATTCATTTCTGGGGGTTGTGGGGTGTGACTTAAGCTGCAGAAGAACCCCAGGATTTGTGTTAATTTGTTGTTGTAAATGGGGAGAAAAGAACAGGCTTTTTTATCGTTCCAAGACCTGAAGAGTTTTTCACTTGTATCTACGGAGAATAAATATTCCCAGGATTAAGGAGTCTGGGAAATGCTGGTTTTGGCTGGAGGAGACCAGGGGGCTCTGAGGTACACCAAAAGGCAAACTAAGGGGTCCTGAGGGAACCAGAGGGCAAATGGGGGCTCTGAGGGATGCTGAAAGGCACCCAGGGGTCTCTGGAGGGTACAGAAGAGGATGCAGAGGGGGTGAGAGAGTGAACAGAGGCATGCTGAGTAGAGCAGGGTCATAGCGCACACGAAAAGGAAGATGGAGGTCTCCAGGGCACGCTGAAAGGCACTTCTTTGGTTTTAAGAAGTGTTTTGAAGTATTACATTTGTTCTTTGTGAGCTTTCAGACATTGGGATGCACGACGCTTCATCTTCGTGCCCTGTTAGGACTGCTACACAGTTCAGCCTGGACAGCGGCTTAGCAGGAAGTGCACTGAACAGATTAATGTCCTTCATGGGTTTATCTAGGAGAAGAGACAGCCCAGCTCTTGGACCCGTGAGGGAAGTCACACCCTAAAACACCACCACAGGGAGACTTGAGGGAGATGGAGGGCTGCCAGCACCAAACTGGAGTGGCTCAGGTGCCTTCAGGGTTTCCCCCGAGCAATGGGGGTCCTGGGGGAAAGGCAGGAGAAGGCCTCTGCTGCAACGGGGCTGGGGGGGAAGGCCAGCCCTGGGCAGGGACCGTCGGGGGCTGGGGGAGGCCCCACTGCCAGGGGGGAGGCAGGTAGGGGTCACCCCAGGGCCAGCAGCTTCCACGCCGGGAGCTGGTGGAGATGTGGGGTGGCCCCACAGCAGGACACAGCAAGGGAAGGGGTTTGGGGTGCAGAGGGGTGCTCTAAGGTGCCCCTTTCCTGAGGAGGGGGGTCAGCGAGGGTGGTGGGGCATGGGGCAGCCCTGCGCTGACCCACTGATGCCGGGACATGGTTCCGGGACTTGCCTCTGCCGGCACGTTGATCGCGTAGCCGAGGGGCAGAGCAGCCTTCTCTCCGCTGCCCTCACAAGGAGCTTCTCCGGCCCTGCCTGGCTGGCAGGTCCCAGCCATCACCACGTAAAGCAGCAGCTGCCCCTTTTTTTTGGGGGGGGGGGGGGTGGCTTTAGGTTGCGAGGTCCACGATGTTGCTGCGTTTCCATGTCTGAGCTCTTCCAAGCAGCATAGTGCGGTTTCAGGCTGAACCGCTGGATGGGGCAGGAGGGAAAGATGTGGTTTGACCTCAGCTGCATTTGTCTCATCCCAGGAAGGACGCGGCATTTCTCCTTGAGGAGCCGGGGCAGGCCCCCCCTTCCCCAAACAGAGCGGCCCAGGTGTCTGCACTGACTCCAACCAGCCCCAAAACAGCAAATGGTTCCCTTGCAGGGAGCAGAGTCTTCTCCCAAGCTCAGCTCCAGCACCCAGGGCGCTTGTCAGGGCAAAAAGGCCAAGAGCCTGAGTGCCTTGGGTGGTGACAGAAACCCTGGGGGGCTTTTTTTGTCCCCCGCAGGACTCACTTTAGGTGAGGGAGCATGGGGGTCTGGGCTGCTCTGGTTGGGCCTGTCCCCACCACCCACTTCTGTACTTAAAAGGCATCTCTTAGAGACTTTATACATTTCTTAAAGTCTTTAAGTGCGCAAGTAGGTGGTGGGGGCTGTCCCTGACCCGAGGGACTCCTTCAGGGGTGGCCGGCAGCCCTGGCCCAACCGGAGCAGCCGAGGGAGGGAGCTGGCCTCCCCCCCGCCTCCGCAGCCTGAGTGAGCTGTGGGGGACAAAAACGCCCTGCAGGGCACTTTGGCTATGGGACACTGGCTGCCCCTCGCCTTCCCCAGGGAAAAGCAGGGGCTGCAACTCCCCATCACGCTGTTGCCATCTTCCTCCCAGCCTTCCCTGCCATAATGCTCTCTCCCCTGCGTTGAATGCAAGCATTTAGCGAGGGGACCGTAATAGGGACTGGATCTAGCTCAGCTGGCGCTGTGCTTGCAAGAGCCATGCTGAAACAGAGCAAAGCTCACGCCGGGATTAAGGGAGCATCTCCCGAGGAGGAGAAACAGCCCCTTCTGGCACAAGCTTTTACCTACTGCAAGGAAGTAACAGCCGGTTGTGTCTCTTGGCTGCCTCTTTCTGACTCCAGCAGCGCAGCAATGGGCTGTCCCCAGCCCAGGAGCTGCAGGCTGGCCTGGCGCTGGGACAGGGTGATGCCGCCTTCTGAGAGTGTTAACGGGTTAAACAAACTGAATAAGCCAAACGTCACCTTGTGGCTTGCTCCAGCTTTTATTTCCAAGAGCAAAAACCAACCCCACGCAGCACTACCGTGGCTCACCCCTGCTCAGCTCTTCCTGCAGCCCCGGCCGAGCCCACAGCTTCCCTTGCCCACGCTGCCAGCAGTGCTGCTGCTGAGCCCGCGGGTACCCCAGGGCACCCACATGGCCAGATCGGGCACCTCGGCTGGGTCTGGGCCAGCGAAAAGCATTCCCAGCCTTGCCAAAAAGTGCAGAGGGTCCGTGGCGAGACACCGACGCCACGCTGCGGGAGCTGCGGGCTAGCGCAGACGCCTGGTCTCACCAGCACTGTTAGCAAAGGGGGCCGTTGGCCAAACGATTTTGACGGGGAGATGGTCAGGATGCAAGGTGTCCCCAGGGGCTGGCCACCTCCAGAGCTCGGGTTTAACCGTTCGCCTGCTTCTCTGAGCCTGGTGGCCTTCCCCATGAGGAAAGCATGCTCCAGCTGCTGCCTCTGCAGCACAGCACCCTGCGCCCATTGCAGTGACCCAGTAACAGCCCTCCGCTGACCACCTCCAGCACAGGGACCTTGCAGACGCTCCCGGGATTGCCATGCCTCCGGCAGGCAGCAGGGGATCCCCTCTGGGCCCTCCCGCCCTGACGCACTGGGCACAACCAAGCCTCCAGGTTTGGGGTGGCCAGGCCCACCGTGGGGTTGAGCTTTGGTCTTGCCCACCATGGGGCTTACCCAACATCTCCTCCCATGCCTGGATCCTCCCTCGCTCACTGTGCGTCGCCTGCGCTGAGAAAAAGCCCTCAGTGAGTAAATGAGAGCAGAAAGCAGGGCAAGATCAATGAGCTGCTCTCCAGCACCCCAGCCCAGGCTCCTGCGCTGCCAACGCCAACCCAACACATGCTGGCTGTCCTCAAGCTCGGCCGCGCAGGGAACATCGTCAGCAGCTGGATGCCGGCAGCCATGAAGGCATCCTTCCACGCCAGGGACCAGCAACTGAGTCCCCAAGGGGGGGAGCACAGGCAGAGCTGGAGGAGCCCGGGCAGGTCCCCGCTCTCAGCACGAGGAGGCTTCACGTGGCTGCATGGAGGGTTGGAGCCGAACCTCACCGGGGAGCACCAGCTCCACGTCCAGTCCACGCCGGCCGCCCTGGGCCACGGGGAGGCTCGGGGAGATGAAATCGCGCCGCCCCGGCTGCCGGGGAGCCGCCTGGCACAGGCAGCAACCCCTCTCCCGACTCGCAAGGCTCCTCTGCAGCCCCGGGCGGCCGGGAGTGAGGCACGAGCCAGGCCAGGCGCAGGGCTCAGCCCTGGCCCCAAAACATGCCCACGGCCCCACCAGACCAGCAATGTCACCGCTCCAGTCCCGCTCCTCAGGGCCAGAGGAAGAGCAGCACGAATACCAGCCCTCCCCTCCAACAGCCTCCCACAGCCACCGCGAGGGAGCCTGGCAGCACGGCTTGGTTGCAAGTCCCGTCTCCGAGCAAACAGAGACTGCTTTGGGAAAAAACACTGCCGTATGGACCCAGCCCAGGGCCTGTTTCCCTCCCCACCCAGCCAGACTGGAAACGATGGAGCCAGTGTTTGGTTTACCAACACTGCCAAGCTTGCAGGGACTGGCGGCCCCAGACGTAGCGATGTTCTCTACAGCATGGCAAAGATGCCAGCGTGCAACGAAAGCATGATAAGAGGCTGATCCCAAGGCAACCGGCTGCCACTTCCTCAGCCGTCCGGTCCTGAACGCTCCTCAGTCACCCACCCAGCCCTAGCCTGGCCCCTTGGGAGACTCCTACCCGCCCCCCCGGCACAGCGAGTACTTGGTCTTATCCGGGTGCTCCCAAAGCTTTAGTCCGGCAGCCCAGGGCTGACCAAGAGGAGCAGGTTGTTTCCAGGCAGCTCCCCATCCCGTGGAAGACGCACACCCCAACACGGCAGGAGGCAGAAGGGGTTCAGGTGTGCCCACGCCATCTGCTAGACCCCGCTGCTTCGTTTCAGGCATTGCTTTTCACAAAGGCAGGAAAAAATCCAGCCCCCTCCCCAGCCCTGCTCAGTCCGGAGGAGGGGATGGGGGAGCCCCAGGAGGGACCGCAGCGATCACCGTCACCCTTTGGCCACGCTCTCCATCAGCCCGCCGGGCTCTGCCCTGTGTGGGGAGCCTCAGAGGAAGGGCTTTGCGGAGGAGTCTCCATCACCCTCTCCTCCATGGACAGAAACCCGGGGGACACCTGGGGCCGGAGCATGACGGAGAGCGATACGAAATCTCTGCTCACCCAGTGGTCCTTCCCCGTCCTCTGCCTTGCTGCCCTGCTCCCCTCCAGCTCCCTCGCTGCCTGCGCTCACGCCAGGCTCACTTGGGGGGGGGGGGCAGAGGGGCTCCGGACCCCGCACCCATGGCAGGGAGCCCAGCTGCCAGGGTGCCCCAGCCCAGCTCCAGCCAGGCAGCCCCACTGCCTTCGCCCCACCAGCAGAGCTCAGCGCTCTCAGCTTTGCCTGGGGCCAAGAGCCAGGCCAGGAGGGGACCAATGGGCTGCAGATGTCCTGGCAGGACCTGCCCTGGCAGAGGTGGCCAGGAGAGCCCAGGGGTGGTGGCCTGCTGCCCCACAGCCCCTCACTGAGCAGTGCGCAGAGGCTCTTGTAAGGCCACCAGCCGGCAGCAGTCCTCAGCCAAGGCGGTGTGCGAAGCGGCATCTTTCCAACTGTTGCACTTCTATTTTGGAGTAACCATATGGTGCTCCAGCCCCTGAGCCCCTGGATGTGGGCAGTATATACGTCCACAATTAAAATACCAAAAGGTCTTCCTGGAGGGATGTGGCACACAGCTACAATCGATGTATCTGTGAGGACTATGCACTGAGAAGAGGTGCAGACTGCAGAACTTACTGCCAGTATGAAACTGTTAACCTGCTTCCAGCAAGTCTATGGCTGTTTGCATAGGTGACTGTTAGTCGTGTATGTATAGATACGAAATACAGACAGATGCAATTTCCATTTGCTGTTATTAACCATCCTGGAATACCTCATGAACAGGATAATTTTTGTGTTTGTAATGTGACGAGTTTGGTTCTGGGAGAGCCATTCCACCTACGCACACGCTGCCTGGGTGAGATCCCACACATGGTGCAGCTCAGCAACAGTGCATGACAGAACTGATCTTGGCCATCATGATCATCACGGGTGGCATTTCCAGCCCTACAGTAAGAAGAGGCCCTGGGGGATCAGGACATGTGCGGGAAGATGGGACTGTGCCCAAAATCGCCTCCTCCCTGCCAGCCTTTCCCAGGCATCCCTACAAAATGGTTCTGATAAACTCTGCATCCACGCAAGTGCCTCCTGCCCTCTGGCCACTTGGGCTGCGGGGTGTGTAGGACTCCACTCAGGAATCCCTCCGTTGTGTTGTATCTCAAGGGCCAGACAGGTTTTCAGTCCCTCTTTGGGGAGGCCAGTGTGTCCCAATGGCTCCTTTGCCACGAGCGGGCACGAAGGGGCTCTCTGGGTATCTATGCATGTGGTTGGAGAAACAACTCCCTGAAAACACCTGACCAGAGAGAGGAAGAACATGTGTTGAGAGGGAGATGTGCAAAATCTCACTCAGACTCGTGACTAGCAGTGCTGCTGCATGCCCAAGGGCTGAGGATCTCCTGTGTGCCCACCATCAGGGAGGAGCAAGAGCGGGGCTGCCCCACAAGGGGGGATGAGCCGGGAGCCACCCCAGTGCCGGCAGCGCCCTCGCCAGCAAGACGCCGTCCTGCAGGAGCTGCACACGGTGGGCAGAGCCGGGGCTGCTAACGAGGCCATCAACAGTCCTGGACACGGCAAGTGACAAAGCAGGTCCAGGGTCCATCCAAGGTGTCCAGGCAAGAGCAGCTTGCTGGCAGAGACAGGGTGGCGATGAGGCTACAACATGGATCCAAGGTGTCCGTCCGGGATGCGGGACCAGGCACAGACCTGGGGGCAGGCGCACCTACAGCAGAGCCGGGGCAGGCACTGAAGGCACAGGGCTGAGCTGAAATGGGGCTCCAGGGCCACGGGCAAGGTGTGGGTGTAAATAGTCCTGAGACCCAGCACTGAACGGCAAGCAGAAACAAGCCATCCGCTAGCTCTCCACGAAGCCCATGCAGCCAGGCAGGGCACGGCCTTTTGCTGAGCAGCACTGCGTGCTCCCGTAACGCCCGTGCGCCGTGCACTCCCACAAGCGGGACATCATCACAGCTGGGCTGCCAAGCTCCTCTCTGGTGCTTCCTATTTCGGGGCATCAACTTTGCAACAGCCACAGTGCTCCTTTGGAGGAAGGTGAGAAACCCTGGAGCCTTGCCGTGGCTGCGCTCGCGGTGGCTGGTGGGACCAAGTGTCAGGCTGCTTCAGCGCAGCTTCTCTGGCTGTGCTCATGGCAGAGGGATGCCCCAGCCCCGGAGTTTCTCCTGCTGTCTTGCACAGCCTGTGACGTCCCCACAGCCCTCTCCCGGGGCCAGCCAGCAGCAGGAGGCATGGGCCAGGGGCGCTCCGTGCAGCTGACGAGCCGCTCCCGCGCGCTCCCAGCACAAGGCACCACACCCCCCCCCCATTCCCCAGCCCCACAGAGGTGCTGGAGGTGGGGGCCGTAGCAGGTATGAACAGGAGTTACATACGTCAGCTCCATGGTGAGTGGCTCCGTGGACACACAGGGACATGCACACACCGACACACGTGCTCTGGAGCCTCCTGGCAGAAGAGGAGGACAAGGACAGTGCCATCCCCCCCATGGCTCCCCAGCTCAGCCGTGTGCCCTGACCCCAGAGCTGCCTGCTTCAGCCAAGCAAAGACTTGCTGCCTTTTCAGGGCAAGATGTTGACAGCTGACACAACTATTGCAACAGTCATGTTGCAAACAGCAACAGCGAGCATGACCCACCTGTTGATACCAAAACAACAGCCCTGGGGGCTTGCCAGTGGTGTTCCCTGCTTAGCGATGGGCTCGGTGGCTCAAGAGCCCAGCCTGGGCCAGGTGCCAGCAAGGGCGCATGGAGGAGGTGACAGCCACCGGCCGCACGCAACGCGCCAGAGCCGCTCGTGATGCTGCCGCCGCCGAGAGGTGCCTGCCCACCCGCTCCCGGCTGACCCACCACGGCAGGCACCCGCGCGCGGCACTGTGTGGGACCCCCCCAGCCTGGCTCTGCAGGGGGACATGTAAATGCCCAGGCATGAAGCATCATGCCAACCCCACCACGTGCTGGGGCCGCGAGGATGGGTGCAGAGCAGGGGCTGGGGCACGTGGGTAGGGGCTGCCCCAGGCTTTCCTCTTTGAGGGGCAGGGAGCTGCCGTGGGGCTGCGGCGAGCGGGGCAGTGGGCAGCCCTGGGGAGGGGTGAGCTCCAGGCAGCCCAGGCAGGTAGCGGGACCCATGGAGGCTACAAGGATCCCCTCGGCAGGGAATAAACACCCACATCCCTGTGGTCAGCTCACAAGTGTAGCAAGGGGTCTACAGGGGTCCAGAAAGGGCCATCTTGGAGCAAGAGGTGGGGGAGATGCTGGGACCAGTGCTGTCTGGGTCATCTTTTCCTCCAAAAGAAGCGGCCGTAGAGGGGCTGAGCTCATGGCTCTGTGGCCTGGTGGTCGCTGGAGGGTCTCGTGGACTGTGGCACTGTGTCTTTCCCAGATAGCAAATAGAGCATGGAGAGGCGATGAGGCACAAGGATCGTTCCCCATTGCACCCCAGCGTGTGCCAGGGCAGCATGGCACGAGATGGGCCGGGAGGCACGGGGCACTGGGGCCAGGCACTCTCTGGGCTGGCCCATCAGCAGCACTGGGCACACAGAGACTTTCCAAGCCCGCCATGAATGTGCACCCCTGTTTGCAAGCTGGCACATCTCTCCTCAGCAAACGCCCCCCTCCCCCGCCCTGGTCAGATGCCCCCCCCCCCCCCCCCCGGCCTCTGCCACGAGGACAAAATGGTCCTTGGGGCAGCCTGGTCTCAGGGCAGCCCAACCTCAGGGCAGGCTGGCCTCAGGGCAGCCCATCCTTGGGGCAGCCCATCCTTGGGGCAGCCCATCCTTGGGGCAGCCCATCCTTGAGGCAGCCCATCCTTGGGCCAGCCCATCCTTGGGCCAGCCCATCCTCGGGGCAGCCCATCCTCAGGGCAGCCCAACCTCAGGGCAGCCCGGCCTCAGGGCAGCCCGGCCTCAGGGCAGCCCATCCTTGGAGCAGCCCATCCTTGGGGTAGCCCATCCTCAGGGCAGCCCATCCTTGGGCCAGCCCATCCTCAGGGCAGCCCATCCTTGGGCCAGCCCATCCTTGGACCAGCCCAGCATCGGGGGCAGCCCAGCCTCCACTCGCCCTCGCCGCTGGAGCGAGGGGAAGCCAGCAAGGCCCTGCGACAGCCGGGAAGGCAGTCACACCACGCTGCGTCACAGGGCTGTGCGTGGGGAAGGCCGAGGCGCTGGGGAGGGGCCCTGGACAAACATTAACACCAGGGCGTTGTCGGTCTGCTTGAAGTGCCAGCCCCGCTCACCTGTCCCGGGCAGCCTGGCTCTGGGCACCGCCAGAAGCACCCACCCACCTTCGATGAAAGGTCTCCGTGCCTGCTACCACCTCCTGGTACGTCCAGAGCCCCAGCAGCCGCGCGTTGCCTCTGGAGCCAGCCCTTGCATGGGAGCAGCCAGGACTTCCCGCTCCTGGGGCAGGAAAGGTCCTCGCGCTGGGACCGCGGGAGAGGAGGGAGGCAGAGGAAGCGGCCGTGGCGGGCAGCCAGCCAGCACGCGGCCGTCTGGCCAGGGGGCCGGCGAGGGGCGAGATGGGGCAGGTTCTGCCGCCCGTCCGGTGCCGGGGGGGTTTAGCCAGCACAGGGCCCGCAGGTCACCTGCCCTTCTGGAGCTGGCGTTGCTTGGTGCCTCTTCCCCTCTCTGGGTCCGTAGGGCATTTTGCGCCCGTGCCCTGCCACCAGCAGGCAGGGAAGGGTGGACGAGCCTAGCGAGGCCGGGCTGTCACACTGCGCCCGGGAGAGACCCGGCCTGTGGAGCCCAGCCCCGCACCGTCCTCAGGAACCCCCACCCCTTGGGGGACCCCGTCCGGCCCTGCCTCGCCGCCCTCCCTCCCTCCAGCACGGGGTGCCAGACACCCCAGCGAGCTGAGCTGCCCCACGCGGCCCCGCGGTTACAGGGAGCCCCGGACCTGCCAGAACCCCTTGGGGCAGCATCAGCCCGGGAACCCGCGTGGCCCGCGGCAGGTCTGCGAGGCCTCATGCGGCCGGGGCCAGGCAGCAGCCCAGGCTGGGGCACGGGGACAGCTGCCACTCCTGGCCAGGTGATACCGGTGCCATGAGCTGCTGCCACCTATCCGAGCCATCGCTGTCCCCCTCTGTGCTCTGCCAGTGGGCAAAGGGACAGGCCAGCCCCCTCCCTCCCTGCGGGGAAGTGCTCAGCAGAGGTTCGAGCCTGCCAAGCCCCCCAGGTGAGGGTTGCAGGGCTGAGACTGCAGAAGCTCCCTCCTCCCTGGCTGGCTCAGCACCCTTGCACTTTGCATGCAGCAAGGGGCCAGGAGCACAGCACAGCGCGAAGCTGGGCTGGAGGCTGTGCCAAGGAGTGCCCAGGGCTGGGGAGGCTTGTGAGCCTTCCGTCTGGCCTCTGTCCCCCATGCAAGGTGGGGAGACCCAGCACGGGGCCAGGTTCAAGGATGACCCTGCTCCCTTGGTGGCAAGGATGCTGGGCTCGGGGTGGGGGGGGATCCTCACCTCCCGTCTGCCCCCCAGGTGGATCTGGATGAGGACCTGCCCGTGGGATGTGCTGAGCCAGCCGACGAGGGGCAGCCAGGCGGGGAAGATGCGCCCGGGGCGCCTTCGCCCCCAGAGGAGCCCTGCAAGCTGCAGCTGAGTGGGCCCAGCAGCATCTTGCAGGACAAGGAGATCCAGGAGGTGAGGGACCATCCTGCCAGCACAGGGACCCCAGCTCTGGGTGCCCCACCATCACGCTCAGCTCCCTGGCACCGTGGCAGCATGGCCTATGTCATGCCAGGAATGCCCAGCCTGTCCCCGGGACTAGCTATCCCCCAGCTGCGAGGCCCAGGCCCAGCCAGTGGCCCACATCCCTTGGGAAGGCACAGTGAGGCCCACCACCATGGGAGAAGAGGAGCCTGGCCTGGGGCAGAGTCCCATACGGGTGCCCAGCACAGTACCCCAGTACCAGCTCACCTGCATGGGCCCTTGGGACAGAGGGACCTGCCATGGCCAGGCTGGGGCTTCCCAAGGACCCCCCTGATGGGAGCATTTGGGTGACAGCCCTGGAGGTGCCCAGAGGGTAGAAAAATGAGGGGGAGGCTCAGGGGAGCCTCTCTAGAGGATGCTCAGGGGATGAAGGTGCTCGGGGCGGGGGGGGGGGGGGGGGGAGGATGCTTGGAGGCTTCTGGGGGTGCCAGGAGCTCCCACCACATCACCGTCCTGGTGCTGCCCCAGTGCGGGCAGAGAATGGCTGCCCCCCCCCCCATCCCCTTCAGGGGAACAGAGCCCAGGGCTGAGCGGGGGGCCATGCCCCACGTCCTCGGCTCCCTGCAGGCAGCTGGGGGATCAACTCAGGAGGAAAAGAGCTAGGAAGAGGCCTGGGGCTGCTGCGGGACAGGTCCTGCTGGGCAGGCCAGGGCGGGGAAGCAGCCTGCCTGGTCCTCGCTGACCGCGGTCTGGCCCAGCTGGTGCCCCACCTGCCCCTCCGGCTGACCCAGCAGCCGTGGAGCCTGCTGTACTGCACCACGAGGGACGGGTTCAGCCTGAAGACCATGTACCGCAGCATGAACCACCTGAGCTCCCCTGTGCTGCTGCTCGTCAGAGACACTGAGGCGCAGGTACGGCCGGGGCCTCCTCTCCCGGGTCCAAACCCCGCCACGCGTGACGCCAGCCCTCCCCGTGCTGCAGCAAGCCCCGAAACGCCATGGGGGGCAGCGGGCCGAGGCCCTCCAGGCTCTGCGCTGGCTTCCTCGCCCGAGGGCTTCCCTCGGCACACAGGGGCTGGGCGGCCGCCGCCGGCCTCAGCAAGCAGCCGCTGGTCCCCCCCGGTGCCGCTTCCCCCAGCGCCCAGTGCGATGGAGGGCGGCGAGGCCCAGAGCACAGCTAACACCCCGCCGGCGGTCCTGGGTGCGCTGCGTGGGCCGGGGGCTGCCGGCAGCCTGCTGCCACGGGCCACCATGGCCTCGGGATGAGGGGAAGGGCAGAGCCCCCTGCACCAGGCCAGCTCCTGCGCGGGTACCTGGGGGGGCCCAGCCCCACACCCCAGGCCCTCAGAAAGCAGGAGGGCTTTCTGCAGGCTGAGCTGACCCAGCTCTCCCGGCCTCTCCTCCCATGTCCGTGCTCCGCGGCCTCTGCCGGACTCACGCCAGCGTGTTGGGGTCTGCCTGGTACCGGGGAGCCCAAACTGGCCCCGGCGTCCGCAGCGGGGGTCCCTCCGGCGCTGCGTTGAGGAGCAGGATGCCGGCAGCAGCCCTGCCGCCTGGGGCTGTCGCCTCGCGGGGCAGGACCGCACGTCGGCCCGCTGCGCGCTCCACGAGGGGCCCACGGGCCGCGTCTCCGGCCGGCCGAGGTGCCTCTGCACGGCGGCACTGCCCTCCGGCGCAGCCCCCCCAGCTCAGCCGTAACTGTCTCCCCTCTCCTTCCCTTCCAGGCTTTCGGTGCCTTCTGCGCCTCCACCATTCGCGTGAGCAACCGCTTTTACGGCACCGGGGAAACGTTTCTCTTCTCCTTCTCCCCGGAGCTCAAGGTGGGGGTGGCTCACGCCCGAGGGGGCACCCCGTGGGGCTGGCGATGCCCCGAGGCCCGGCCCGTGCGGGGAGGTGCTCGGGGCCCTGGGGAGGGACAGCAGGGCTCGGCGTCCGGGGCAAGCGCTCGCCGCGGAGCGGCCGCATTGCTCGGGCCAGGCCATGGCAGCGCGGCGCCCACCAGGCCTCGCGATTCCCTCTCGGTCAGTCGGGACAGCGCGGCGCGAAGCTCAGCCGCCCCCTGCTCGCCGGGGCAGGGTCGGAGGGTCGGGCGTCCCAGCTCGTGGGTGCTGGGCTGACTGCCGCCCCCCCCCCCCCTTGCAGGTGTTCCCATGGACGGGCAGGAACAGCTTCTTCATGAAAGGAGACATGGACCTGCTGATGATCGGCGGCGGCAGGTAGGAGCACGCCTTTCCCGGGGCCGCGCTGGAGGCTTCACCTGGCTACGGGCTCCTCCCCAGCCGCGACCTCCGCCATCCAGCTCGTGGGGAGCAGCCGGGGCCATCGTCCAGGCACAACCAGTGCCCAGCACGCTTGCCTGCGAGCCTGGGGACCCGCTGCCGCCAGGCACGGCCAGCCCTTGGCTGCTGCGTCCATGGGCCGCAGAGCAGGATGGTATCCCAGGGAGGCTGGTCCCACGGGAGGTGGTTCTGGAGGTGCTCAACCAGTGCCAGCTCCCAGGCTTAGCTCTGCTGGGGCTCCTTGCGGCCAGGCTGCAGCGTGCCGGGGCCGGAGCACCCGTTAGCTCCCTGCCCGGCAGCCCTGACGCGTGCAGAGCTGCAGGAGGGGGCAGAAGAGCCTTCAGCTTACCGTGCTGGTTGCATCTTTCCAGTGGTAAATTTGGGCTGTGGCTGGATGGAGATCTGTACCACGGGGGGAGCCATCCCTGCGAGACCTTCAACAATGAGCCCCTCTCCCCACGGGAGGAATTCTGCATTCAGGCCCTGGAAGCTTGGGGCCCGGCCTGACCCCAGCTGCCTGTGTCCAGGACCAAGCTATAAGGGGATGCTTTCGAACTGGATGTGTCCCACGCGGCTCCTGCTCCAGCGCCCTCGGAGCCTTCCGGGAGAGCGCTCAGGGGAAGGCCAGCACCAGCTGAACTGCCTTACCTCTGCCTCCCTGCACCCTGTCCCCACAAGCTGGTGTTTGTCCCCTTCTCTTGGGCTCTGTGCTCACAGCCCCATGGCTGGCTGGGGGCAGCGCAACGGGGACATGGCCCAGCGGGACCTTGGCCCCTGCAGTGCTGCTGCTTCCATGCCAGGGCTCCCTGCAGCACCAGCCTTCCCCAGCAGCGTTGGACCACTCTGCCTGGCAGGGAAGACAGAGAGGCTCCTCTGTGTCCGGGCAGGGGGGGCGCGTGTTGCGGGACCAGGCAGCTCCAACCGCTGTTGTATCTCTGGGATTCCTGGATGGCAGCGTTTGAAGAAAGCAGCGGGAAAATTCAACAGCAGCCTGCCTTTGGCAGGGCACCCACAGGAGCCGCATGCCGAGAACCTCCTGCACACCGTGCTGCGCAGGGGAAGGCACCCACGTGGCTGGAGGGTGCTAAGGTGACAACCCATCAATAAACAGCCAGAGCTGGGCAGACTGCTCTCCCAGGCTCGTCTCTGCTGTGTAAACAACTAATAGCCCCGAGAAGCTTTTTCCAAGAAAGTAGCCCCAAGCAGGCGGAGAGTCAACTGCTGCCGTCCTGTTTCCCAGCTGGAGGGACACGCATCCAAACCCTGGTCCCAGCACCAGACAGCAAAAGACCAAGGGCTAGTATCTCAGCACTGTTTCTGGTGCTGCAACCCCCTTTGCAGCGGGAGCAAAGGAAAAGCACCCAACTCTATCTCACTGTGTGGGGTCCCACTCATGGGTCCATGCTCTCGCAGAGTGGGTGCAAACCCTTCCTGATCTCAGAACCCTCTTCCCATTGAGTCCTCCTGGCCCTTCTGCCAAGCAGGAGCTGTTCTGATCACCGCGCCAGGTGATAAAGCCAGCCATCTCCCCCACTCCAGACATGACTAGCTCCTGTGGGGATGCTCAGCACCCTCGGGGCACCCCAGCCCTCCAGCCTGGGACTCTGCCCTGCTGTCCCTGCAGACCTTGGACTCTCACCATTTCATCTCTGCTGTTGCAGTCCCATGGCATCACTGCACCCTGGCACAGGACTTGCTCCTTCTATGCCTGCAGTCTATCCACACCTGCACAATCACAGCAAGGGTACCAAGGTGGTACAAGTTTTGGCTCCCCAGCCGTGGCCCCAGAAGTTGTCCCAGTCACTCCCCCCGCTCCAGGTGGAATCAAAGCAGCAAGAGGAGACCACTGTGCAGCACTGTCTTTTCTCACTCACCCTTAACAGCACAGAGCAGGCTGTGCTGGTCACCAAGACTGCCTGGCCAAGCTGTAACCACCCTGGCCATACCATATCCTACCTGTCTGCAGGCTGGCAGCATGGCAAGGCAGCCACAGGAAGCTCTGTAGGGCCAGGCCTGAGGGAGCCCTGGCACAGTGTGTGCTGCTCCTGGCAGGCTGGAAAAAGGAGTGAAAACCATCCTGTATAAAATTGAGAACCAGTGAGCAAAGCAGCTATTGGATAAATCAAAGGAAAGAAAATACAAATTCCAAACAACTTGCTACTCTGAAAATGACCAAGTTCAGGGCCTGGCTCTGGCATGAGGAGGCCAAAGCTTTTGCTGCTCAAGCCAAAGAATGAATTATCATTTGGTGCCCATCCTCTCCCTCTACATTGGAGTCACAGACTCTTTCTATCCCTCAGATCACCTTCAGAGGACAAGGGCTCCATCCCTGGAGATGTCCAGGCTTTGCTAGACAACCCGACCTGGTTGGGCTGGCTCTCCATAGGTCCCCTCCCACCAGTGTCTCTGTAGATCCATGACCTTTCCCAGGTTGAAGATCGCCAGTTGTTGCTTTCTGGAAGCCACACCAGCCTTCAAGCTTCCTTGTTGTCCTCCTCTGAACTTCCTCAGCTCTGCTGTCTTCTTTCTGAGCAGAGGGAGCAGCCCCGCACACGGCATTCAAGGCAGGGGTGACCCAGGGTTTCCATGGCAGGACAATGGTGTTCCTGGTTTGGCCTCTCACACCTTCCTTGTAATTCCTGACACGTAACTTGCTTTTTTTGAGAGTGTGGCTGGGCACTGAGCTGAAGCATTTGCTACTACTCCACAAGCTCACATGTGGTCAACTGTGACCCTAACTGCGTAATTTTATGTGTGAAACTTTGATCCCACCCATTCCCCAGATTGCACTACTTTATATATTTCTGCATTGAATTTCACCAGCCATTTCACTGCCCACTCAGTCTTCCATGCCTCCTCTGAGATGCTCCTCTCTTTCTTCACAGCGCTTTGCTACTCACTCCTTTTCCAAAGCCATTTATTAATAACGTGAACAGTCCCAGCCAGGCTGTGCCAGTGGCTACCCTCCATTAGAGGAGCTGACCCCTTCCCTCCTTCTTCCCCCTTGCTCACTCTCCAACCAAAAGATGCTCTCTCTCTCACGCTCAAACCACTCGGTGTGCTTTGATTTCCCAGCCACAAACAGCCTTGCACATGGCATCCAACACTAGCATCACTAGGCGGCTGGGCCATGGAAGGAGATGGTGGGTGTTTTCTCACATGGGGCTCCTGGACACTCAGCAGCACATGCCAGGAGACACTGATCCATGCTCAGCCATTCAGCGGTGGCCAGCCTACCGTGCACTTTTGGCATCTAACATCACCCACCAAAACCAGGCTAGAACACAGCACCACCTCCATCGGGGAGCAGAGTTGTACCACGCTGTGCCCGTTCATCCTCCTCGCAGAGTCCAGTTCAGGTGCGATTCCTACTCCATTAAAATACCCCACAAGATTAACTGGAAGCACACAGCACGGCCAGCTCAGAGGCATCACCGACTTAATGAGAGCCCACAAATGCTTTTCTCCTGATACACAGCATGGGTTCCCTGATACAAAGGTAGATCAGCCCTGTCCAGCTCTTCTTTTCACAGCCATGGAGATAGTTGTGGATAGAGCCCCAGGAGGCACAGGAGCAAGGCCCAGGTCTGCTGCTGCCCTGAGGAAAAGCATCATGAACAGCAACGGGACCCTGCCAGACCACCACCTCCATACAAAACTGCAGCTAACGCATGACCTTCAGTGCTTGCTTGGGCAGCAGCAAGAAATCACTGTGTCTGGCACTGAGGAATCACAGGAGGATTTTATTGAAGCACAAACTGAAAGAATGCAGAGCTCTCATCCACTGAAACACAATGAGCCCAGAACTATTTAAAATTGCCAAGGTCCTTGGGCAGAACTGGCCCTACAGTAACCCTGCCAGCATGCCGATTGCATCTCTGGCAGTCCACTGCTGTTCACAAGGAAAATGTGCTCTCCTTGGCCTGGGTGATCCCAGTGCGGCAGAAGCAGCAATCGATGCAGGCTCAGTGCATGTATCTGCTGTCTGGAAAATGTCAAGAGAATGCTATGCACTATAGTACTAAAACACACTGGGCAAATTGATGGTTACTGAGGCATGGTGAGAAATTGCCCTATCTTTCACTGTACAAAGTTTTGAACACGCTAAAACAAAACTGCTTTCAAAATCAGTTCCATTTGGCTTGTGGTAAGAGTAGGCTCAAAGGGAGGTGCTGAAAATGTCATGTCAGTTTAGCAGCTCAGAGTGGCAATGTTGTGATCTCCCTGATCAGGGCAAGGTCCCCAAATGATGGGAGGAAATGTAAATAGCTTCACAAGAGAACACCAAAGTTCCCATGGCAGGACACTACCACAAATATCTGATCAAAAATACTGCAAGTCCCTAGGCTGTGTCTACATGTATTGCTGAGAGATTGGCTCCTGCTTGGCTAACTTCACATTTCATGGTACTCAGCATGCTCAGAACAGTAATTTCTCTCTTCACCATCACTGCCTGCAGTGACAGGTTGGGCCAGCATGCCCACTGTACTGATGCATGCTACAACATCTGTCAAAGGCCACTAAAGAAGAGAACAAATTGGACTGTAACAGGATCTTTACCAAGAGATTAATGCCATCAGGGTAGCCAGGCAGCTTTCAAGATGCAAATTCAGATTTCATTCTCAAGTGGAAAGCCAAACCCTCATCTCTCCCTACTGTGAACAGCATTCCTGCAGCTGAACAACCAAACTCACTGCTGGAGCAAAGCTAGCGCAGCACAGAGCTAGCAAGAGAGTGCGTGGGCTGCTGAAAAGGATAAAGGCCATCACAAAACACACTGAAGAAAGGCTACAAGAAAGCTCTAAAGCTTGGGGAGCCCCAATGGGCCATGCTTCTTTACATGCCTTTACAGCACTGCCTCACAAACTCTCCCCACTCCATCAAGGTTTCCAGCACATCTTCCATGACTTCAGGCTGATTTCAATTTCTACCAGTAATGCTGGCATAAGGACGGTCATAGTTATGCTGGTGACAGTCATTTCACCTACACCTTTCCTCTTTTCCCCTTCACAATAGCTGGACAACCTGACCACTATGATGGATAATAATGCAGGATGTGACTGACCACAGCTATTGCACAGTAAGCTGACTTTATCTCAACACAAAAGGGACTGGAGGGTGGCCTCTGTTTTCGATAAACAGCTACGTCAGTGGCTCAGCCGGTGTAAATGTTTCTCCCTCAAGTTCATCAGAAGAGCGTGAATGTCCTCCTGAGTTAGCCAGACCAGAGTGAGAGGAAGCGCATACGTGGCTCGGCCCAACAGAGTATAAAAACTGAACTAACAAAAGAATTTTGAAATGAGTAATGGGCTTGAGCTGGTTTCAACCCACATATTCCTTCGCAGGGACTGGGGACACCCAGCATCATATGTGGTATATATTATAGAGACCGGTAACGGGGATCACACTTGTATTGTGACTGAACTGTATATTGCAATTGAACTGTATACTGCAATTGCTATATTTTGCTAAGTGTAACTTACACTTGTATTGTGATTTCAGTATGTTGCTGTACCACTCTGCTAAATCAAAAATGCCATGCAACTTCAAATATCTTCAAATAAGTACATTTTGATATTAAACATTACGCTCTCCATGTGTAGAATATCTAAAAGAACCTGGTCAGAGAGCATGGGACTCTGACCCCCCCCCATACACACACACTGTGGTATCTTTCAGCTGAACGGGCTCCCTTTCAATTACTATTTGCACTGTATTTGAGTGAATGAAAATTAAGAAACCATATCAAAGAGCTGGAAGATCTGGTAGAGGCACAAGCAGCACCTCCACAGAACTGCATTTGTCTTCTAGAAGTACATTTGGTTGTTAGACATTTGTAACTACCCAGTAAGACAACTGTTTTTAATAATAAAGTTTACACCTTGCAATTCATTAAAAGAATATTAAAATCATTGTTTATACATTTATTTTCAGTCCAGAGAGGCTCAGATTAACATGTTTGGGAAAAAGAAATGCTCTCAGAAGTTAACATCAGATACATTTATGTACAAATTTCTGAAATACATGGTTAACATAAACAAAAAGCTTTTCCCAAACATAAAGTGCACCTTTTAGAACAGCTTCAAAACAAACCCAAGCAACAATGAGAAAACTACATTGTTCTGAACAAGTAAATACTTGATTTCATGCAGATAAGGCAGATAAATGCCTTCATTCTATGATATTTGTTGAAGCATAATAAAAAGTTCTTTCTAAGCTTTTAAAGAGGTCACAATACCTTGCAATAGAAGTTACATGGTACACCTGTAGGTATGAAACACCATTAAAGATATGAACAGCAGAGGCTGCACAGCATCTTATGCACAAGTTCATAAGAAGTCAGCAGAATGCAAAACAATTTCTGGTTATTTCATCAAATTAAATCTGAATAAGTAGTTGAATACTCATTCTCTTTACCTCTGCCTAATAGCTATGAGTTGCTGCAATAAAAGGGCAAAGGAAGTGTAATAAGATACGAAGAGATTTATGAAGTTCTCTCTTATAATGACTTCCCACTGTGTCATTTTTAGAAACTAACCTAGTTAACAATGCTTGACTGCCAAAACCAAATGCTAACTTGTTTTTTGATTTTTTTAAGAGATGTTATAAAAGTCTAAAATTCAGTCCAACTTCTCAGCATTACAGAACATTTTGCTTGGTATTTTTAGTTTTGATGGTGGGCTTTTTCAAGCATTTGGGTTTTATTTAATGAAAGCAGCCTTTAAAAAGAACATTTGAGACCTGAGTAAAAGGTAAGAGGAAAAGGTCTTCCTCCTTTACTCTTTCAACTGGACGGTCACTTAGCAACACTCACATTAGTATCACCAATAAGGCAAACTGTAAGAGCCCTTATAATTCTACATGGGAGAGGAAAAGAAAAGAAAAGGAAAAGAAAAAAAAGCACACACACACAGGAACAGCAATCACAAAGTCACAAAACAGGGAAAGGATGCAAGAATGGAGGAATTCACGAAGGGCCTGTCTACCTAGTACAGTGTAATGCAGATACAAGGTGCATTTGGTTGCAAGGAGGAGCAGAGCTGTGTGCAGCATCCTTCTGGGACTAATTAGCCAAGCTAACAATTATGCACATGTCCACATGCTTTGACTCACATTCAGGTAGCTCTGCTTTCCCGCAAGTGCCTAAAGAATGGAAGTTTTGGGTAGTTTTCGTTGTTCAGTGTAGTAGTAAAAATATAACATTTAATGTATCAAAAATACACTATAAAAACAATAAAAGGCCATTGCTGAAATGCATTGTTACTTCAATAAAATTGCATGGTCACTTTTACAGCAAGAGGACTGCATCATCACCTTTTTGAATTCCAGAAAAGTAATCTTTGGTTATTAAAAAGAACTCTCTTCCCCTGCCCCCAACTTTTTTTTTTTATTATTTTTATTAAAGGAAGTATATTTTATTGTTCTTGAAGATGCCATCTATGGCTGTTTCAAAGTGCTATTATCTCACTATATTTCAAGAAGCATACTTACTTCTTTCTTCCTCAGGTACTGCAAAGAACTGAGCTGAAGATTTTCTACCAGTTCATGCAATATTACAATTACCTTAAGAATGGATCAGTATCAGGAGAAGCAGTAATATGTCTTCAGCACTTGTAATTATGGTGAATTTCAATTTTTTTTTTTTTAAGTTTCTCTTGCTACAAAGTGTCAATACATTCAAAAAAACGAGAACTGAGGTTTTTCTGCTGCAACAGGCTATTTGTTACATTTTGAAAAGTCCATTCTCAACATGCACTTAGTTTAAGTGTCTACATTAAAACAAACTGTACGTATGCTGTATTGTAAATGCATTACTGCATTGGTCTGTACATTTTTTACAGTCCATCAAATTGGCTTTCAAGTAATTTGCTACTCAGGACTACCCATCTTCTGAAGAAGGAGACTGAATAGTGCAAAAGAAAACGTATTACTTATCAAAAGGAAGCCTTTGCTTGCAAATGGATTCTGAAGCTGTTCTGCATTCATCCCATTCATCTTCTTGTGTATTATTCCAGCTTTTTTTCATTGGAGTTAGATGAGGGGCAACCACATCACCATCCTATCATTAAAAGTCAGAAAATATTAACAATAATACATTATCTTTTGCTTTCTATCCTAAGCGAGGGGAAAGAGGCTCAATGTCAGACTTAATAGACAAAATAGATCCAAGGTCCTAGAAGCAGAGCATATCAATGATTATTGAAGACTGTGCTTCTCAGAAATGGGAACCACTGTAGTCAGTGGTAATATCCGGTGGGGAAAACCTTCCGCCTCGTATCTGAGAAGCCTTCACCACTCACAGTTCACTTCTTCCTAAATTATTACCAGCAAATCCAGGAAAATCAGCAGGCTTGCATTTTGGGCATTGCTATACAAACTAGAAACATTAACATAAGCTTATGCTCTGAATTTCCCAGTGTCTCGTTCAAGACTGCTGCAGTCTGCTAGAGGTAGGTGCTCAGCTGTGCCTTTCACAGTCTTAAGGTATTTAACATTGGTAGAGAAACTGGTATGGTCTGCTTATCATTCTCAGATACATAGGTTAATCTAATGTTCAGGCACTGCAAACCCAGAAAACAAGCTGATGGGACTGCCCTGGCAGGTTGCATAAGTCCCACAATCTGCAATACGTCCCACAGTCTGCAAGATATATCTCCCTGAACTAGTAGGTTGTGGCTGTAGGACAGAATCACTCTGACATATGGATGCTACAAGCAGAGAAAGCCTATTACTTGATCCATTTGTAAAAAGCCCTTCTGAAATTAACTGCTCTCAAAGGACAGACACCAGAACTATTTATGTAAGAATGAGCCTTAAAACAAACTGCTCATGCCTACAGCTGTAGGCCGTCAAATGAGAACACTAATCTACTGACTGGATTTTCATTTCAGAGGGTGTAGCTCTTTCTCTGAATGAGACTTGCAGGTGTCTCTGGAAAATAAGATGCAAAGTCAGGGATATTAACATACTCAGTGGAAAGGAAACATACATGGTTCACAGAACAAACTGTTCACACCGTGTTTGTCAAGCAACTTGAAGACTTTAATACAAACATTCCCCCCACTTTCAGACGTGATCCCACACAGAGCAGGACATTGGAAAAGCACATGGAACTGAAGAAAGCTATTCCTTTTTATGGCATGAATATCAGACAAACAAAAGTTAAAACAAACCATTAGGGGAGAAATCTAACAGCAGACCCACCATAAGCTTAGAAATCTGACAGTTCATGCATGTTGCAGAGTGGCTCCGTTAGCATTCTCTAGTGGGAAAAGCTTACTTGGTACCACCATAACTGCTTCCCTACCATGACGGATATACTGAAAGTATCAGCACGTAATAATTTTACTAGATGAATGCCTCCAGCTTTCTGCAAGGGGGCCATGATGGAGATACGGTATCACACATCACTGGTTTACAGGCTTCTTCACCACCTTTGGCAGGAGGAACGCAAAGGAAGACATACGGACTTTAGGCTTTCAGTTTTACTTGCCAGGCTAGCTCTCACACTGCAAAAGGAATAATTTCATATCAGCTCTAATATGCTCTCTTCCTCACAGCTGGTAACTTGTATGTTCTGAGATTTGACCAGAAGGGGAAACAAAGAGAACAGACAAGGCCTTCCCAAGCACTCAGATTCTACTGATTAGTCGCTTACAATCTTGTTTTTCCAGAGATTCTGCACTCTAACTCAGACCCAGTTGGCTGATAATACATCTCCTGGAAGAGCAGGGAATTTGACAGCTGGTGAACACAGAAGGAAAAGCAGCAAAGCAACAGGAAGAACTCATCTGACCTCTTCCTTAGATGTTTTAATCTCTGTGGTGTTTTAAGCCTTTGTATGAGGCAACCTGCATCAATGAACTAGTGAGTTTTATGTGGACACTAATTTTGTTATAAAACATGACTTTTCAAATAATTTAAGTTAAATCAATATAAATCAAATCACTGTTCCAGTGAAACCAAAGCATGCCTACATGCGAGCCACAATAAAAGCAGAAGGTATGTTATTGGGAAGCAGCTCTGCCACAAAGACAAGGCCTGAATCCCAAGACATTTAATGAAATAGCAAGTTTAGAGACCAAGGTGAAAAGCTCTGAGAACAAAAAAATAGCATGAATTTGTTACCTGTGGTTTGGTGAAATCCCTCCTTATACACCACTGAACAAAATACTGTTTTGCAGCTGAAACAGTATCTGGATCCTGATTTTTGCAATAAACCCGAATGACCTGCTCCTCAAAAGTCTCAGGTAAAAGCTTCGAGACCTTTGCAATAAAAAAGAAATAAGCTTTAGTCTATCATGGAATCTAGAGTCCACTGAACTTCAATTTCTTCATCTAAATACAAATTGAAAGCACTAAGAAATATCCTACTATAAGCCATGAGCTTTACCCAAATGAATTGCATTTTTGTAAGACTCCCAAGTCTATACAAGTTAAACACTGTTTATATGTAACACCCACTCATCACATCTCCAGAGATCAGTAGTACTACCACAAGAACTACCACAAAGAAAGGTAATTGCTGACATCACCAACTGTAAAAAAGATGCCCTTCAGAAGCCAGTTGAGGAAAATAAAGACTACCTGTTCTCTACTGATCTTCACTGCCTTGGTAGGATCAGCTTTGCAGTAGAAGAGAACATTATCAATGGGGTTCTGTTCTTTCATGCCATAATCCATGTTGATAACCTTGCATGCGTAACAAATAAAATGGCATTTGTTAATGTTCGTCCTCAGTTTTGGTACAATAAATATACAAAGATATGCATTATATTTCTGTAAATGACAATAACCAAATAAAACCATAATTAAGAAATGTTTACTTAGTAAAATAATCTGATATTGGTATTTTTAAATCTTTTCTTCCACCATATTTCTCCCTGAAACTGCCAAGTGGACACGCACATTTGCACCAACTAGCTCCCAGCTGCACTCTGAAACACTCCCATTTCAAGCAATGGGAACATGCTGTTCCCTGACCAGCCTAAGTCTTTCTGAACCCTTCTATATATTGAGGCAGCAGTAGAGCTTAAAATGTTAAACATGAGGTGGTAAGACAAGATAATTTATATCCAGTTGGTAACCAACAGTTGTGCGGTCAGCAGGGAGAAGAGCTCACTTCCCCATGACTTCGGTTTACGTGAGACAAGTAAAGTACAGCTACCTACTTTAAAGCTATGTGAACTGCTATAATTTCACCCAGCCTGAAGTGACTCTTCAATACAAGAGCTTTAGAAGTGATGTGTGAAGTGCTCTGTACAAAGCCATTCATTATCTCTTCCCAGAATTAATTCAGAAAAGAGTTTAAGCTATTAGATACTTGCACAATGCTCAAATCCTCTGCTCTGTTATGGGCTCCTTCCCACCACTGCTGGGGAAATACTGAGCTGTGGCATCAAGATGCTTTATGCACAAGACAAAAACCTGGGAATAACTGCCAATGGGTTTGTGAAATACCGGAATTTTGGAAGTCACTGTGCCCATTACCTTACCACTTAGGCCCACAGTTGACTGGCCTTCAGAAACATGCTCACAGTAGTGGCTCCTAGATTGTGGCCTTTAACACCTCTGTGCTAAAAATCAAAGGTTTTCTCTTTCCTTTTCAGAAAGAGGACAGCCATAGGAGAACACACTCTGCACAGGCACTGGGAACATAGATTGTCCAAGGACAATCTCTTATGAAGCTGCCTGAAGCCTTTGACCTGTGCAAGGCAATGCACACCCGTGGGAAAGTCACATCACCATGCCCTCTCCCTGACCCACAACGGCAAAACACCGCAAACGGGAAGCTCATTGCTCTCAAAGCCTTGAGCTTTGAACTTTTGAACATGCTGCTGTAACTGTTCAAGTTATGAGGCAATTTTTTTTTTTTTTTTTTTTTTAAAAAACTTTGAAGCTGAAGTGTTTCACATTTTCACTGTGGCATACAAAGCTTTCTGTGACAGTAATTTTTACTCTAAGCTCGCCCTGAAAGGAAAGATGTTTACATCAACTATGAAATCTTCAGCCTTTGGCTCCACAGGTGGAGGATTCTTTTCAGGCTTGGAATTAGCAATTTCTTCTGACAGGCCATCGTATTCATCCTGAAAAGAGACAACTCAAATTATATTTATGCACCATCGGGTCCAGACCTGGCCAACAAAACATGGCACTCAGCCAAAGTTTTCATTTCTTCATAGCTCAGCAGGCTTTTTTTAAGCCATTTGACTGTTTTAATCCTTTCATACTTTAGATGACCATAAGTTTTCTACCAATTTTTAAGAACTAAACAAAACAAGGTTATATAATTGAAGAGATCCCAATACTGTCAGCCTTTGGAGGAAGAGTTTTATGCCTGATGATAGGAAGAAAGGAATGAAAGAAAGTCTGCCCTACTATCTAAGATGTTGATGTTTTCACAAAAGCAGAAAAAAGTACCTTCAAGCAAACATTTACTGACACAAACATGTTTTGCAGCTAAGTTCTCCACAGCTTAACACTAAATATTTTTATTGATTTTTTTTTTTTTAAACTAAGGGCTGCAGAGTCTCACCCTAATAAAAAATTTTTTATACCTGTAGTATGAACAAATCTAAACTTTGAAACATAAAAGAGCAAAAGGGACAAACAAGATCAGTAATATCATACTAGAAAAAAAAGAGAAAAAACTCAAACTCCTAGACAACCTTTGAAGGGGAGCTTGACCCACCTCAAGAGAAGAAGGTGGAAATCCACAAGGAGTTGGCTTGTTTCTAGACCTAAGAGAATATTCCCTCCTTATGGCTAGGCTAATCCAACGCATAAGAAGAGTGATGGAGAGTAGCTGTTATGGTAATATATAAGGTGTCTTTAAAAGGCTCTGGCTGGGTAGGAGAGAGAAGGTTGCCTATTTACCTTTGTCTAGGACTGCTACATTCTGGGCAAGATGAAATTTGCTCAAGGAAGATTTCCTGGCAGCAACTCAAACTCAATAACAAAAAGGTCTGAGTGCAGCACAGAGCAGCCAGGAGAGTGATCCAGAAGGAGGAGAATTCAACAAGCAGCAAATATGTCCATAGCACAGACGGGGAGACTGCTGAGAAGAGCAGGGAATCTCACACATCACAAGGCTGAAGCGTATGTGCAGTTTATCCTGACTCAAGAAGCCAAGGAAAAGTTTAGACTGAGTACAAATCTAGAGGAAAGAATTGCCAGGAGGCTGTTGCCAGGATACAATTAGCGGCAGGCAGCCTATTGATAAGCTCTTTTATTTGTATTCTATATCATTACAAATACTCTCCATTTTCTTGTTTGCTTGCTTAAGTTACTTATTCCAGTTCACATTGACTGGAAACTTCGATTTGAATTTAAAGATTTTTTAGCTATTTGGGATGCTCACTGTAAGCTCTGGCCAGTTTGGGGATCACAACACACAATGGCTTTGCAGTCTCTCAAACAGCAGCACAGACACAGCTATATCCCGCCTACCATTGCCCATCTCCAGTGCTTCAGAGGAAGTCAAGCCTCCACCACTCCTACAACAGACATCTCAGGCACGAAGAGAAGAAAGAATCCCCTTCCCTTCCCTCCCCTCCTCACCTGACCATCAGAAGCTGCAAAACATCAGATGGATGTAATTACTATAGCACCAGCAGTGATGCAGTTTTCTTTCAAAACACCACCACACTGGATACCCAAAGATTCAATGTCTCGGGCTGAATTTTCCAAGTGAAAATTTTCCTTTTCAGTAATTAAGCTTCTAAAAGGAACCGTTTAAAGGTGGAACTTATGCAGTTCACATTCCTGCTCATTTCCTAGTTTGGTAGACTGACCTAAATTCCTCCTGAGAAGGACAGAAACTTTGCAATCAATGTATAGCCTTTTCACATTATGCTGGCATTTATCTGAAGATTTTTTCCTTCTTCCCCAATATTTACTCCTTTTTTTTTTAAATACAGAAAAAGTTGTATTATCTCTTAACACTCCTTTGGCTAAGACAACGAACCCAAGCCAACCCTCTTCAAAAGATAAGATGAACAGAGAAATAAAAGTATCTAATAGTCCTTTTCCAGCCTTGTTCTTTAAAAATAAAAAGCTGAATTATTTTTATTAAAACTTTCCAAATATCTTCAGCCACTTGGGGAAATTCAGCATGGAAAATTTCAGCACCATAGCTGAAATTTAGAGGTTGTTAACTGTTGATTTCGTAACACGTTTTCATAGTACACTACCAGAAAAGCTAAACCATCAAAAGCAACATCAGTTCTAATATGACATTCTGAAATGAGACGTTAGATACAACAGCAGTTAAACCAATTTTTGATAAGTACTTTGAAAGGCAAACACTGAAAAAGGTACGTAAGCTCATGCCAAGAATAGAATTTAACACCACGAAAATTGAGAAATTATTATTCAGATTGATGTTTGTTCTCAGTCACGAAAGTACACAAATTGTGAGTCAAAGCAAAAACATCACCAAATGTTCCTCGTTCTGTTCAAAATTTAATGAGTATGAGAAGATAGTAGTCTTCTCAATCCCTGGACTATAACAACATTTTATGCAACTTGGTACTTTTTTTTTTTCAGAAAACAGGATTTTTCTGGAAATATTTCTGCAACAATCTATTTCTGAATTTCCATCCCTTGCCATTATTCTGCCTGTTTGTATATAAATACTCTTCCCATTTTTCTTAAACATATTCAATGGCTTGGCTAAAGACAGCGAGAGCGCTTTTAACACAATTTTTGAAACGGCAGTTAAGCCAAAAAAAAAAAAAAGAGAGAGAGAGAGAGAGAGAGAGAGAGAGAGAGAGAGAGAGAGAAAGAAAAATGCAGTCAGCTACTTAGAGAACATTTTTAAAGAAAAGAAATTCTGAATCTTCCAGCAACGGAGATTACCTTTGCAATTTCCTTTCCTTTTTCAGGCTGAGTCTCTCCTAAAAACTTGTATAATTCACGCCGCTCTATTTTATGCAAAATTTCTCGTGCCTCAGCCAGTTCTGGACAACTTGAGTGCAGAATCTCCAAGAAGATATTATCTGCCAAAGTTGCATTGATTTTTGTTAAATATGAGAAATTCCAGTGTCACAGCAAACAAAGCAAAAATGCATGTAGAGGGACAAGGGTTAAGTAAGCAAGAAAAACAGCTGGTTCAGGAAGATTACTCACTTTCAGAGAATGACCCAACATGCTAGTGTGACAACTGAAAAGTCACTTAGAATGTATTCTTGGTTGTCACAGATTTATAACAGTTTTTGACTGAAAAACTAACTCAATTCTTACCCTTACAAGTTTAATTATTTCACTGGAGGTTGCTTTCTGCTCTCATTTAGCCAATCTCTGTTCAGCAGAACATCCCCAGCACTAACGGGCTCAGGGCCAAGGGTGCCACATTTTACGAACGAAAAAAAATACTTCTGTTAAACGTCAAGAATTTCTCAAGCTTTGGATGCTGGAATCAAAGTCCCCCGTTCTGTTCCCACATGACAGTGAAGCAGGCAGTGTGGTTCCCACAAACAACATGAGCATCAAGAGACAGAATTCTTTTGATGTGGCTTCAGTGCAGAAAGGTATTTTTGGCTATCCTAAAGAAACCGCTGCTGTCAGGATTCTGTTCACGTGTCACACAGCCAACGCAGGTGCGCTCTCTGCGTACATCTGCATTCGTCTCACCCGAATCATCTGTGCAACTTTGCTGCGCACAGCGAGTATGGTTCTACAGCATGCTGCCTGGGATAGCCAAGTTGCCTCAAGAAGCTCCCAACCCACTGCATAAGCACCGCTGTGATCCAGGTTTACCAGAACACCTTTACAGAGGATTATTTTCATGGACAACAAGGTTGATCAGAGTATGAAATTACCTCATAAGGAACAATGGACTAGGACTCTTCAGATTGAAAGAGAAAACCTAGGGGAAATAAGCTTATGAACAGATACATTGTGCAAAGGCAGCAACAAGGAATCATTTGCTGTCTTATCTATCACTAAAACTAGGATTTACTGCTGAATCAAGAGACTGCAGATACAAAAACTAGAGGCACTTTTTCATCCGACACAGAGGAAAGCTGGGGAAATCACTGCTGAGAAACCTCACAGAGGTTTATTGTTTACACAGGTCTAAAAGGCAGTTGGACAGTCTCACAGAAGAATCATTCATCACGGACCATTAAACAAGCCTGCTGTCCTCTCGGAAGTCCTCAGGTTGCAGCCACTGGCAGCAGGGCAGGAAGTATCTCAGTTTAAGAACAGGAAAACATATTCTTCCCTCATGGGCCACTGCCACATCTGAAGTTGGGATATTCTTCTCATCCTTCAGTTTTACTATAAAGTCCAACTCTCCTTGTTGAACAGAGTAGACCTCGTAGCAGCAGTGATGTTCAGCTCTCTGCTGTTGCAGGCTGCAAGAGGCATGTGGCAGAGGACAGTCCTGGTCTCCTTGTCCTGAGCAGCTTTCCCAGATACTGGAGTTACAGCAGGACCCCGGCCGTAACTTGCCCAGCACAGCTGCTCTGGCAGAGCAGACAGCAGGCAGCCCAAAGAGAACGAGATCCCAGCTCACAAAGAACTCTTGCCTTTCTGCCTGGCTTTCCATGGCCCAACACTGCAATTCACGCTCCCCAAAAGCTACTCCCACTCCAAGGCAGGCACTTTTCCCCAGGGGTAGAGGCAGGCTGCATTAGAGAAGGGTCCCCACTTCATTCAGCGCCAAACAGCAGGCAGTTCCTCATCTCGGCACTCTGCGCAGCCCCTTCACCAGCTCGACACAGCAGGTCTGTGGTCAGGCTGCATGTGGCTGTTGCTGATGAGAAAGGACTGCAAATGGAAAGCCCTTAGCATGACACAGAGCCCTCTGCAGCAGTGCCCTTGGCCTCTGTCACTTTGTCCATAGGCCGAAGATAAAAATGCACAAGTCTCTCCATTGCCCAGCTAAGGCTTGATGATGGAAACTCAGGAAAGTTGCCTTGCCACTCAAGAAAGATGTCTTGGGAATCCTTGTAGCTGTAGCTCACAGGCTGCCAGGCCCTGGGGGCACCCTTCAGCAGGGTCTGCAGCATCTTCTGCCCTTCAGCCCACACCAAAACCCCTTCAGTGGAGCAGGGCTTGCCATGCCCACACTGGCCTCCATCCCCCATGCTGCATGAAGGTGGTGAGGGGATGTCACAGCACTGAACAGAGGAACTCTGGTGTGCTCCGAAATGAAGAGCAGGAGGGGGAGACAAAACCAAAATATGATGCAGTGAGAAGCAGGTGAACTGCACAACAGTGGAGACAACACAACTCATGCCAGTTATCATGAATTCAGTAATTTAAGTGCTTCCTGCTCACAACGCTGACCCGGACCTCAAGAAGTAGGCGACAGAGTCAGAGTATTTTTCCAGGAAGCCATCACAATGAGTATCAGCTCTTTTTTGCTTCACTACGGAATCACGTTGGATATCCCTGCATGTCTTTAAGCAGGTTGCTGCTCTGCAGGAACAATTCTGATGAGCTCTTGGCAGAGCAAGCAGGAATTTTATGCAGTGAACCAAGTTGTTCGTAAAGTCTGTTTTCCTTCTGTTGCATTTGCTAGCAGGGTAGCAGTGTCTTAAAACACCAATCAAATCAGACCCTATCAGAGCCCTTAGAAACTTGTCTGAGAGTTAGTTTCCCATTACAGTGAGCATACAGTACTCCTCCATCTGAAGTAGCTAGACAGTATCGCTCAGAGCTGACTTACATCCCACCTGTGACAAGTACAACAAAATCAGGGCACAAGTATGACCTCCAGACAGCAGTTCTTGCAATAATCTGGATTTGAATGCATGCAGAACATCATAAGCTGCTGCTTCCGTCTCTCTAGATGTTCAAATAAAAGCCATTTAAACTGAAAGGTTTTAGTCTCCCAGCAAGATATCAGAGCACAGAGATTGGAGATAAGGTATCAGAGCACAGAGAGGTCAAGATCTGACTCTCCATCTGTTTATAAAAGCAGTACTTTTACACTCCTGGTCATAGACCAGGATTCACACACCAGCAGCTGTACAAACAGGAAAAACCATTCCCCATTCTAATGGGTACTCCTGTTCTTTTACTTCAAATAAAAAAAATTACTGAGAGCTCATACCAGTTAGCTTAGTGTAGGCTTCCATATCCTCCATGGCTGTAGAAATTCTGTAGGGTGTTCCTTTAGAGCCTTCTATTTTAAAAAACTTGTCTGCTTTTTGAAAGGCTTCTGTAATCCTATTTTGAGATAAAATTAACACTTAAGGAAAGCTTCATTTTGAAGCATCTTATTAAGAGTCAGAAAAGAAATGATGCAGTACATTATAAATACAAGACAATAAATGAAACTGTAGTTCAAGCACACAGCAGAACCCAATCACACTGCAATATTTCCTATCTCCATGCTGTCATTGCGCATTTCAATAAACGGTCTTTCCATTTTTACTGAAAGCAGATTTGGATCAAGTCTTAGCTTTATTTCAATGAATCAGGAGGTACATTTGGTTCTGCTTCAAACTGTGATCTTAATATTGCTTGGTTGATTGCAGAACTCTACAAGACAATGACATGGTCAGTCAACTGCAATGACACTACATCACAGATGACCATATCCTTGGACAGACTAGTTGCTCCAGGAGTTAACTGAGCAAACACAAAGCTTGTAAAGGTAAAGCATCACGAATGTGCAATATTTCTTCAGGTGCAAAGTAGCGCTTAAAAACTGACTAAAAACTGACGTTCTAAATATGAGCAAGAGTTCCCAAGTCCCCTGTATCTCTTTCTGTCATTTACAGCTTGTATTCTGATTTGGATAGACTGTTACAATCATGGTAAGCCAAGAACAAAATTTCTATAATGTTTCACTCCTCACACTTAGGTCCTGCCAAACCTTAGGATTTGTAGCCTGAGAGTAACTGACTGCTTTTGAGGATCACTAAACCATGAACCAAAGACCACAAAATGAGCGCAGTCACGAATGATTCCTGTACTATGTGATCTCCTGCATTCCTTTTTTCTAAACTTAATAGATGGTTACTCAGCAGCCAGGTTCATCATGAAAATATATTTTGTGATATTAGCATTTCTGCTTCTGAAGAAAAGGGAATAACACTATAGGGAAACCTCTCTGCATTCACAGACAACCATAAGAGAGATACAAATGCGGGCAGTCAACTGAGACGGTCCTGACCAGTTTCTGATGTGGCATTACACCGACACAAAGACACAGGTCTCAGCTGAGCTACAGTAAGCTTGCTCACTGCTTTAGTCTATTGGCAATCTTGCTCTACTAAATAGTTGATTTGAGCTGACAATCTTTTTCTGCAAGTTAAACTTTCATTGTCAGCAACTATAACAGCATAAGCACATCCTAGTGAAATGTTTCTTCGGGGTTTTCATAACTTGCCTCTAACTGATTTTCATGTGGAAGGATGTTGTTGCCTCCTCCTTTTTTATTATTCACAGCCTCCACTGTACTCCAGCGCTGAACATTGCCATAATAAAAACCAGGTTGAATAGCCCAGTGGCTTTTATTGCACATCACAGCTTATTGATTAGTGGAATATTCCAAATGTAAACACAGTTTCATTAATTTAAAATAAATGCTACGCAATGAAAAGAAAGCATAATACTTGCATTATTTCGATGATGTTGCCAACCTTATGCTGGTACGCTCGCCGGTGCAGGCAATTCCGTGTGTGGAACATATCATACAAATTCCCAACTTCCTGAATCAAAAAAAATGCAATTACCTTTTACTTTGAATCCTCTTTCAATTGGAAAAATAAAATAATCAAGGAAGCAAATGAACTGACTCCTTCCATTTGCAGCATACATCAGAACAGGTATTTTTCCACAATCTACCAATTTTGAAATAGATTGAACCATGGGAGGGAAGACACCTGTTGGTGAACCCAAATAGTCTGGACATACCAGATGGGCAGAGAACAAGACCTCGTGCTCCTGTAACAGCATCTCTCCAAAGCCACATTCACCTCGTGTTCAGAAGATTTTGAGCATGATAACACATAGCTGATGATTTTGTAGAGTCTCCCTTGGAAGGACTCACCACAAACCCTGCAAACTGAAGTTTGCTCCGCTCCTCCTTTCCTTAAACCTGTTACTTTGATCACCACCTCACAGAGCAGCAGCAACTTATTCTTCTTCCTTACTACAAAGCACTCAGCAGGCAACTCCCTGCATTCCCCCATGCAATCCAATTCACAGCTATACCACACTACCCAAGACAGGCTATACACGTCACATTTTTCAGTATGCTGCTATGTCTGGCATGCCTTTTATTGCTGAGTGTTTCCTCAATGCACACATTCTGCTTACCTTGTCACGGGTACAGATGTGCTTCTGGTTTTTCACTTGACAGACCCGAGTGAATTTAAGTAATCGCTTATAATCAAAGTTATTCTGGATTCCTAGGTGATGGCAATCCCTAAAAATATTCCACAGAGAGTATTTAATAATGAGATCATATTTACTGTACATGTAGTGGCATTGTTTCGGTAGGAATTTAATAAAAACAGAAACCGTAAAATTTGTACCTTGCAAAATAATCCCATTTGTCAACATCAATGCCATTTTTTTTGTTGGCTACTATCTCATAAAGGAAACTTTTCTCCTTTTGTCGACCAACATAAGGCCACTAATAACAAGGGAGCCAAGAAAAAAAAATCAGAGATAATAATGAATTAAAACATGCAAACAATGTCAGAACAGTTTTTTATAGCTAGTAGGAATACATTCTGATTTTGCCTGTGATAGACACCCAACATCAAAGAACACAAAAAGAACAAAAGAGATTCTGAAGCTAATTTGGGTGTTAGAAATCCAGAACTAGGGCTTAATAAGCCAACTTCCTAGAATTTCAGAAAGAATAAAGAGAACATGCATACAAGTACTTCATTTCCCATTTTACTAAAGCAAACGAGCTTTTAAAAGGAAGAAACCAATGGGTAGCAGTTAAGAAGGGGAAAGACTGGATTTTTTTTTTTTTTTTTTAACCCTCAGGGAATTATTTAAACCTACAAACATGTCACTGTCTGGCAGTCTTCTGCAACCAACTGTAGAACTTCCTAGAAGATATATAAATAATTATTTTAAAACTATTTTAAATAAAAATTGCTTAAACAGCCAGATGTTTAAATTCCTAACCCACAGTTGAAGGCTAATTCAGCCATGAGCCAAATAGGAAATTAATTTCAAAACTATTATAAAACACAATTTGCACATAACCATAACCCTCTTGCAAATATAAGCATTCTTTAATTATAGAAACATCATCACAAAGTAGCTTTGAAATTCTGCAAAGAATTTGTATTCTAAAGAACAGCCTGCACCAATAACAAAGGACTCTGTTACTCCACAATGTTTCCAGAACACCATTCCCAGCAGTAAAACTCAGGAATGAGTTCTTTATGTCAAGACCAAAAGGCGTGCAACCTGATAACATCACAGCACAGACAACTCGTCAGCAGAAAAGTCTGTACTCTGATAAGATCGCAGCCCAAACGACTGCATCCCTAAAACCAGGAGGATCACAAGAGGGTTGCCACATACCATTTATACCATTCCTTTTCCTATTATCTCACCAGAAAACAGGTATATAGTTCAAACAAGACAAAAAAGACAATGGGTAACAACCTGACCTAAGATCTATGGAAGCAGCAACTTTTTGAGGCAAAGCACCACCTCATAACATGTGACGACTCAAAGGGTATAAAAGATCTGTGCAAAATCTAGTTTGCTGTCACCAGTCAAGAAGAACCCCAGAGACATAATGAAGACTCAACAGCCAGTGCCCAGACCACTTGGACACATGCATCTTGGTGTTTGTCAGTAGTTGAGTGTGACAGTGTAAGTGAAGGAGATCTGTGAGCGAATGAGTGCAAGACAGTAAAATCAACTTAGAGACTTTGTAAATAAATATCCTCTTCCATAAGACCTCAAACTAAATGTTGTTATGCTAAATTCCCTACATTCTGTCATCGGAGACTTCCAAAACACACAGGAGCACTACACGTGACTACAGAAAACAATGGGTAACTGCTAACATTTGTGGGTGATTTGTTTGGGACAACATGCAAGTTCTGATTAGGACCAGATTGTCATGACAGAGGTCTCCCATTGATGAGTTCTTTAATCTGGTAGGAACTGAATGGGTGTTCTTGAAGAGATGACAACAGCTGTAAAGTGAGAGGAGAGGACTTAATTCTTTCGTAGAGGATTAATCCTGATCTCTTCTTCATTGCCTCTTAAGGTAACACCAACTCTTATCCTTCCTCTGTGTTTGCTACTGCAATAAATCCAAACGTTTTGTCACCATCTTCAAAGCCAACGTGGCTCTGGCCCTGATCATGCACTTGGGTGATGCTTCGCATTGCTCATTTCTGCCAGTTCTCAGTCTTGGTATTCATTATCAGCTTGTTACTCTAAACTATCTCTGTATTTTCTTCATATGGCACTTAAAAACATGATCTCCCATCAGCACTACCTTCAGTGCTTCCAATAAACAGGCTGTATTTATCCTAATCTGGTCATTTAAGATACCTATTAAAAATTCAGCTCCACCCATCTAGTTACAGTAACTTAAGTTTACTACATACAAAAAACATTTTTTTTTTAAAGACTAATCTTAAGACTTCGAGGCAAGAGCTTCTTTGCAGGACAATGCAAGTGCATGACTTAGTGAAGCTATGACCCAAGGCCAGCACTCTAAGAAATAACATTACATTTCTCTAGGGTATTTTATGCCAGGATTCTCAGGATTTCATGGAGCTTCACAAAAAAAAGAAAAAAAAGAAAAAAAAAAAGAAAAAAAAAAACCACCAAGAAAATATAACAGAAGCAGAAATTATATTCCCTTTCAGTAAAATTTAAGACATTTATAGGAATATCCACAGAAGCAGTACATTGACTCACCGATTTCTCACAAGTGGTTTCATCTATAGGCCCTCCTATTTGTTCCCTGATAAAGTTCATATCTTCTTCCAGGACAAGACCGTAAGATTCCATGACTTTTTCTAATTTATTGGAAGTGATCAGGTGTTCAAACATTACAACGGAAGCGGTTTCATGCTGTGAAAAAACATGTAAATGTTGCTTTACAAATTTTCTTCTTCTTCAAATCTTTCCTGAAGTGTCAAAACTTTCTCCCAAGTAGCATTGAGTAGCATTGCCTGACATAGCACATGTGCCTGGTCACATGAAATTGCAGGATTTGTGTGATTTTTCTATTCATTTTGCATCTACCCAAACAGGACTAACATCCTGTCCACAGTCTCCAAAAACAGAATTTTCAGCATAGAGCTGTTAGTTATATATTTTTAATAAACAGAAGTAAGAGAGTTACAATGTTAAAAGACAAAATAACCAACTTTGCCATGCAGTAGATTAACAAGTTTACTCAGCCGATTTTATTTAGAATTAACTTCCACACAGAGGGTTGAAAGGCATGTATTACATTTTTTTAAAAGCAAACAACTCCTGAAAGTCCGCTCAAAGTTCCTGAATGTTTGAATTCTAACCACTGTATTAAGTATCTGGACCTTGAACTAAAATCTCAAAGTTGAAAAGAAGTTACTGAATGATATTTTGCATCTGTAAAATACATTCTGTACAAAGCTACCAACATATTTTTAACACGATGCTGGCTTAAAATGACCAATGCAGTCCTAATGAATTTTGCCCTTTCAGAACCTTACTATAGGCATTGTCAAGACTGAGAATTTTCATTTCTTTTCCTTGGCATTCAATGAGATATTTGCAGAAACAGGACATGCTTACACAAACAGAAGGTCTGAAGACATTACACAGGGGAGGTCAAGTGCATTTTCACTTTCAGGAAGCAGATGCTGGTGGCAATGTATGCCCCCGCTTACCCATACCTCCTTTTGCTTCACTAGAAAGGCTACATCCGCTCATGGCCAATACCGAGGCGGGGAAAATTCCCCAAAGGAATATTCAAAAACAACAGGGAAATGTCCACAGGATTAGGAGATGACTTTGTTTTTTAATTACATCATCAAAATGATGCAGTAAGAAAAGGCTAGATGACCACTATGTGCTCACAAGCACTGACCAAACTTTTAAGATGAATTATTTTCCCTTTAAAAATTTGAGTTCTCTCTTTTTATTTTAATAGTGAAATGCTTACCTTCCACTTCAAATCTGGACGAACGAGTGGGATAAATCTTCCATCAAACATGTGTGAAAATGGCCCATGACCTTAAAAAAAAAGATTATAAAGGTTTAATCTGAGACATGCTCATCAGTAAAACTACTTGGAGTAAGCTAAGTACACAGATTCTCATGTAATTGCCTTCAACTTTGCATCATCTATTAGCAAGATTCAGCTACAGCAAGTACACTTCACTAACGCAACATCTCAACTACTGCTTCACTCAACATACCCAGTTCCATTACCTACACCACAAGCAAATACTCCAGTAACACTAGGTACATTAATTACTCTATGACAGCTCTGAAAAAATTAGGCAGTTTCACAAAACAATCATGAAAAATGTTGAAAGTGCCACTAATTATCCATCTGAGATGTTACTGGAGGTTTTAAGAGAACTGAAGATATCACAGAAGGAAGAGGACACTTAAGCCACAGAGGGAAGAATTCAAAGCACCATACTGAAAGGACATGGAAGAGTGGCTAAGCTCTCTGCAGATTTACCAAGTGGACTTGCCTAAATAGAGAGTTACTCCAGACTAAACAGGAATAGGTAAATCCTGTTGCAGAATATGGCCATGCACTGAGCAGCCAGAAACAGCTCTCATGCTCTGATCTCATAGCCATCTTTTCAAAAAGAAACAAGCCATCGCAAGTGTTGCTTACCCAAATCATGACAAAGCCCAGCAATCTCAACACAGAGGATGTCTCGCTGGGTTATATCCAGTTCTGGTTGTCTTTCCTTCAGCGCACGAACCAGACATCCTGCTAGATAGCCTACCCTGTTGCAGCAAAAAACAGAAAGTGAAGATAATAGTATTCCAGGCTGAAGAAAAAGAGAGCAGTTCACTGATTCTATTTTGCCACATTAAGTCACAGCCCTAGTTTGACAGGTGGCACGAGAATCTTGGAAGCAAATTACTTCCTGTAGTACAGCCCTAGTAACATATGTGAAAGCAAAAATGTAACAGATTTCATGCCCAAAATGGAGACATTAACAACCACATCTTAAACATGGTATACCAACAACAACAGTTCCAGGAGGACACATTCTGTACTTTCCTCTCTCCCATAAATCAAACGCGTCACTATCAGCATTCTCTTTAACTTCCAATTTAAACCCTCACAGGTTTTATAAGAGGAGGAAGTATCATCCATTAGATCAAATTGTACTTTTTCTTTTTTTTTTTTTTTTTTTAACTAGACCAATAAACACATAAAGCCCACTTCTATTTTAAACATGAAGAAATCTTTGAAATGATATACAAGGTAAGAACAACTGTCCTAAGTTTAACTATATAGATTAATTGAACTGTTTGAAAGAAAAATTTGTTGATACCAATGGAGTTTTCAGACTCCTGTTCTCACAGCTTTATTTGTATCCCTCAGGTTTTTATATTTCCAGGTTTATTAGATACTGTTAATTTAAGCTTGCCTCACTGGTTTGACCCTTTGCAATAGTTATTTGCACCTTGTTAGCATTCTGGGGGACAGTAGCCAGACTTGCTCCAAATTATTTCCATACTACAAAAGCAACTTTAGGCTGGCCAGATCACCTGAAAACAAACACTGAGTAGTTTAATTTCTCTGCACCTGGGGATATGCCTTTAAAACAAGCTTAAACTGGTGATTACTCAGCTTCTCTGTAGATTGTGAATGATCTAAGTAATGATACTTTTCTAAAGCAAACCCCTGGAAATCCCAATGTCCACAATCTGTCTCTGTTTAACTTAGATGACAAATAGTCAGACTGTTAACTGAAATGTATTGCATAAAGCATACTTTAGTACAAATGCAAACATTACAGCCAAAATCCATTTCATCTGTGCTGGGTAATATAAGGGTAAGTGTCTGACAAGTCATTTACGGCAAACGCGGTATCCCTCCCAACTCAATTTAGACCAGGAAGAACATAAAGCATTCACAGTTTCTGATTAAAATTATTCTCACAAGGAGAAAGAAGGGGGAAAAAAGAAATCTAACAATGATCCATCTTGCAGATTCCATGGTTTTGCTCTATCAAAAGAAGTCTAAGAGAACAGCCAACACCCACAATTACGTAGCCTATACAGGAACATTCACAGGACAGAAAATGCCATACAGCTGTCTTCACAAAGTAGAAACAATCTCAGGGAAATTAAAATACAAGAGACATGCATATAAGTGAACAACACCTTACCCTAAAGAGTGTTCAAAGCGGTTGTGAGAAGCTCCTGGAAAAACAAAGTAAGTGCCACCCAGCTGCTTAATGTACCGGAGGCGCTGAAACTGAGGAGTGTCAATGATGCGAACAAGAAGAGGATGTATTTCAATGTGTCCATGAATTGGATCATTAAAAACCTACAAGAGTCGAACAATAATGAAACCAACATTTAAAAACTGACTTTTAAAAGAACGAGGCACCAAGATAAAGGCTGTCTCTAAGAGTCAGCTATTTGGGAGAATGGGGCTTTTGTTTCCTTTTCTCCTTTAAAATAGCCATATCCTGTCTATCCTCCAAGATAAAGCATGATCTAGAACTACTTAAGTGTGATATCCAAAAAGATAAAGCTATGCATTTCAGAAGGCAAAGGAATCTAAGTCAAAATCTCTAAAAATGTTATCTGTATCTGTTTCATTTTGATACTTAACACTTGAGAAAACTGCTGTCTTTTTTAACAGCAACATCTGCTACTCCAATTAAAGCAGGATACCACAAAACATTTCTGAGATATCCAATAAGAAGTGTTCAGTTTGACAGTGCTTGCATTTTTTAAAAATCAAGCCAAATTTTGCAGAGTAGAAATTACAATTCCAAGCTTTCTTGTAAAACAAAAGACAAAACCCAAGATAACTGCAATTTGAAAGAAGTACTCCTGGACCATCCCCAAGTATGGCATTTTAAAAAAAATCTTAGTAACTACAGTGATTTATTAGAGAAGATAAACATAAACACATTTAATCCTTGCACCAAAACAGAAGATGAAGCCATTTCAGGATATACATATCTCAATAAAATACTGAAGAAAATAAAATTCTTTATGTCAGTCTCTCTCCTCACTGTCCCTAAACTGATAGGGCTCTAACAGATGTGCAGAACACTGAGGGATGCATGTAGTGGCCAGCCTTTACGTGAATTAAACTAACATATAACAGTGTGAGAAACCGTTGAACACTGCGAACAGTGGAAGGGGAAAGTAGTCGGCCAACCCAAACCTGGGGATAAACTAATACGGAACAAAAAGAGAAGACTCTGCCAGGCAAAAGATGTGAAAGGGGAGTTTCGCATCACGTTTCCAAACAGCTCACTTGCTCTTTCAGTTTCTCACAACTGCCAGGTGCCCACATCAAGCTCTTAACTGATGTTCTTCACAACTTCATTGGTTAATGTGGTTTTCAAAGACCTCCAACTATCAAGGAGAAAGGGCTAGGAGTTCCCTGCCCTAGGGAAGAAAAGCAGCACAGCAGCACAGGCTGGCACCACTGAGCTCAAAGCGAACAGGGGGAGCAACAGAGGACAGCTCTGAAATGCCAGTAACAGCTGGAAGCACCAGCCTCACTGGCCTCCCTGCACAGCAGCGTGGTTACCTTCATTATGTCCATGTGCTGCTGTCTCAGTTTGTTCAGGCAGGCGAGCACTTTCAATCTCTCAGATGGGAGGCTAGAGATTAAAAAAAAAAAAAAAAAAAAAAAGAGAGAGAGAGAGAGAGAGAGAGAGCAAAATTTGTTATGTATTCTCCCTCACAGTTTGCAGTATATATGGAATTACCTGCGCAACTTCATATTACTCTGATCTTTATTGATACTTTTGGTGGAAATACATATTTCTATGTCTTTTTTTATCAGAAAAATATCAAAAGCATTTATCTTTTTCAACGTAAGTAGAAAAGGAAGAGAACATGTCTACAGAAGTTGTCTGTAAGCAGCGTAAGTGCTTGTCCCAATTCTACAAAAACAAGAAGCAGAAACACCAGGAAATACACAATTATTATATTTTTTTTAATCAATTTCTTTCATGAAAAGTCACATTTGGGGTAAGTCCTTTAAATGTATCTGAAAGATAACATACAGTGCTCAAATAACTGACATTTTAAGGTTGAGAAACTCCTCAAACTGAAAGGTCACAATCTCAAATAGGCAATATTTTTATACATTTCTTCCAAAGTTAATCAACTCTGTATTAAAAGAATCTTAATTTCCCCAAAACAATTTGAATTTTACATAACAGAACTCCAAGAGCTGAACCACTGGAGTATGAAAGATGTTCCAGTTTTGTTGAGAACTGATTCTTGTAGTTCATAAAGATATCTTGCTATCATTTGTAATAAACCATTAAAGTTCTTCTCAATGATACATATGTTCAAAAGTTCAAAAGTTCATAACAGAGGTAATTTGTTATAGCCACAATAGTCTAAGAACACAGGCAGGACAAGTCTGGAAGGGGAAATAATAGTCTATTACACTCACTTTTATTAACTATCTGCAAGCTCTGTCCTCAAGCGAAATGGTTTCAGTCCAACAATACAACAGCAAACACTGTACCAGGAGCAAGTACAATTTGCTAACTTTGACTCTATTTACACCAGCTACTCAGCCTCCGAGATCAGCTTTGCACCAGTCTCTGAATTTAAACTTTAATAGAAATTAATACTATAAAATATCAACTGTTAGCCAAAAAAAAAAGCACTACCTATTTTTCCTAAACAGTTTAATAATTTACAATCCATAAAATATTAAATCCATATAATATCTGAGCTGCTGGAGACCAGTTTTTGTTGTTAAAAATTAGTATCCCTGACCCCAACATGAGAGCTCTTGGGTTGCCATCTCTGCTGTTCATGGACAGTCACTTTTAATCTTTAGCTACCTCTGTAAGGAAATAAGAGCAGAAGCATTAGAGGTGTTGCTCAAAGATAGCAATGAAGAGAAAAAGTTTGTTACTTTACACTCTAAGCAACTCAATTTGTAATAAGTTACAAACTCTGAGATACTTACCAGGTAGTTCCTGAACAAGCACTGTATCCACTGAGTAGCTGAAAGCTGCTAAAATCAAAGTCAAGAGGAGGACCACCTGCATGAGCCCATCCTTCTTGCTCTCTGCTAGGACAGGAAAACAAACTTTGGCACTGTGGAAAAACCAAGGAATCCTTCTGCAACCACTAAAACTCTGGAGCTTCTAAACTTCTAACTCAGGAAAGGCAACGGCTTTCTGAGTTTCATCTGAAAAACGGGAGCAAGTATATTTCAGCTGCTCCCTGAAAGAAAGGTGTGACCTTTCCAACCTGACACATGGCTAACTCAGGTGAAACTAGTGCTTGCTGTGGTAACCAGCTATGCTGTCACCACCCACAAAACCAATTCCAGGACAGCAACGTCAAAAGTGATCTGCTTCCAGCCATCTACATTCATTTTATTTCTATGGAAAAAAATTTCTCTCGAGATACTAATCTAACATGTAAAATCATGTCTGGATTAGGGCAGAGAGAAAGATTCCAGAAGATTTAAAAAAAAAAAAAAAAAACAACAAAAAAAAACCAAACACATCCAAACTCAATGTAATAAGATGACCCACACTTTATTAATTACATTGGAGGTCTTCAGCGAATGTCACTTAAGAACATGCTAATAATGGACACTAAACATCACAAGCATGTTTTTGAAAGAGCTCTAATAACACCACTATAGTCATGCAATAGAACTTAGATAACAATCGCTCAAAAGGATATTCCAGATCACGCAAAATACCTGAGATAGGACTTCCTCATAAATGTCGTTAAAGAAGTGAGGTGACACGAAACAGTATTCAGAATCAAGCAACAGTACTGCTTGTCCCAGTGCTGAGTGCTGGGACACAACCTGTTAGCTTGAAGCATCTGATTTTACTTTTAAATGCCACAAAGATTCAGAAGTGAGGAGAAAAATCAATTGGAAAAAGGCCACGTGCATAAAGAGAATGCACATGGGCACCTACTATCTGGAGAAATGACCAACAGCTGCAACTGTGGGAACACCAGAGAGAGGACAGCTATGAAGAACGGGACCTGAAGAATCTAAGTCAGTCAGCAGCTACACCTGCACAGGCAGGCCCCGCTCCCAAGTCCCCAGGAGCAAATAAGCACACTTTGCACCCACGTGTTGAAGTCTCCAGCTCACTTAAAACCTGAACATCAGAACTGGAGCTCCACGAGTATGAGGCCAGCAAGCACTCAAGGCTACAGTCCTCAGTACCCCCACACAGCACTACAAGGAGGCTGCAAGGAGGCATCCTGAAGAGAAGTTTCCAAAACCATGTTTTACATGGAGCACAGTCTGCAAAATTAACCTTCAGTAAACACCAAACTTAACCGAAAGCACATATCTGCTTCATGCGCTAAAAGATGGATGGTGAGCACAGAACACAAAGTATAGTTGTAACTTAAAATAGAACAAAAGAAAACAGGTGAAGTCAAAGTTGTTTTGTTACAGTTTACAAGGGGAATAACTGCTTCTATGAGAGCTACCCAAAAGCAGACACCAAACACCTCAGCAGAGCAGTTCCAGTTCTCCGCCCCGCAAAGCAGAAATCAGACCGCTCACATGTCGCTGTTGAGCTTGGGCTCAGGCATCTACCATGGAAATTATTGCACTTCTGCAAGGATAGGAGAACACTAGCACAGGACCTTTCAAAACAGTGTTTTGTCACAGGGCTCAAGCTACACCCTTGATAGATGCTCCAACACAAAGCATTAAGGGCTTCCTAGCCTCTTAATCACCTTCTTAATTCTACTTATTAATCAATTATTTTTGCCAAATGCTAGGAAACCTTCAAGGTCAGGCACCATCTCTCCAAAGGCCCATGCTGACAAGACAACTTGCACTGAATGAGGCCTTGAGCAGGAGGCAGGATGACAAACACTTCATTTTCAATCAAGTAAAACCACTACTTCTTAATAAATGGAAGAATCTAACATTTGAAGACATTTTTGGATCACAATGAAGCAGCTCTCTGTTTGCTCTAAGCAACTTATAGTAATATTTATTATACAACTTCCTATATATGCAAACATTGTCCACAAAGAACGTAGGCTAATGTTCTTTTGCTCCAGAAAATCATCTCTAGCACAGCTGAATTAAACAGTGCTAACACAGCTTTTTGGACGGTATGACACATTTGCTGTTTGTGCCAGGAGACACCCCTTTGGCTGGATCAATGCTGCATATAGGTATTAGAAGTGAGACTCCTCAGACAACATTACTCCAGCAAAAGAAATAGGCCCAACTAGAGAGGCTAGGAAGTCTTTTGCTTTCACAATACCTCCCTGACTTCCACATCTTCTCTTGCCCTGCTTCAAAGCAAGACTAACCTCCATTTTGAATTTTGCTTCTAGATGACAAAACATAATGTCAATACAGTCACGGTGAGATTAGCATCTTGAATGTCAAATCACAAAGAGCACTTAAGCCTTCTTTAGAGAAAAAACAACGGCAAGAAAAATCCCTGTGAGTCACAAGAATGCCTCAACCAAAAGATGATACACAAACGGTATTTTATTACTTCATTTTCCCAGGGCTCTGCAAACGTAGTTCCTCACATAGCTGAACCAGTAAAACAACGGGTTGCCTTTTAAAGGGTGAAACTGGCAGTTTCTTTCCCACCCATTGCCCTCTACCCTTTCCTGCTTCTCCCACAGCCTCCCATATGTCACAAACTAGGAAGACCAGAAAACAGCCTTTTTTTTTGCCAGTTTTGTTTACTGCCACTCCACTAAGGCCAACCGGCACAAACTGAGGTGTGGTACAGCAGGGGAAGGACGGCAGTGGGAACTCCCCATTTCAGTGACAACAAAGTGCATACAGATGCCCATGGCTCATGAAACTATACTTAGACTGCAGTGAGCAGCCTTTTGCCGGGATGGCCTGCTGAAACAGCTCTACGTGACAAGAAGAACAACAGACAAAGCAGCAAGGGGAGGACAGACCTGCAGCTGCCAGTAGTTAGCTTTTGCACAGGTATACCCATCTCAGTTGGAGCTGTCTTTGCAAAAATATGTGTATCAGCCTATACCATCTTTCAATTCCCCTCCTTCATCTGATGCATTGATCTACTGGCATAACTAGTCCTTTTCCTGCACCGATTGGGAACTTCATTATTCCAGAGAGCTGAACCAGCTAGTCCTATTCACATTCTATATTTTACATGCACCATGCCATGTGCTGTCCACATCAGCTTCTAGGAATATGGGAATGTGTGAAAAACCAACAGCACTGCCTCCAGGCCAATCATCCCAAGCTCTTCCTTATGAATGTCTTACAAGGAACTAAGTACATACAAACATTACCTCTGTCTGTCACAGAGAAATGATTAAAGCTACTCTAAGACTTGCTTGTGCACTGGAAAAATGCTGGCAAATGGATTATTGTTTACTGCAAAGTCAAGCAGATGTTCTGAAAAAGCTGTAGCAATTTCTCACCTGACTCACATTTTCAGCTTAGCAGAAACCAGAGCGTAAGGGAGCAGCGAGGCTGGCTGCTCCAGAAAGGAAGGTGAGTTGGAAGAAAAGCACAACAATAAAAGCGAGTGAGAACAGTGACCTCACCAACAAGGAGCCAGGATGAAGAGTGGCAAGTCCGGGTCAGGATGAGGGCAAGACATAGTTCAGTGATCAAGTCAGCAAGTCCGTAGCGACGAGGCAGGCTGGAGATCAAGCCAGGAAGCTAAGCAAGCAGATCTGGGTCAGGTTCAGAACCAGGGAGGTACCACACCAGAAACACAGGTAGCTGCTCCACAGTCACAACGTAGCACAGGCAGGGCCAGTGTAGAGCTTCGGCTTAAAAGCGCTTCTCAAGGGAAAGGAGGGGTAGGACCTTGCTTCTAGCTTTCTTCACAGTAGCTCTTATCAGTGAGGAAGCTGACCTTGGACTTAGCCAGCTAAACGCTACCTTAGCCAATCAAACTCTTAGAAGGGGGAACACGCTCTGGGCCCTGACAAAGATGCCAGACCTTGCTGAAGGAAACACCTTGTAGAAGAGAACCCACAAGCATGTCATTCCGTACCCTCAGCATCATCCGATTTACATACTGATTGAGAGCTCTTACAGGCATTTACCTTTACTTAGAATTACTTGTTTCACCACACTAGCATGCCTGCATACATTCATCGCTAACAGAACTTGGCCTTACAAGTTTCTGACAAGTCTCAAAACAAGCCCAGTTGTCCAATATGGGCACTTGACGCTCATCCATCCACTAAAGTACTAAAAGCTACAACCCTTCTGGTAATCTATTAAAACACACACACACACCCCGTCTTATTATTTCCATTACATAAATTCCTTATGACTCCAAAAACTAATAAACCCCTTAGCTACCTTCCTCATCACTCTCCATTGTTTCCACCTGCCATTGTGGTTAAATCCCTGTTTAAAAACAACAAATATCTTAATACTGACATCTGCCAACATCTTACCTCCTCCAAAGTGTGACCCTTCTGCCCTGTCACCTTTAATCACACCTGTTCTCTTTCCTCTACTGATGGCCACACACCTGGAAGCATGCTCTTTGAATTCAATCCCTTCTCATGAGAACTCATAGCGCTTTTCCCCAGCTGTGGTGTCTAGATATAACAAAGATGGGGCCCTTCACATTCAGCATGGTCTTAGCTCTGAGAAGCTCACAATCACGCAACCAGTCAGTATACAGAAGGACTCAAAATCCTCCACACATACAGAATACAACTCTGCACTTCTGTAAGTCTGCCAAATAACCACACTTCAAACTACCTGCGATCTCCTAACCACAACATTAGCAAATAAATTGTATGCAGCAGAGGGGAGTTGAGAGAAATTTGGAAGAGAGTAAAACAAGGTTAACAAAGGAGTAAAGAAAAGGCATTCAAAGATTAAAAAGTGCCTGGAGGCATGTGGTAGCTATGTTGGCTTACATTCCAGGAGAGGTGAGCAAAACAGGCCCCAGTAGGGCAGAGAAGGGCCAGCAAGGGAATTCAGATATCTAGAATGATGGGATATATTTATACTCTCTTATATAATTATCACCTGAAAAATGGCAAGATTTTCAATCATTTATATTGCTGTTGAGAACAATTTTTTACTTTTTTTTTTTTTTTAAGTCAGCATTCTATTTTCCTGTGCTCTTGACAAATGACTGTTAATTAATCTATTAACTCCTTCCAGATCGAAATGAGAGGGTTTTTTGGCCATTTCTTTTACCACAGCAGCACTTTAACCGCTTCAACGTGTACCAAGGCCTACATCTAAATAATAGAGATCTGTTCAACTCAGCCACTTGCCCACAGTCCTGTATTCTCTCAGTGCACACACCAAAATGTTTTTTTCTTATGTCTCCAATCTATTGTAGCAAAAGCAACAAAGATTAAAGTCCCAGCAAATTTTGCAAGACTAACATTCAAATGCCCAGTAGTTATCTTGAGAGAGCCTGATGAAACAATCTCCACAAAGCATTGCCCATTTTGGTGTTTTAAAAATCTTTATTACTGTCACTACTAGAATCAGACTGGCATTAACTTTTTTTTGAGAAGAAAAGTCTCATCAAAACCCTTGGAGTTTACACTAGTACCTCTATTAACATTTTAAAAATTACCTGTTGTATTTTCATTAAGATTTTCAGAATTGATTTTTTACTTCTTATGCCTACTAGACAACTAGCTTCTACATTCTGGATCACGCCGGCTGCACTGGGATCAGCGGGGAACATCTGGCAAAATATTCAGGAGAATCTGAGATGATTCTACGCTAGTAATGCAGAGCCCTTTAATCACGTATACCCATTCTGACTATCGTTACGTTCAATTTCTGGAGCGTTCACAGTAGACACCTGGCAAAGCCATCCGGTTAGGACAGCAAATATTTTCTCCTGGATTTTGCTGTTATTGTCAGGGCTCTGCGGGGGAGGGAGGAGAGACTGTGCCTACGGTAAGTCATGTGACTTCTATACACCGATTTGTTTAAAATACCTCACCTAAGTATAACTCCTTCCTAAGCTTCCTGCTCCCCTCTTAAAAGCACAGCTCTTCCCTAGGGCTGGTTTAGACCATGTAAGCAGGCAGCAGTGCTAGGACCTGCAGAGCTCAACATCGCAGGACCTCGTCCTGACGGGAAGCCAGCGCGAGGGCCAGCTTCACGCGGAGGCTTCAGAGGACCAGCGCTGGGAGATGCCTTCTACCGCCTTTCCTTGCAAAAGCCTCCTGCATCCCCTCTGCGGCACGCCTTTCCCTCCGGCCGCGTTTCCTGCGGGCAGCCCGCAGGCCAAGGGCTCCCTGCGGGCGACTCCCGCCCGGGGCCGGCGCTGCTCCGCGTGAGGAGCGAGGGGAGGCCCGGGCCCCCGGGACAGGCCGGGGAGCGCCCGGCCGGCGGCTCTTACCAGACGCGGGTGATCTGGAGGGCGCAGGCCGGCAGGTCGAGCAGCATGGTCCCGGTGAGGCCGCTCTCTGAGGGGACAAACAGGCACCGTGAGCGCGGAGGCCCCGCGGCAGGGCGGCGGCGCCCAGGCCGCCCCCCAGGCCCGCGCGCGCGGCCGCGCCCCGCCGCCCGCCGTTACCTCGGAAGCGGCGCAGCAGGCTGGGCTCGCCGACGCCGCTGCGCGCCAGGTAGTCGCAGAGCCACTCGGTGTCCCAGAGCCGCGGGTCGGAGCGGTCGCCCGGCGGCGCGGGGGCCGCGCGCCTCTCGGGGGTGCGGGGCTCCTCGGGGCGGACCTCGCAGCGCGCCCGCTTGACGGGAGACGCGCCCCATCCCGCCGCCGGGCTCCCCATCCCGCCGCCGCCGCGCGCAGGCGCAGCGGCACCTGCCCGCGGGGCACCGCCGCCGGAGTGACGTCACGCGCCGAGCGCTGCCTCGCGGCCACGCGGCCGCCCTGTGGCAGCGGCCCTCGGCGCCCCCGCCCCCCCCGCCACCGCCCCCACTGCTGTCCGAAAAGCGGACTCGGTGCCCGGCGGGCGATTAGCCGATAATTACACGCTCAGGAGAGACGTTTGCTTATTTACTTCAGAGCTGCGCGAGCCTGGGTGCGCGGTGGTTTCCCACAAATCAAGCACACATCCCCCCCCCCCGCCCTGGCTTTTCAAGGAGCATTTGGCCAGGTTTGCAACTTTCCCTTTTACACTGACTGGTCAGTGATTTCTTCATCCCCGGGTCCCACCCCTGTCTCTCAAGGTCCTGATGAGGGGAGATAGTCATTCCAGCAGTTAACACTGCCCCAGCAGTGACAGTAGGTGTTATCTCCCAAGGTCCTGACGAGAAGATAGTCCAGACCCCCTAATTAACACTGTTCCCGCAGCGAGAGGAGGCTTCGTTTCCCTGGGTCCTGGCCCCCAAGCAGGCCTTATGTCAAAGCCCTGACATCCTCCCTCCCGGAGAGTGGGGCACAGGAATGCAGACTGCTGGTAACTCCCTTATCTTTCCAGCCTCCACCAGCTCCGGGGCCCTTTCTCACTGGACTAGGAGTGCAGCCTAAGGCTCCAGCAAATTCAGCTACTCATGCTAAGCAAGTTTTATAGAAGTTGGACTAAGCGGCTACCTCGAGACAGCTTCAGTTCAATAATTTACAGTCCAAGGCCCAAGGTCTTCAGTTCGGGATACATGGACCTCCAATTCTTTTGCCAAATTGGCAACACTTATCTAGAAATAAAACATTTTGATTTAATGTTTCTTTTAGGGCTTTAGCAGTTCTAGGATGCCCCTGATTAAAGAATGCTTCTTTTCAGAAAATAGAGATAGAAGTTATCCTAATTTACCTAGTTTAAACAGTCTTTCTGAGCTTCCCAGGGTTGTCTTGTAACACCACAGCCCCTCAACCACCCCCCCACCCTTCACAGCCCCGTGACCGCCCCCCCACACACCGTCCTCGACCACCCTCACAGCCCCCGAGAGCCCCTCACAGTCCAGAAACTGCCCCCCAGCAGCCCCCCCAGCTATCAGTATGAGCACCCCAGCTAGCCAGCATGCCTGTGTAACCCCTCAGCAACCCCCTTTGCCATGGACGGCTGGGAGTCGGGGACAGAGATGAGAAGGGGCTGGAGAGCATGAGGACTGCCTTCTCCAGACACCCATCCCTCCTTCCTCCCCCCCGGGGACAGGGAGAAGCGGGAGGGAGAGCGGGAAGAGGCACGGGGGAGGCAGTCACTTCTCATGGATTCAGAGCAAAGCATGGGGCGCTGCTGCCTGCCCTGAGCCTGCCATGGGCTGAGCCCTGGCCAGGACTGACAGGGTTGAGTCCTTGCACTTGCTGGGGTGGCATAAAATCACCCAGCTGCTGCTGGAGCTGCCTTGCTGCTTCTCCTCTACTCAAACCTGGATTCAGCCCTGGGGAAAGGCACCAGACAAGCACCTAGGTGGACACAGAAGGTGGCTGTGATGTCTCAGTGTACCTGTGCAGAAGAGGCTTACCCAGCTGTAGCAAAAAGCCAAGGGTGGGCAAGTCTGCAGGTGACTCAGAAACATTTGGAAAGCAAACGAGAGGCATAAGTCCCCAAGACACATAGGTCTTTGACACCAACGCCCTCATGACAACACCTCGAGGAGGCACCACACTAAACCTCACTGGCACCCCCTTCACAGAAACTGCCACTCGGACACACTCTCACCAACACCTGCCAGATGCTGAAACTAATGATCCTGGCAACCTCATTGCCCCAGCTTTCCCAATAGCCATTCCTTGGCATCAGTATGCTGATACATCCAGCAACCTCTTCACTGGTGCTCGATTAAATGAAGAGCACCCACACGTTATCATTGCAGGAAAATTTAAAATGTGCACAGTTACCTGTTAGTAAGAAGGCCATCTCTAGCATCTGTTTTATGAGCCTGCTTTCTGAAACAAATCATTTTTCACACAAGAGCTTTGGACATGCCAATATAACTGTGGAAGACAGAGCTATTGGACTGAGATAAGCAGTACCCACCACAATGGCAGGTTACTGTGAGGGATTCTGACATAAGTACCTGGAAACTGGCACCTCCACAGATACCAGCAAGCCTGACTCAACATCCCAAATCCCAGCTCAGTAACAGAAATCAGCCTCCACAAAGGTGCACCCAAAATACATGATGCCACAGCACTACTGCCCCCAAGTCATTGTGCCTACAAACAATACTCCCAAAGTATGGACTTTTTCAATCCATTATTCCCAAAGACATCAACAGCAGTGAAAACAGATGCTCTCCAGACCCCAGCATCTGTCACTCACAGCTGTGACAATGTGAAACCAAGGCCTTCACAGATACAGGCACATCCACTGTTTTTTCAGTTATTGTCTCCACAGCAAGTGTCCCAACATCCACAAAACCAACTCTGCTGCAAAAGGCCTCTATGTTTTACAGCATCCCAAAAGCATCCTAAGACTTCAGCTCCCAAATATTGACTCTGCAGTACATGGCTCAAAAGTCACAGCTGCCTAGGTCCATCCTTAACAGCCTTCTCAGAGATGTGCCAGTCATGGATAAATCTCATGCAACAGCATCTCTGATTTGCCAGATATTTGTTTCACCACAGCTTCTGGATGGAGCCCACTCACCAGCTCACTGCTCCCAGTGGCCCCGACACCACGATACCACAGAGCACTGGTGTGCTGGGCAGCATCTCCTCATGGGCAACCCTCCACTCCGCTACTGTCAGCAACACCAGCAGAGACATCCTAGAAAAGGCCATACTTTTGTGCATTAGACATCCCGGTTCTGTAATTCTGTAGTATCGGGCACGAAGGGATGACTGCAGGGCATGCACAGAAGGGCAGTATCGGCTCCTTTCAAGGAGGCATAAGTTATCTTAACAAAAAGCCATTCTTGGCTTTTCTTCTATTCTCTGCAGGGATCAAAGCTTACATTTTCTACTACCAAGCTATCGTGATTTGTTTTCATAAGCAAATCTCCTGTTTTTTCACTTCTCATCTGTTGTCAGGAAGGCACACAATGCTCACTGCCCCTCTGAGGCCAAAAGTCTCTCTCCATCCACTCTAGGGTTTTCAGAGTTCCATTAGCCCTTTACCTCCACTAACTGAAATGAAGCAACTGGTCTAAGAGCTAGTCCCACCTACTTAGAGAAAATACTCCTCTTCCTGGAAGAAACCTTAGCAGACAAGAACAGGCTAGACCTATTAATGAACATAAGCATACAAAATAGTCTCACGCCTTTTCCAATTCCCATCTCCCACACGGAAGTGACACCCAGGTTTCACTGGTGCTTGGCCTTTTAAAGGAAGGTTCTTTGGCTGCCCATTCTGTTACCTTTACGAGCGTCGAGAATTGCACTATTCTGAATATCTCAATAGACAGATGATACCTAGAGATTTTGCTGGGGAGGGGAAAGAGTTTAAAGTCATGCATCGTATCTGCAACCCCAGTAATTCTGGGATGCTCATCCAAAGAAATTCAAGAGGGATCTCATTGCATCTGTGCCCTAAAATAAGGAAAGGAGAGGCGCCCTTAAAATGGCAGGACATTCTTCATGAATCAAGGCAGAAACCGCTACAGCACTAAACTTACATGCAGTGTAGCACTGGGATTCAAGGGTTGTCGGTTCCACCCTCACTAGCAGGAGGAAGAAATACTGTGATGGGCAGGATGTTTATCCTGAGCAGCATTAAACCCCTAGTAACCCAATACATGAAAAAGGGCAAGAAAAGGGAGGAAAATGTTTTCATATAGATTGTACCTCTGTATGTGCAATGGAGACTGAATGCCCTCCCATTCCCTCCTGCCACACCAAATGCAGTAAACTTCTGTTTATCTCTAGATGTGCAGCACATTGATGTCAGACAGTTCTGAAATGACAAGAATCCTAAAATGAATCCATAAGGAATCCCTTGCAGGGAAAAATCAGAAATAAAGATGCACATTAAAAGCGAGGATGAAGAGGGATTATTCCTGTGCAGGCTCTTCTTTATTTTTCCACTTGACATGTTTCTACTAGCCTTCCCTGGTTTTGCTGGACTTAATTAAGCAGCGCTACAAACACTTCAACCTTTCCACCAGAGCAACAGCTTTGGTACTGCTAGGAACTGAAGACTTCACAGCAAAGCCATCTATGTCTGTTGGAGCTGTTAATTCTACATCCTCATCTGCTTGAGCCCTGTATTTACATGTTACCTACCTGAAATTGTTCTGATCAAGTTCTTGCAAAGCTGTTTTTCTATTACTGGCAGTCATGATGGAAGACACAAGAGAAGGCAGAGGCACAGAGGATGCCTGCAGTAAAGCTACTGTAGCTTAAGTTTACCGCATCTCAGCCAAACGGCTGCACCTAACTTGGGGAGAAAACTGGTCTCACTTAAACCAAAGGTTCCCTGTTACTGAGGCATAGTAACCCTCAAGATAAGGCAGAGTGGATCCCCATGCCCATCAACTCTGCCAAGCACTTAGACCCAGCAGGGCTGAAGTGGCAGCTGTAAGTCTTGGCTACAGAAAGGTTGGGAATCACAAACTTAATCCATCTCTGTGACTCACCAGTCTTCTGAAACTCTTATCACTCAAGGAAGTTGAAAAGTTTTATGGGTTTGGCATCTGGATGATCAGTCAGAGCAACATCTTCATGTTTATCTGATACCTGTTTTTCAAGAACTGCTACTTGGGTGATGAGACATGCACTTGCCAACTATGGAGATTACAATAAAAGTAGTTTCTTTGGCCTTGAGATAGATTCAGACATGTTCAGCATCTTTCAGCTGAGATCCTAGAACTTCTTGAACCATTGCAGTTCTTTCACAGCAACTCTCTTTGTGTCCCAAGTTACAGTTCCAAAGAGACAGAATATATCAATTACAGGGCCAAACCCATCTTTCCTTGACTGTGAGGAAGGAAAAAAAAAAAAAAAAAAAAAAAAAAACCACCACCACCAAAAAACCCTCCAAAACCCCCACCATGAGTCACAACATAAAAAAAAAAAAACCAGAAGAGGACTATTTCCTAACAGGAAACTAAATAAAAAAGTTTCAGTTCCCCACAGTGCTTAACAGCACTCTGACCACAAATTTTCTTGAGGCCACATCTTAGTACTCAACCCTTCGAATGCAGCAACCTAATATTGACATCCTGGTTATACATAAAGTGCTAGTGGATTTATCGTATTCTTCCTGGGAGCATTCATAACCCTTCTTCTAACTCTCTGGAACACTGACCTGTAGTAGACATGGAAGTGCTGAACTCACTTTAAGCAGTGTTTAGGTGGTGATCTTTTTAGTTGAAGAATCAGTGAAAAACTGTTCGGCTGGGGAAAAACATTGACCTAATAATAGAATGCGGTTTCCAAGACTTAGGTAAAACAGTCTTATTTCTCACCCTACACTGCCCAACTGTGATGCTTTCTCCTCCCTGGCAGTCTTATCTGCAAAAGAAAAAAAAAGATAGTTTCTGTTGAGAAAAGCCAGCCACATTTTCACAGCTATCCCCTTCAAAACCACTTTCGGTTGGAAAATTGTGTTTAACACAGAGTGTTTTAAAACTAAACCTTGACACTAAAGCTGCCATGCAAAGTTGTTAAAATGAATTTCTGCACAGCCAAATCACCGCTCTTAAGAATTTTCTTCCTAGAGCAGGTGCACAACAAAAACCGATAAAAAGCTCTGAGCCCAAACTCCGAGCACTGAGTCCAAGCCAGCTTTATGCACATGTATAGACACAAAACCAGCGTAAAGCCTGCTAGTACAAATCTGAACATGTTCAGAATTGGTTTTAAAATCAATTTAAACTGTTGGGATCAGGGTAATCATAATCCATATTCTGCATGACATGGCTGCAGCACTGCAAGGTCAGGAACTGTGAGTTTGCAATAATTTCAATGGTTCATTGTGCTGGAGTCATGCTTCTCTCATGGGGGCAGGGTCATCTGTCACTGAAGGATTTTTGCCTTTTCAGTGTTTTTGGTTACTTCAGTGAATGTATTACTCGCCTCTTCCTCCCAGAAACTATGTCTGAAGTACAAACAGGACAGAAATCTCAGATGGAAATCTGAGACAGATCAAATGAAAATTCAAAATGAAAGAAAATGAATTCAAACTGAAAAAAATCCAAGAGAAACTCGAGGAAGACAGAAAAGTGACCAGAGTCTCTGACAGTACTGAAAATGCAGACAGAAGGCACCATTTAATGAATTACCACAGGCAACTGTGCAACACAGGTTAAAACATTTTTAAAAATTGTTTATTATAAAATACATATTTACATGTGAAGGCACTTTTAAACCGTTACAAAATTGTCACATAAGCTGTTAGTTTAGTCATTTAGCAAGTCCAAAAAATATTGCTTTCTATTAGCACCTAAAAAGAGCCAAATCTAACATGAAAAAACCTGAACTGCACCCAGTTGTCATACATTAATTTTTCTAATGAAAAAACAGTATGTCTAGTGACAACTAATAAGAATTTTATCACCATCATTTTTCTACAGTTTCAGAGACTATCAGAACAGCGTGGTGAGCATATACATGAAGAAGAAAAAAGATCTGCATGTGATGTTAAACTAAAACCAAATCAACTAAGTTTTCATGATACAATATTGCTGAAAGACTTATGCTGTTAAGGCTGATCTTAACCACGTCATCCAGAAAGTCTGCAGCCCTCCATGCAAATAACACAGACTCTGCACAAGGCTGAATCAAGAGTCCCCATTTCCTCCACAAAACACAGGAGGCTTTTCTGAACTCAATTATGGCTATGACCATTCAATGTAACAGCATTGGTGAACAAATGAGGATGGAAAGGTTGCTTCCTTTGTGCTTTTTATCTCAAGATCTGGAGCCAAATATTCAAATTGAATAAAGGAACTCAACAGAGGAATCTACATTAAACCTAGTGTACTGCGAAGCCGCTTCCTCATACTGCAAATAGATAAGCACCTTTTTCCAAACCGACCAAAATCAAAAAGTAATTAATAATTCAAAAATGAATTAGAGAGTTTGTAAGCTGTCTCATGCATATTTTTAAATACATTTTTCCTACATCATTGCTGGCCAGATTCATTAGCTGAGACTATTTGAGATCATAAAGGAATCTTCCATTGAACTGAGGCACAGCAGATCTACTAGCACATATTAAACAAACTAAATAATAAAGTGAACAGAGCTCTTTAAACAAGTCCTATGTAATTGTTAAAAAATTTTGAGTATAATATACACACACAGAATTGAAAAATACACTGCTGAGAAGTTTCTGTATGGCTCTAATCTTAAATGCAATTATGATATAAGATCAAACTACTGATACACAGTAATAAACAAACTTTGACTTTTCTCCATTTTGGTAAAATAAACCCTATCAAATCCCTCAGCAAAAACAACTTAGAATTAGATGTTGGAATTTATAAATTTCCAATGAATCCACACCTTTAATAGCATAAAAATCACATATACAAACATGCCTTATCTGATCGGGCTTACATTCAGTGTAGATACTACACAACAAGAGACTAAAGTCTTCAGGAAAAAATAAAGTTAAGAGATACAATTTGTTAAATGAATTCACACATTAAAACGGCTGTAAGTTGGCCAAAGCCCAAATTCTTTTGACCTGTAACCGTCCAGTACTTTTTCACAGTTAAGACAAAATACGTATGAACAGCTTGTACAGCAGGACTGCATTCAAGCTTCCAACTGGAAAGGAGTAGCTCCAATGGCAGCATTCACTGGCTATGAAGAAAGGTAATTCAGACTAACTGAAACGTATCTCCATGCTTTAACAGGTATCAGCGTCCCATTTACGCCACTGCTGTTCGTACTGTGTGCGTTTTGCCTTACTGTAAAAGCTGTCTGATCCACGTCATAACGACCACCTTTGCTGAAGTTCTGAGAGGAGATGGAGCACAGCACATGAAGCCATACAGCTCAAAGCTATTTAAACCTCTTACTGAGGTTAAATGATCAGTTTGTTCTCCACTCCATTTACTTCACATTAAAATAATGCATAAAATTCCACGCGCTTTTAAAATAAGGCACTTTTAAAGTTTCTTCCCCAAACAAACACCAAAAGCTTGAGAAAATTAACTGACTTATTTCCCAAATGTCCTTATTCCAAAAATAAAACGACTGTTACTAGAAGCTGAGTCACACTCAGAATGCAGATGCTCTAAATTAAGCTAGAGAACATCCAACACAGCTTTCTACAGATCAGTCTTTTGCTAAAACAGCTCAAACAGAGTAACTTCTAACACAGGATGTTCTTTGGGAATAAAGATCATACTTATTCTCTGCCATTTACTACTTAGCTTTTCCTTTTTGCATCCTGTGAAAGTCAGGCAACAGTTCAACATTAAAAAAAATACTTGGCAGCTGTCTGCATACAACATGGCTGAAAAGCAGTAAGTAAATAGCACAAGAGCTATATTGAACTCCATAGCTTTTAGATCCCACAGAAAACTGGCAGTCTTAATGATTTGCTCTTTCACTGACAACATCCTGGAGACGCTTAAGTAGAACATCATCATTTTCCTGGCAGAGTCGTTTCGTAGGGGACTCAGTGTCACTATCAATCGTTATCGCTCGTTTCTTACTTCTTTGTTCACCTTGTTTTATCATATTGTTGATGTCCTTCAAACTCTATCATTAAGAAAAAAATTAAAGTATCATGAGTTACTCCATTTTCAGTTATCTGAGAACCAAAAAGCTACTATTTTGAACCTCTTTGCTGATCAGGTGAAGAATCCTAAGTAAAGGATTCTACCCTTCAGGACAAACTGAGAAACCAGTTCAAAAAATCCTCACTGCATTAGAACACTTTCCCACCATAAGATTACAGCTTGTCCCTCTCCCAAGTTTACCCCTTTCGACCTTCTTGTTTTCTACCTTGGAAGGGCTCCCATTAAATTTATACAGTAGAGCAGTTCGAGGGGTCAAGCAGGCACCATTCTTGTGAGGTGAAACGTAAACAGAGTGCTGTTGAGATATCCGCCGAGGAGATACTGGTTGTTGCTTAATGTTCGGGAATGGAGACAAGGGAGGGGCTTCCATCTGAAAGAGGCCAAATTTAGAAGCTAAATCAGAAAACATTTAAAGAACAGTAACTTCAGACAAAGGTAAGTCTAATGCACTTCCAGGTTTTCCATCAAACATTTTAGCCTATAGTACTTAATGAACTGAGCAAGTGCCTGCCAAACCATGGAACAAATTCATCTCCCAGATGCTTTACACAGATGCTGCACAGGCACTTGAGCAAAGGTGCATTGCATCAATATGAGAAGCTGAAAATGGAGTCATAAGCTGAAAATGGAGTCATAAACTGAACTGCATCTGACAGTTTGTCCTCTTGAAAGGCTGTTAAAGCAAGTCCTCATACCATTACCTGTAACTATTTGACTTCTGTAAACGTGCCAGGGGAACAACAAAACAAAATTAACAACATATTTTTAACTGGCAGGAAAATCACTTTGTCTCTGTGATGTTTATTAGATAGAGCAAAATTCTAAAATATTTTACTTACTACATGATCCTGGTTTGTGATATCGTACTTCAGTGCAAATGATTTTACTCTTCCTACATAGACTGCATTGTAAAATTTGATAAGATCACCTCTCTCCTCTGTTCCTGACTCACTGGAGTTCTCTGTTGCAGATCTCGCTGAGGAACAGGTTTTCACAGATGAGTCTAGGAATAAGAGAAAGCTTCAGATTTCAAGAACACAGTATTAGCAAACTGAGTTCTTCACATTCAGACTTATAATATCCAACTGACAGGAACTCATTCATAAATTGACTAATTAATAACATGAATTAAGTAAGTGTGCTTCATACATGATCAGGGTGCGCTATTGGTGGTTGTGAACACTAGAAGGAACTGCAAATCACTGGTATAGGAGGCCAATGGATTATGACCAAAAACGCTAACATAAATCTTTCCTTATAATAGTAAAACAGAACTACAGCAGAAAAAAAACCCTAAAAACACAACAAAAGACTCCCCACCAGCATAGCACTAGTGCCGCCTTTTTCCATGCATTTTGTGGGGGCCCGAAGTTGTACAAAGTCATATTTTGCTCACTTACGTTGTTTAGGCAACAAACCAGGTACAGCAGTAATCAAACTAGCCAGGGTCTAGGACAATTTTAAGGTGGTCAGAACTGCCAGATTGTAGACCTTGACTTCTCCAACACTCTGCACAAGCTACGCTAACTCACAGCAAACTGGTAAGTTTTAAGCAGTCTGACAACTTCCAGGTTTTCCAGGCAAAGTTTCCTGTGATCAGCTGGCAAAGAATAGCTTCATACTCAACTCGTGCCTCTACTGCAAGGAAGCCGTAACACCACTTGTTCAGGCATATAACTAAGTGGAAAAAGCTACAGGTACACAAGTGTATTACTACGTACTCTCTCGCTTACTGAATAGCGCTACTGAATACAACCTTCTGTTTCATCCTCTGTATTGTTTACTACCAAGCAAAATAAATATTTTTAAAGGGAACAAAGATTAAAGCCTTTTGCAATCAGTGGAACATAAGGCAAATATCAAAAATTTCAGTGGATACACATGAGCGTAATTCCTTAATACGCCTGCCTTTTATCACAACACAAATGCTCCCGTAAGCTGATGTCAAAAGAACACGGGTTAACACTAGATAAAGGATAAAACACTCTTAACTGAAGAAGCAGTCTGGCAGGAGAAGGAACTAAAGAACTATGTAACCAAGCAAATTTGCTTGCCAAAATGTGGGAGCCCAGTGCCACTTCAGATGCCCCAAGACATCCAAGAATCGTGGAGCTGCTAGACAGGATGCTGAACCTACAAGGGATCAGCATCTTCTTGGACCCCAGTGAAATATTCTACGGTATTTAAAAATGGCGCTAATACTTGTTCAAGCAGTTGAATCCCACCCATGGTAGAAATTTCCCATACAAAACAGCCTTCTAACTTTCTGCACATGTCCTGGCCCCAGATCTGTTCTGCTCATGGGTTCATGCATGGGCTTGTGTTCTCTCAGTTTCCTGACCTTTTCCAAGCGGAAGACAAGTCACGACAGGTATGGCACAACTTTTATGCTTTGCTCAAATCCCATTCATATCCTTTTCTTCTCTAACTCAGAGCAAAGATAAAATATCAACTATTTAAAAGAAATCTGAATATATGAAAATGCTGGTCCAAAAGAGCATACCTAATGCTCATCAGAAAGCAGGTAACTGCTCAGGCATTTATATACCCCTAACACAAGCAAAAAAAAAAAAAAAAAAAAAAAAAAGAAATGACTAAAACTGACTGATGATTTTCCTAAGCAAGTCCTCCCTACTTAAACCTTCAGAATAGGTGATAACATAAATCTGTATTAGGAAAAAATTCTGTCAGAATATTTCGGGTACTATTCATCTTTCCTTACGAACTGGTACTGCTGTCCAAGAAGAACTACAACATCACTGCCACACTTCGGCACACACTTCAACCTCAAGTTATCAAATCTAAGAACAAAAATTAAACAAACATTTATTCCAAGTGGGAAGTATATTTTCCATGCCCTAACACAGAGATGAGCTGTTGACAAGACAGTTTGTTTTTCAATAATGTTGTTTTCCAATACATTTAAAATCATAAAACATGCTTCCCTTCTCCTTACAAGAGCATTCCTTACTACTTGACCATTCAGTTCTTTTAAAGCATGCAAGCACATTTTTAAAAACAGAAGATTACTTTGCTGTACTCACCATCTGTCATCTCTACATCTTGGTTTGCATTTTTGTCTGATAGAACATCCGTGGAAATATTTCTCAATAAGACACTCCTATAAACCTACAGGATATGGAGGGAAAAACACTGTTGTCAAGGAAAACAAGAAAGTAAAAAGATTAGAAGAAATCCACCTGAATAATTTTAACATTTAAAATGACTTGATTTTCTACTATTAGCAAAACATTTGAAAAACCACTTGTATCTTATATTTATATAAAGGAAAGGCAGTACTATTTACTCACATGGCTGTTTGCTTGTGGCTGATTTCTGTAGCTCTTCATTATATCCTGAAAAGTTCTTTCCTCTTTGGTTACCTGGAAAAGAAGAAGCTATTCAAGACCAACTGCAAACTGTACGATTTTTTTTTTTTAATAATAAATCACATGCAGGTTCTTACCTTTACTCTAAAAGACAGTACAGCCTCTACCACCCTTTATTTATTAAGCTTTTCTTACAAGAAAAATAGACCAAATACTGAAACTGAAGAAGATTACATTAGTTTTAAAGTGTAAAGAAGGGCTTTTCCTCAAACTAGGACACCATTTACATCTAAATGCATAGCGTGTGGAAAGACCACAGCCTGTACAGAGCTTTACCATATGGGGAATAGAAGCCAGTCAACCTGGGACCCTACTTCTTTTTCTCCTTCCATACAAGGGGGAGCATGGGAGAGCAGCTCACGTCAACTTCCATCCAACTGTTGTGGGGGACGAGCAGAGCACGAATGTTCAACTACTTTGTAATTCTACAATTCAGCTTATGCAGGTTTGCTGTGATGTCCTAATATTTTAGGACACTGGAGGTCACTTTGTCCAAACTTCTCCTCAAAGCAGGCTCAACTAAACTAGGCGGCTCAGGTCCAGTCTATTCAATTAGGTTCCCCTGCATCGTTCTTTCATGAGCATTAATATGAGTACATTATTTTAAAACTTAGTTCTGGTGATGAGAATATGAACAAACAAGAATTTTTCTTGTTGAAGAATTCCTTGTTTCCTATCTGAGCTAGTAAATTCCTTTCTTGCTTATGATCTCAGGAATTATTCCTTTTCAATCTTTTCTTCCAGAGACACTAAGAGTTAAAGAAGGGAAATACTACAAAGTCAGAATAGATATTTGAGAATTTTAAAACTGGGCCCCTTAACTTCTCTAACTAGAAAAACAGGAAATCCTGAACTGATTCAGGAAAAACTGAAAATCCTGAAATGTTATGTAGGTATACATACACATGCCATTTCTACTTTTTTTCATACTTCATAATAACTCATTTGTTACAGGACTTTGTTTTTAAGCCCTGCCTCTTCAATTTTAAAAACAGATGAGCAATATTTTTTTCTGTAGGAGCCAGAAAGAACACATCAAGGTCTCTGGCTAAACTGCCAGGTCCCACACTGCACTGGATACAGCACTCTGGAGACAGAGTATTTTAAAAAAATCTGGCAAACTACATGATAATATATGGGAGCACTGGCTATTTTTCCACAACTATCGGTAAGCACAGTCAAACAAAGCTAAGCTTTAATGTGAGCTCACAGTTTTTAAGAGCACAGACAATCACAATTTGAACATCAGTTCTGCTCTACAGAAAATGCTTTTCTTCACTTTGTCTTCCTCAAAAAGAAAAGTCAATCCTTCCCCCATTAGTATAGCATAGCCTTGTCTGTACATCATTTTCCTGAATCTGCATCTGAATTAGACTTGATGGTCATTTTAACTATCAGTTCTGAAGTTTGAGTCAAATCAAAATTCCAGTTTCAAACTCCAACTCAATAGCACCTTAAATCAATACCAACAACATATATCCTGTATATTCAAATGCTAAGAGATTTTGTGGAAGAAAAACTTTTCCATTCATATGTAAGGATGCAAGATCTTGCAAATTTTTGTTTAGCACCCGCATAATTCTTTAATTGTGTAGTTTTTTTGAGTTCAATTACATAGATCATGAGGAACATGAACAGGATAGTAGAAAACACGTGTGATGCAGTAAGACCACACACTTCTTTGTCTATGCTGACCAGTGCTCACAGTGTGAATGGGCTCAGAAAAATAAGAGAAATTCACTCTTAAACCAGTGGTTGGTTGATGGGAACTTTAGAGATTATGTAAAACAAGGAAAAAAGTAATGGGGCTTCTTCCACTTCATGGAGGGACTTTTCCCTTCCAATAATATGACATGAATAAAGCAATCAGTAAACTGTAAACACAGTTTATATTTTCAACTGAAGTAAAATTCCCTAAATTTCTTAAGCCTACATATTACCTTTGCCATGATGTAAAAAGCACAGAGGAGAAGCTGGTCCAAGTGTCTGTCCTTCATCAGATCAGCGCAATGAACCAATGTGAATTCAAAACAAGTCCATATCTTCCTGCGCAAGTCGTTGGAAACATCCAGTTTTAAGCACAGATCACGTAAGCGCACACTTGCCAAATGATACACCTAGAAGGAAAAGATGCACAGTTAAGAGTCAAGGCAATGAGCTTATCGTAGTCTGCAAAAATCTTCACCTGAATAGAGCTGTTGAACTCTGTTCAACTTGCATACTTTATTTCAGCAAAATATTCCCCCTCTGCCCAAGACAGGTTTTCAAGTTGTCAACACTGTTCAAACGGTGGATTTTTAACACTTACAGGAAATCTGACTAAAAACATTATGACCATTGCTCCTACCCCATATCACTTATGAACTACAATGGCAGAAAGTTGGGAGATATTTCAATTATGATCAAATAAAGTCTTAAATCAGCAAGCTGTCAGATTTTTTTTTTCCTTTTTGGTTATCGAAAACCTGTCTTGAAACCTGAAATAACCAGGGCAAGCGCAACATTCTTGAAGTTCTCATTCTTCAGAGGTTTTTGCTTCATTGGCGAAAACTAGGCATACAAATTCTTTATGCTGGAAAGCAGGAAGTGTTCGTTTTCAGTTACATGCTCAAATGAACAGGAACAAGACAGGGAAAAAGCAAAAAGTTATCATTTTGAATACGATCATCATTGTAACCAGAAGCTCAAAATTCCCTTACAGACAGATTTAAGTAAAGATATGAGTTCTCCTTCATAACTAAGAGCGGTATTGCCTATCCCTTAGTTTGTCAAATATATTTGGCACAACTGAAATATCATTTCCCAACTGAGTAAAGATTCTAATAAGCAATCCAAGTTCATACCTGGCTGCTTGCACATCAATAAAAATGAATGAATAAATAAATAGAGAGAGAGAAAGAGAGAGAGAGAAACAAATTGTCACTATTGAAATTAAAGAACCAAAAGTTCAGATGGAGGACATGCCTTACAAGTTTTTCTAGGAATTAATTTCTGTACTTAGATTTACAGGTTGCTTAGTATAGATCCCTGTAGGTTTAAAATAGAGATAATGCAGTGGTGAAAGCCTCTAAAAATAAACTTTTCTCTGATAGGAAATAAATGGCAAAAAAAGAAAACATCCCATACTTTTGTTAGACTGATTCAGGCACATTTACTTCAGAGGCATTCAGGCAAGTTCCCCTCTCTTCCCCCCACAAAAGACCCCTCACACACTCCACAATGAGAGGCAGGCAAGTAGGAACAAAGAATGTGAAGTTCCTCTGAAGCACTTAGTTCTTACCCTACCCCTCAAATCCCTTCATTGCTTCAAGAATGAAGTACCTTCTTTCTAGTAATTTTTAGATAGCTGTGTCATCCATCACTGCTTTCTTAAGTCCCATACCAGCAAGATCAGCACCTACCAGGAGACCTCAGAAAGTCAGTAACAAGCGAATCTTCAGATATGGGATCCAAAACAGCGTGGTTCTGAACGAGCACGACATAGGAGGATAATGTCATTTTTGATATGTCTAACCCTTGCAAACATGGGAGGCAACAAAAATAGATATGGGAATTAAAAACTACCAGTGTTTTCTAGGTAGTTATTTACAAAAACTGTTGCTAATTGAAAAAGATGAAACACTTATCTTTTATGGGGTTAGTTTGCAGAGGGGGAAATCGGATTCTTTGCAACACTTCAGAAACCGACCCCTTTTCCCTTCTCCTCCCAATTATATGAGAACCGTACATGCTAAAAGGGAAGCTATCCGAAGACTGAATGGCAATGAAAACTGCTCAGGGGGATAAGCTGCAATATAGCCATGAGAAAAAATAAAGTCCGACTTCCTAACAAAGACACTTACCTTTCTGTAAAACAGTGCCAAGGATCCCGTTTTCTTTGGTTTGCTTCCTGATGACAGATGTACTTCTTGCACTTGATTCACCTGAGGCTGGCTGGGAGCCTGAGCCTCCATTTTAGCTGGCTGACCTAAATTCATTGAAATGGGTATCAACGTGATCCCACCCATCTCATTTGCAATACCTGGAGATAAAATACACATCCAGAAATAAGTGGTTTGCTGCCACCATGTGCATAGTTAGATTGCAAATTCTGAATTCATTCACAAACATCCCACAGTGAAGGTACATTATCCTTCTGCACTGGATGCTAGAGACTCCTCATCCTTCAGAGTATTCAGAAATGATCAAAAAGTACATTTCTGATAACTCAAAAGAAGAAATGATTATTCAGATAGTTTAGAACATGAATGTTCCACTCTTCTGGGAGATGATGGATGTTTCTGTTCTTTTTTGGATTACTTTGCCTACTTGACAGCATATTATAGACAGTCCACATGATTAGTTTCCTTATTAGTCAATTGCTCTTGCTGAAAATTTCCTCCCACATGACAGTAGAGATGGCTTTCTTTTCATTTTTATAGAAAAAAGAACCACTCATTAAATTAAAACAGGCTATAAAATTAATTTCTTGTGTATCACCATCAGAAATACTCAAACATCTTTCAGCTTTAACAAAACCAAAAAAAAGCCAGCTTTCCTAGCATTTATATATATACACATAGCCCTTATCCAGAAATTTCAGAACCTTTTAACATTATAATAAAAATTAAGACAAAGAACAGTGTATCACTACTGAAGTTGAGAAATAAAGCCAAGCTTAATCTGTGATGAAGTGTAACTGGAAGAAGCTCTACAACTTTGCTTGCAAGGAGACACCCTCAAGATGCTTGTCAGGCATCAGATCAAACTACAGAATGAGATGTCAGCATATAGTTGATATCCCTCTCTCTTTTTTTTTTTTATGAGTAGTTTTCTTTTAAATGATACATGTTTAAAATGCAAGTTTATTTTAAATGGATCTTAAGCATAAGCAAAATATCTAGTACAGAAGGAAATCAGAAGGAATTCTTACCATGCAGCGGGATGGTAACTTTCTGTCCTGTTTTCCCTGCTACTGTAGCTGTTGTCATGGTCAGTACTGTTTGCCCAGGAGAAACTGAGACATTTTCAGCAACAATGCTTGAAGCTGGAGCAATTGTCAGCTTAGTCCCTTCAGTCAAAATCTTTTCCACCTGCATTTCTTTTGGGCTGTCATCTCCAAAGAGCCTTCTCTTAGCACTCCCAGCTGTAGGAGAACTATAGCGCTCATGAACAGAGATTGGTGACAACGGCTGCATGTCTAGTAAGCAAAGGAGGAGGAAAAAAATGAAGTGCAGCAGCTTAAGAGGAACACTTCTCCACACCAGGCAAAAAGGTTAACCTGTCAAACTACAAAAACAGCATAAAAAGCCCCTTCTGATTCAGAAATAATCTCATAGTTCACTGTTCCCAGGCAAAATGAACAAAGCCCTACAGCCCTTTAACTATCTCCTTTTATTCTCTAGTCTTCTTGGACAGCTCAGATTATCAACATGAACAACAAGAATAACCAAGTTAATTTGCAGCAACCAAGCGACCAAGCAGCAGCAGGGTTACAGATAGTTACTTTGGTCTGCTTGACACCTCACTAATACTTGCCCTGAATACATTCCTCTAAAAGAACACTAATCCTGACCAGAGCCCTCCCTTCATAAAACCTCTGGTCCCCCTCAAACTTTGCTGTTGCTTTCAAACATTTACTCCATTAGTAAAACTAAAGCATGCAATACTAATTTATGGGCTTCTGTTCTACTGCCTTCCCCCCCCCCCTTTTTTTTTTCTTTTTTTTTGCATTTCTGGTGTTCCTGTGGGGAATACCAGCAACAGCAGCTTCCTACTTCCCACAGAGCAGAAGCCTTCTGGATAACTGGCAAGGTGAAACAGATTGGAGACCTTACTTCCATGCTGCCAGGACAGTTTTCTTCGTACCAAGGGCAAATAAAGATTTCCAACCTCCCCCCCACCATTTTTCATTTCAAGTTAGGAGCTGTCTCTGCGTGTTAGTAGCACATCAAACAGTCTAAGAGACTAACTATACTTTCCATCCACATAAAAAGAAAGTAAACCTCTAATTAAAACTATGGCTTTGCATTTCCACATATGCAAACCGTTCTTTCTGATAAATAGTGCATTTGATCCCATACTCTCATACACAAGATAAGGTCTCACTCCCCTCTACCCATACATAAGATACTGTCTCCAGGTTGCTTTGCCTTCTATCAGACAACTCACCACAACATCTACAGCAACTGCTTATATTCTAGTGCATTAGGAAAAGGATGTATTTTTAAAAAACAGTCCCATAATGCAATTTGTCAGACAAACACAAAAGGAGTCAGCATCATAGTGTCAGTCAGTCTACAGGGCACCAGCAGGAACCTACAGACTACTTCACTGTTTGTGAAATAACGAAAGTGGCAGTTCCTTTGCACTTTTTTTCTTCTTCTTCTTCTTTGCAGGAAAGAGCGAGGCAGTTCTTTGGAGGAAAACAGTATTGCCTGCCCAATCACCCTCCATTATCTTCCTCCCGTCCTGCAAAAAAAGTTCTGTAGGAAGGAGGAAGAGATACACCTCCGTCATTCCAAGAAGCAAAGCAAGAGGTGACAGTGGCAATCATCACTGGCCTTGGGCGAAAGAAAAGCAAAGACTGAGACACTTGGGTCTGAAGGATAAGAATAATGAGAATGCAACAGGAGTGAGACCTCTCAAAAACGCTAGAAACCACAAAGAGGAAGTTATACTAATAAAAAGTGTAATCTAAAATCAGAACAAGCTCTAAAAAACATGAACAGTAAAAGACACGACGCTGTCAGAGATGACAGCCCACCACAAGAGTAAGGGATCCCTCGCATCAAAACAAAGGAAAATCCTGCTCCAGTGCAGAAGTGAAGCATTATTTATTATCAATATCTGCTGCTAATAAAACACAGGAATGGTTTGATAGGATGCATCTAGACTGAAAGCCTTTCCATTTAGCAATGCTTAATTCAGATTCAGGATTGCTCTTTGTAATTCTAAAGTAGTCTTAAAAAAATAAGTAAAACCACACATCTAAAGTATATTAGAAACCTTTAACATACCCCGTCTTAAACTCCCACCAAGATCTGTCCGAACCTCTTTTACTCGAGGATGAACTATAGGAGATATTGGCATCATAGGCAAATGCCCAAGCCCACTTCCTCCATTGCTTGCTTCAAAATTACTGGGAAATATTACCTGAGAAATAAGAAATGCCAGTGTAAGATAACAAATAGCTTTCCCTTCTTTGCCCCAACCTATTAATAAACGTTTTCTGCAGAAATTGTCCCATTTCAATGATTTGCTGCATAAAATGACAGTAATAAGAAAAGAACATGAATTTGCTAATCAAAGAAAAACAGCTAACATACTTCTTCACAGGTTGGGACCTTGTTTTCTGAAGCCTGGAGAGCATTCCAGAGTGCTGACTCTCGAGTCCAGGCTAGACTCTCGAGAATTTGTTCTTCAATGCTGTTGAGATGTTTCACCATGTCTCTGGAAAGACCTTCCTCAGACCGAATGAGTACTTCAATTACCTAATGGTAACAAGGCACACATACAAAAAATAAAGTTGCATCACTCACGCTTAATACCATGAAATTATTATTCATTTCAGGATCCTGCTCAAAACTTCTCTTCAGTGCAGAATGCTCCAGATTCCTCCTCGCATCTTCTTTCCAACCCTCTTCTGATCCCAGCAATCCAGTTCACACCCTGATGCACCAACAGAACCTAGATTCTGCGAGTATAAAAGCACATTCTTCAAAGGCTCTGCCTTGAACATCTTTCCTGTATCGGTTTGCCTTACTGATTTTTCATCCAATGTCAGATCTCAGCTGAAGGCCTTTACTCCTTTGTTGAAAATCTCTCTTTTCCATTTCAGTAAACAAAACTGTACATGTGTGTGCCTATATACGCACACAATTCAAAATACCTAGAAGACAGGATTAAGGCACATGAAATGGAAATGCTAAGTCCAAATATACACTTTCACATCCTTTTAAAGTATGAATTAAATAACTTTTTTTTTTTTTTTTTTTTTTTACCCCCTTTCGCAAAGGCAGTCCAGGAGTTGAAAGCGGACAGTGAACATCCTACCAATTCAGAACAACCTGCTCCCAGGGTATTTTAAAGCTTTCTCTCACCATCACTGAGCATATACAGAATCAATACGCTAAGCACATGCAGTGTTCATTTTGCATATATACACTTATCCAGGAAGATATAAGCAGATATATCTGCTTAAGTTGTGTACATGAGAGAAAAGCTTTTAAACTTTCCCTCCTTTGAAAGAAGTGTCCTGTAAGCCAAAAAGGTTGAGAAACGACTGTTTTAAAGGTTCATTTCAGAAAAGATTAAATCCCTTAACACGTACAAGTCAGCATCAATAACAGCTGAAAGGGCCCCTGAAATGCCATGATTCATCCCTACACTCCAATGCAAGATCCACTTTACCTATGTTGTTCTGATAGATGAATGTTCAGTCTGTTTTCATAAACCTTCAGTGATGGAAATGCCATATACTGAAGCATTTACCTAATTTTACTATGGGAACTAAGTGTCAAAAGAACAAAATTACAAGTGGCATAAGTGAAATGATACGTATTGGCTCTTTCATATGAGGTCTTCATGATGGCAACTTTCAGAAGCAAGAAGTGCTATAAAACGTACGCAGAAGAGAAAAGAAAAAACAAATCAAATATAAATGTGTTCCACAAAGTTATGTCTGCAGAGAAAACACCAGTGCAGTAATCTGCATCTGCTACTGATCTAAGCTACCAGTAACTGCAGCAATATTAACAGATCTGTTTCAGTTTCACTACTGCTTTATATCTAGAACTTAAAGGAAGAGGAAGGGAGAATAGGATATAAAACACAGGTTTCTCAAAGGATTGAGTTATTTTTGGTTATTATCCTCTAAACAGAACTCTCTATTTCTAAAGTTTTCAGGACTAACCACAGTAAGCTATTAGGTATTTACTAAAAATTTCCAGGACCTGCACATAGGAGGCATATGAATAGGTGATAAAAGGATTAAAGAAGAAACAGAAAATATATTTAGCAGGTGGGGAGGAGGAAAAACAAAATAAAAACAAACAAAAAAACCCACAACCCCCCTCCCCACCAAACTATGAGCAAAATAAGAGAACAACCAGGAAAAGACATTTTATGCTCTGTTACGTAAAACAAAAAAAAGAGAAGAAAAGGAAAATTTAACAGAGCAAGCCTGCAGTAAGTAGGAGTAGTTGAAGACAAAGATTATTATTGCTATTTGATCCATAATAAGCAGAACTAGGACATAATCAGTCCTATAGTTTATAGTCAATAAATTTGCATGTCAGTAAAACATACATTTGAATGCTTTAGTCTTCTCAAAGTTGTACATAATAAGAATTAAAAGTTGATCAACAGCTTGCTATAGTTAAGTACCATCTACAGAATGGTTTTCTTGCTTTAAATTTCAGCATCAGCTCAAGCATTACACATTTCAGGTAAAACATTTAAGGACAGCCAGAATTTAGAATAATAGGCATGTTACATAGTACCGTTAGTACTGTTCTTTTCCTACACCATTACCTATGAAGGATAAGCATCATCTTCTAAGACTGTCAATCCAGTAACAAATACTATTTTTAATACAGATCCAGTCACAAGACAGTATCTCTGTTTACCTTATAAAAATAGAAAGGCCTGAGGTCAAGAACTTCAATGATCCAGGGAAAGGTACGAGGTGAACTATATGCAAACAGCACGATCTCCAAGCAGCATGCCATCAGGGAACGGTGAAAGACATCTTGTTCCAAGAGAGCCTGAAGAGATATTGGAAACTGTCAGTGATCCAAGGTTAGGGAAATGGAGGCAGACTTCTTTTTCTTTTTTGTAAGAAAAAAGGTGTTCAAGTCAGGCAGAATTACAGCTTTCTCACTATTACTGTAAGAAATTTCATCTTAGATAGAGCCTGCAAAAAAATTTAAATTCTTTGTTTTTTTAAAAAACACACACATTCTTGTTAGGGAGCATAGGAAACATAAGTTTCTTAACAAACTCTTGATGAGTGCACTTTTTAAAATCTCAAAAAACACTTAAAGTTTTGTCATATTTAAGAAAAACCACAGAAGAACCCTTCAAAAGATTTAAAAACCCAGCTGGAAAATGTATGTTTTGCTCTTCACAGTCAACCAGAAAGTGACTAGAAGAAAGGAAAAACAGGTAAACCCACAGTAGCACGCACAGGAGTCATTAACCTATTTAGGTACTATTTAGGCGTCATTTGAAGTTCCTTTTTTGTAGCACAGATACACAGCTTATTGCCTGAAGGAACAGTTATCACTTTTTTTTTTTCCCCCCACCTTCCCCAATCTCCTTTTATAGGGAAATCTAGAATAGTAAAGACTGGAAGTAAATTAACAGTGCCAAAACCACCACACTGTTTTCATACTATGGCCAAATAAAATGATCTCCCTATCGCAAATCACGAAGCATAACAAATGTGTTCCTGTCTAACATGAAGTATTCATACTGATAATGGAATAAAGAAGAGAATAAGAATTATCTGCTCATAAATTTATGATTCTAGAAGGCAACACAATTTAATATAATTAGTAATGCTGAATTTCAACCCTACATTTAGGCAGCTGCCATACAATTCTCTCTCTCTTTTTTTTTTAATATCAACAACATACACGGGCTGTTCCACTGCAGACTGATCTGTTCTGGAGCTGTCTAAAGATAACTGCCTAGAGGGGGCTTAGCAAAAGTCCTCTCTTCTTTGGCCAATTCTTTACTTACAGTCATGTCCTTCCCATGTAGTCTTCGTGTTTCTTGTACCATTATAGTCTCCAAGATTTTATAGTACAAGATCTCTGCCAGTTTTAATCTGTTTACAGCAAAATCTGAAATTTAAAACCAATACTGATGAAGCCCAATGCTGTTTTAACAAATGATTTTAGACTAAATTGACCAATACTTGGCCTTCTATAAAAAAAAATTGCGTGTGAATATATGTGTGCGTGTGCGTATAGATTTTGTAAATCAAAATAGTATGTTTAGAAATCCTCTGGTCACAAGAACAGCACGCAATTCTAGAAAATTTTTGAAGGATTATGTATTTTCATATTTCTAATTATGTAATTCTGCAAATTTATACCCCATTTTCTTTATATTTTAGATCCAAGAAGAATATAAATTTACAATTTTAGTTAACAACTGCTAAAGTTTCGATGCTTTCTTGGTTATCCCATTTTGAACCATAACCTTGTTCTATTCTGTAATGCTTTTTACAGTGTTCTGTCTGACAGCAACAGTTTTCTTTCTGGATAGCCTTTGGGTCAAACACAGCCCCACTGCATTAAGTACTTATAGGATAGCATAGGTATGCATTTCATTTGCCTGGTTTCATATTTTGAAACATCCCATGTGTTTCACATCCATACCTATATGTGATCCTGGCTGCTCATCTGTTGACTGAGTGTAGCTCCGACAGAAAGTTTCACCTATTTCTTTCACTCTGTTCATGATGCTTTCCATAGGGCTGCGCGCACAAGATCTACAGCAGAACGCAAAGAGAAAGTCTTGTTTGCACAAATAAATATTCTGCTCCCCTCCAGTCCCTTCCCAAAAACATACTCAAATAAAAAGGAGAGAAGCTAGCTTTACTCAGTTTTCCTCATCAGGCAATAACCTGTATTACTATGAACAGCAGAGAATACCACCTAAAAGATACAAAGAGATTGTTTCCTTTTTTCCTTTCCTAACAGTGAGAGAGAGGCTATACGGGGAATTTTAGAACAAATGCAGAAATCAAGAGCTATAGTAGCACACTAACCGGAAAGACACATCTGCGAAGAGCAAGGCAGTAAGAAGTATGCTCCAACAGGCAACCAAACAAAACGAATAGTGAGATGACACTATTGCTGAGGACACAAAATTATTCTGGGTACTTAAAAATGAACAACCCACCCCACATATACCTAACCAAATACAAAGATCAATGGAAGTACTTCACCAGGTTAAACGCTTGATAAAGTGACAGAACTTGGACATCATTTAAATACAAAGTAATGCACTTGAATAAGGGAGAAACACAGTTACAACACCTAACACTCCAGACAGCTAACTTAGCTGCTGCTACCACAAGGGAAAGATTTTGGAGAAAACAGAGTATGTTTTGAATGTCAGAAGAATAAATGGATTAAAAACAATAAAGATAAATTCATGGACGAGAAGTCCATCAGTAGCTACTAAATACAGCGACAGAGCTACGACCTCTGACTCCAGAAGTCCATAAACTGCAAAGGGCTAAAAGTTGAGCAAAAGTATCAGAAAAAAGACAATTCAAATCCAACCCCGATGTTGTATGTTGCAACTACCTACCTACTGCCAACCATTTGCACAGACACAATACAAGACTAGACCAGCACGGCAGTCAATCCTGTGTTATGCTCTCTATTTAATATGTTCTCTATTTAAGCGAGGAAAAATTTTGATCAGGAAAGGGGAATCCGGGTTTTCACTTGTCTCTTTTCAAGTACAACCTGCTCTTTACAACTAGCAACGTTAGGCAAAGCAGAACAATTCAATAAGTAACAAACACCTTGATCCAGTATTTCTTGATCTAGTATTTCTAAAAGGCTGTGCAGGACTTGAGAGTTCAATGAGGGCAGTACATCTGATTATTCTAATTACAGATTATTACATAAAAATTAAATTTAGAATATTTGAGACTTTCTCCTCAGCAATTCACCGGATGCCCTTTTAAAATAAATAGGCTTATTTTGTTTTCAGACAAGACCCCATACTGCAATATTTTAGATTTTTAAAAAGAGAAGGCACTTTATAATTTAATTATGTGGCTTACTTCCCTTTGAGAAAACTAGAATCAAAATAGGAAAGGGGATGCAGACTCTTGACTAATACAGTTTTTATCTTAGAATTTTGAAATTCACACAAAATATTTTCCCCAGGAAATACACGAATTATGAAAAGTTCACCTTTTAACAGCTGCATTTCTGCTTGAGTGTGATTTTCAACTTGTGATTTGCATGTTACTTTTCCTTGAAAGCAGAAGGAAAAAAAACTCCGCTGTTATGACTTAAATTCTCCATGAGGAACTTGTGTGGCCAGTGGAAAAGATTCAGGTGTCCACAAATTGAAACAGATTAAAGGCAATACCCTAAGGAGTCTCTGAATGCAAACACAGATTTTAATGGAGATGGGAGAGCTAGAACTCGAATCCAATTCAGATGCATCTACATTATATGTTGAAATATCAGTAAAAGGTTTGAGTAAATCCAGATTCATCAAAAACAACCTGCATGCTCAAGAGCCAGTTTAGGAAACAGGTATTTGATAGCCTGTTTGAAAAGTATCATAGAACAGTCTGAAATCATCAATTTTAAAATAACTCAGGGTCACCTCAATAAACAAATTACTTCTCCTTGCAAAGAAGCAGGGAAAAAGGAGCCAAGAAAAGCCAGCACAAACAGAGTTTGAATTTAACTACAGCACTAAAAAAGGCTTTATTTAATAGCAAGGCTCTGCTTTTTAGAGGGGGATTGATGAACCCGACACAATTGTTAATAGGAAAAAGAATTAGAGAGTCTCTACATCTGGAAACGCTCTTTCTGAATGCTTCCAGATTTTCCAGCAAGTTTGTATTAGGGCACCGCGTCCTGTGATTAGCTTCAAATTAAGACACTGAACTATTTTTAAAAGTTTAGTATTGAAATAAATTATGGCTTCATTAAACAAAGTCTTCTAATTAATTTCAATGCTATACTTCCAAAGAATTTTTATTTGAAACAGAAATTATTCAGAAGCACAGAATATTCCACATAGTTCAAAACACAGTTCCTCCCATCACTACTAATCAGAGAATAAATACGCTACTGTTTGCTGAGCCCACGTGCAAGACGAGCAAAGTATTCAACAGGTTTTTCCTCAGAGGTTTACTCAATACTTGTCCATGTTTTAGTATTTACATCTCTCTCTGAAAGACTAGGTTATTACTTAATGAAAAATGTGTTCATTCAGAGATTGCAGACAAATTAACATTTTACTTGGGTAATGGAAATAATACTTAATGGTCCTTAGGAAAAAAAAAAATCAAAAAATACTCAAAATAGAAATGCATGTTGCTAAGCACTTGTAATGTAAGCTTTTAAGAATAAATGCTAAGAAAACCTTCAAAATATGCCCAATTACAAAAGAGGAGAACTAAAAGTTATATTTTCACCTATTTATGAAGCTTGCATTTCAAGTGTTTTAGTGCTAAGTGTCCATTTTGACTAACTACAAATGATCCCTAAACATTACCCCATAAACATAAAGGAAGGCCTGACCTTGCATAGATGTTTAACAAATATGCAACAATTTTACAATTATTTAGTATTGTATTATTGCTATTTATGAGCTATGAAGCAACACGATCTACCTTTCACCGATAAATATTTTATTTATACTCCACCGTTTATGCACAAACATCTGCATGTGCATTTCACTACAGTCAGCATGCAGTCATGCAACTAGGAGCCAAAAATAAGCTGATTTACACAACAGGGGCTCTATTCCAGAAATGGCAATTCTGAGGGGTTTGGTCAATATTCACCTAATATGATTTCCCAGCATTACACAGCAGCTAAAAGGGCTAATGCATCTTTCAGATGCACGAACAGGAAGGTCTCAAATAGGAAGGCTACAGCTCCCCTCGGTCGCCTGCTAGAATGCCTGCCACAGACAGATACTCAGTTCAAGGAGGAAACTGATAAGCTGAAGCAGGCCCAGGAAAGGCCACCAGAACTAGAGGAGCGGAAAACGTGGCTGCTGTTAGGCCAAAGATCAACTTAGATAATTATTATGAACTCTGTTAGGCTTATATATAAGCCTAACAAAGTTAGGCTAAGATATCCTGGAGTGGTATTAAAGAGAAATGGGGAGCCCTTAGGCTGCATTTAGTCTCATCTTCCCAGCTCTCTAAGCCAAAGATTTCAGTTTGTTGACTGTCACAATTCCCTTCCCCTGGAAAACCCCCCAAAATCTCTACCAATGTAGTTACCACATATTTTAATTCACCCGTATTTGTTTAGAATTAAAAAATATACTTGGCTTTCAAGCAGACAGAAGCACCTAAATTACCATTAGCAAAAACTAAATCCATATTAAGAAAACAGCAGGTGACAAGTTTGGGGATTTTTCCTCAGCTATCTTTCTCCAGAAGGAAAGTTAACTTAAAAAAAAATAGATGGTTTTTCTTATGTTAAGACATTTAGACTGGAAATAATAAGAAAACAAACAAGTATACATTGCACCAAACAAAAAAAGGTCAAATTTGGAGCAAAGATGAGTTTCTGTCCTCATGCAAGTAGTTTCAGTGGAGGTACTTACTCAAAAATAGTTATAAGTTGTTCACTTGGTGCATTTTTCAGTCCAGCCACAATATTCTGCAACCGGCTCACGCTTTGTGTTGCTGAAGCAACAGGAGTGATGACAGCTTCCTTTTCTCGTAGGTATCTTCTTCCAGTCAATGGAGTTGAAGGTGCAAATGACCTTTTCTGCCAGACAGAGAATAAATAAGTAAATAAATCAGTCAACAGAACTGTTTCAAAAACATTTCGAACAAGGACCCCCTTTAAAATCCCTCAAAAGATTAGAATGACACCACTAGTCACACGGAATATGCCACCTGTAGGCTGCCATCAAACCTGTGACCTCAAAACTCGCCAGAAATCAGTTAAAACTTTTCCAAGGCTGTGGTCCATAAATACAGACTAAAGTCAACGTAAAAGGTTTTTTAATAAAATCCAGGAAAGTGAGACTTCGAATCTTAAAAGCATGTAAATATCTAAGCCCACTTAAATATTGAAAAATACAAGGCAAAAAAGAGAAAGCATACGCTTCATTCACAATACCTATGTTAACTGGGTGACATAAGGAGTAAGTTGTAGAGCTGCCTAGGAGAGGGTCACAGCAGAAAGGTCTTTGGGAAACGCTGTTCTGGCGACTCTAGAGCCCCCCCGTACTGAAGGTATGACGTAGTACAAAGCAGACGGAGCACAGTCTGGATTGCACTCATCTATTCACATCCTGCTTTCTGGAAGTGATGCAATAAGGCATTTGGTTTTGAATCATTAGAACAGACTACATTTTGAAGAGTCTAGGCAAATAACGAGCGAAAGTTATGCCCACAGTCAGTATGCATGGATAGCAATGAGGTTATTACTATGCTACAGAAACTGAAGTTCAAACTTATAAACTCATTCCACACCATTATATGTTTAATTTGCCTAAATATGCAATACATTTACATTTGGGACAAAACCCAAAACTGTATGATTCATTTACATTACCACTAGTATCTTGTAATAAGTATTAACTTTTTTCAAATCAGCATGTAACACTACACTATGAAACAGCATACGATCCTTTCACACAGGCAGTGCCCCTTTTTGCGTTAGCCAGTTTAAAAAGTAATCAAACAAGTATTTTTCCATATACCAGCTTCATTAAGTACACATTATATTTTTAAACATAGTGAAATATTAGCTCTGTTTACAGTCTGTTTTTTGTAAGGAAATCAGAAGAGAAAGGCTTCTGTGGGTTTTATGTCTTGAACGTTATATCCCATAGAATAGCAAACAAGTTGACGTTTCCTGTATTGCCAGAGAAATATCAGGAAAACAAGTAAATTAATCCAACGTAAAAGTTTCATGGTATGCTTACTAGGATTTTGTTCAAACTTCATTTATACCTAACATACTTTCATTTATACCTTAACTATTTATCAGGGTTTTTGTTAAGATAAAAACGTACTACCTCACATATGAAAGTGCTCACACACTCTTTAAGGAACAGTTACTTACTAAAGCATGTAAAAGAGAAGATACAACCATTTCTCCTTAGCAAGAGTTCACTGAAGCCTGCATATGGCATTCAGCTTCTGACTCTTAGTAAAAAGTTAAAGAAATTCAACTTTTCAAAGTCACCACAGCAATTCAAATAACACACAATGATGAAAAAACTTGACGAGGGTATTTTAAGTGAAAACGACGTTATGTGAATCACCTTTTCAAAATGCTGCTGAAGATGACACTCTACATGAGCTCTTGCTGCTGTTTTCCCTACTGGCATATCAGCAGGAAACTTCCGAGGAGTGCCAATTTCTTCTTCGGCATCTGCTCCTAGGAAAACCCTCTCATCAAAGTCGCCCACTGTTAGAACATATTCTTCATATTCTTTATTCAATGCTTTGCTGAAAGAGAAGCCGCAGAGCGTTACGATCAGAGGTTAAATTGCCAAAGACACAAAAAAGACACCAGCAAAGTCAAAGTACAAAACTGAAACCAGCACGCATTCAAAACACGTAACACTTTAAATGGTAGTACTATTTGTTAGCGACACTTTACTACAACGGGCAATTTACTTGTGCTAAACCTTGCCTTTCTCTTTCCATAAAACCTCCCCTGTTCCCCACATGATCCACTGCAAGCCCTAGTCTTTTTCCTAAGTTACCACCACTATCTGGTTCTCAGAAAGTACAGGAAGAAACAACTTAGCTTCCATCGCAGTTGTAAATGAAACAGTTTTTAAATACTCAACTGAACAGAAGCTAATCTTTTGTAAATATAAAACAAAATAATCATAGTTGTATTAAACTAGTTAGGAAGTCTGATCTCTACTTTTGCCACTTTGTGGTCAGTACTTTTCAGATGCTATAGATGCCAGGAAGATTTAAGAGCCAGTCCCCTGGATTCTATTCCTAAAACCTTCACTAACATACGATACCAAACATATCCTTAGTTTTCCTTATTCCAGTTTACCCATCTGTAAAATAGGAATATTTAACCTCATGAAGGCTGCAAAGCTTTAAACTGATACTTAGGAAGTAGAATGAAACTTTGCAGTAAAAATCAGAACCAGCTAGCATCATTAAATCCTGTCTGCACATTTATGTAATATGTGAATATATGAAGTATCTTTGCCTGTGAGATTCAAGACGTTCTTTACCTACAGGTATATGTTAACGTAATAAAACGATGTATTTGCAATACAAGTGATTCTGATCAGCAAACCTGCAACTATTTTATAGGTTTATCTTCTCATGCTCCTTTAGAAAAAGTAAATTTCTATGAACAAGTTTGGACAAAAAAACAGACAGGCTTCCGTGTTTCCTTTAGATTTTAAATTACTTACAAAAGAATGAGGACTACTGTATTATCATATATGACAGTATTATTACAGTAATACTGTTATTCTTTAAGTAGAAACACTAAAATCGGTGGTTATAATTGCTTCACTGCTTTATATGGGTTTTAGCAACACTTTTATATCTGAGTGTCACCCGCAATTTTAAAACAATCCAAGTCTTTGCTCATAATTCTCAGAAAGCAAACTGAAGAGATGAAGACTGATCTTGCAAAAACTAGTTATTAGGTATTTTGAGGAAAAAAAAAATCCTGAAGGGTATCCCAAACAAAGCAGCTGCTGTTAATTTCTGTATTTAAATTAGCTTCAAGAAATGATTTTTTAAAATTTTCTAAAAATACACTAGCTTCACACAGAAGTGTTCTACCCCCTTTTTGTGGTTTTGCAATTGTTGCTTTTTTTCATTTTGAGTTTTTCTGTTGCAGTCACAGATTTATACTCTTAACAGGAAACCAACAACTGCATAAATCAAACTATCTGAAGGCTTCCATACCCAGGTATAGTCTTTGAGGTACGTACAGAAACAAATCCATGAACTTCAGAGTCAAGATTTTGACTTGTATATCAGACTACTCAAAGGTTACAGCCACAAGGGAGGAGAGGGGAAAAAAAAAAAAAAAAAAAAAAAAAAAAGCAAACACCATAAAACAGGAGTTTAAGGAAGAACCACTGCAGCTGACCCAAAACCCTAAGATATTTGATAAATCTCAGATCCAGAAAGCATTTCAGCCAAATAATAATAGGTTTACTTGTCATATAATTACAAACAGTTAGTTATAGTATGAGGAAGGAACAGAAAACTTGAGATACAGTATCCAAAGACAGGTATTTTAGAAATGAAACCCAAATCCATGATTAAGAACATAAGCCATAACTTACTTATTTTCTGTAAAATTGCATAGATCCAATAGACAGTCTCCTTTTAAGATCTAAAAATTAAAAAGTAGAAATATCTTATATGATGAAAACCATAACTGTTCCAACTCTGCATGACAGTTTAGCCAAAAGGTGAGTAAGGGTTAGGAACATAATTGGACATTTTGTTGCATACAACATCCTTAGCAAGACATCAAGAACAAAGCCTAATTCTATCCTGGCTCTAGATAAGCTCATTCCTCCGAAACAGTACTGCTATCTAAAATCTGTTCCACCAGCAGGTTAGGAGTGATCTGATGAATGACTACACGGAAGTTTCCACAGAGCTCGGAAACAACTTTCCAGGATCAAAACCAGACAGAACAGCTTGTGCAACCGCAACCTCAACCTCTTCATTCTAAAATATTTTGCTAAATGCTAAGACAAGAACAAGGACTCACCCTATCACTACAGTTGCTCCATAAAACTAATTTACAAAGAGATAACATTTTCTTTAAAGAAAAAAAGTTGTGTACACAATTGAGTTTTCACACTGCCAAGAAAGGAAGGTAGAGACTACCCACTCACATAACAAGCCAAACCAGAAAGGACTTTACAGTACGCATCATGAAAAGTGAGAGTCCAATCTGCTTCTGCTAAAACATACGCAAAGAAAATCTGAACCCATCACTTCCAAATCCATTTGCCTATTAGTACACTTTCCTCTAGAACTTCCAGGATTTAAATGGTTTCAAGAACATTTATCTGAGAACTATCACACATTCTTAAAACTAGTAAGATGTACCTTCCTTTCAAATAGTTTTGAAATGTATGGTTTAAAGTAGTGTTCCTTTATTCCTTTTGCTTCTACTAAAAGCCCATCGTGTAGCTCACACAGCGTGGCAATGATGCAAGGAGGCTCTTCAGAGGCTTTGATCTCTGTTGCATGGAAGTCCACAGGTAAGCCTGAAAACAAGAATGGGGAAGAAGAAGAGAGAGAGGAGGAGAAAAAAAAAAAGTCCACTGTCCTTATACTTCATTTAAAAGGAAACAGAGGCATATTTGATTTTAAATAATCTGTCTCATCATACCTTTAAACGACGGATTTAGCAAATCTCTTCTATTGGGACACAAAAGGGCATTTGCAAAAATCAGGTCCAAGCAGCACAGAAGCAAATGATAGGAATTTACTAAATCATCTCCAATCATACGGAAATTACCTTTAAGAGACAGCGTATCACATCAAACAACTTAAAAGCGTTAATAACTCAAAACATACACAAAACATGCAGATAAAAAAGCAAGCCTACCCTTAGTGTATACAAAGAGAGTCCAGCAGAAGTTGAAGAGATCTTTAACACTGCATGGTACCCGTCTAGCAAGGAGGGGGAGGAAAAGAAAAGTCAGTCTTCAGTTCCAAGAAGCTGAAACTTGTTTTTACAGTAAGAGTTTCATAGTATTTCCTTGCTCAAAACAGCAGTCAGAGCCATTGTCTGACTATTTCATGCTACAGCACAATGCAAGCTATATGTGCTTATTTCAATTTTCCATAATTAATACTCCTATTTTCAGTAATATATCTAAGTCTACAAAGCATTTAGCACACCATCATTGATCTTTTCATCCTTTCTTTGAGCAAACGCTGCCTTTGGTCTGTGACTCTTGGACACGCTATTTTTCTGGTGTCACAATGGTAAGAAAATTCACCTGGAGTTGTGAACAGCGAGATGCCAGGGGGCATATAAATTACAACAACAGATTTTTCCTAAATATTTTATCAAAGCATCAGTCATCCTTTCAACATGTGCAACTATTACTTGTATTACAGCTTCTTCTCCTGAGTAGTGCTTAGAGTAGGGATCATCCAAAACCATGGAACGGGAAGTGCTTTCCCATTCAGCACAGGCAGCTAAGTTTTTAGAAAAGGATTATTTCAGGACATCAACAACCTGAGGAGGTACTTTGCCAAGACAAAATATCCCCGGTAACTTCAGTTATTCCTGCCTAAGCATTGCTCTTGCTGTATTTGCGGAAGTTAATCTGCGTCATTGCAGCTCTTCTCACCATATAGAGACATCTTCACTAGGGGCCAATAGCTGAATCTTAGAGTGAATCGCATGAACAACGAACAGATGCAAAACTCGGCTCATATCAGCACTACTCCTGCAAGATTGACGGTCCTTCTTTATTTATTGCATTTCAGAGTCAAGGCCACAAAGCAAAGTGGCCCTATCACTTTAGAACTTCCCCTTACACTTTAAAGCACAAATCATGATCTTAATTTTCATAAAGCTGTATCATATACAGCCCTTTCCAGAAAAAGTCACGCTAAGCCTCACAAATACCTCTGTTTCCTGCTTCTTTGTGGTTTCGAAGTTTCTTCATAAGGGTTTTGAAATATATCCAAAAATATTGGTTCAAACTTCTTGAAAATCACAGTCGACACTTCAAAATTTCTCTCCAGCCTCTCCACTCGCTCTCGGAATTCTTGTGGTAGATTCGACATGTCCATCCACTTTTTCATTTTGCTGAAAAACTGAATTAAACTTAAAAGAAAAAAAGAAAACTCTATTTTATTTTGAGCTTTAACTAAATTCATTTATTCTGTGAATTTCTGATAAAGGCAAAATGCAACCTATTTAATCCTTGGCAACTAGTTTGATTAATATATAGGTTTAACATTTATTTTGATACACTGCCAAACTGCACACATGGGAAGCTTTTAGCCTCTGTATTATCTAGGGTTTTTTTCTTTACTCTCTTTAAGCCACAGACATGGAAACACTTACTTGCATTCAAAGGCTGCCAGAGTAGCTATGTTAGTTAGGGGAGGGCTAAAGATGGAAAGACCTATGTGGATGCTAAGGGGGCAGGGAGGGGAGGCAACAAAAACATGAGTCCATGCCTATCAAAATTACCTAGACAAAACCTTTAACTGTAGGTGTAATTAGAGTGGCAAATGCCCCTTTGGCAGTCCAGCTGGATCTTGAATGGATCTTCAAATGGAACATGAAATATTTTGAGTTATATCATCGGTTAGAATTATAGTGGCAACATCTCTAAGTAGAGCTATTTCCTGGAAAACCCTTGAAGCACATAAATATTTATGTAATTGCATAGTTCCCTGTTCCCAAAATTGCCATATGACATGGCAGCCAAGACTAAATCTGGCAATTTGGCCTACATCCTGAGTCAAACATGAGTTTTATCTGGATTACTAGTGAAACATTTAGGTGTTCCAATTGTGTTTTAATTAACTACAAAAAGAAAAGAAAAACAACTCTGTGGGCGGAACAATTGTTAGTCTGATGTGGGTGGTTTTTCAAAGGATAGAAGTTGAACTCGGGGCAAAAAATTATGTATTTGCATCTTATTTCCATTTGTAACAAAAGAGGATTTATTGTTTTTATAATATTACCTTGGGACATGCAAGTTTTGCAGTGCTTGGAGCCTTAAAAAAAAACCTGGGTAACTAAATCAGTAAGTATGTTTTAATGGAATAATAAATATATGTTTTATTTCTATTAATATATTATATATATATATAATTATATATCGGAATAGTCAGATTCCAGGACTTCTATGCTGATTAACAACTTGAAAAAATTCACCTTAATTTCGCGGAACGCAGTATCCTGGTCAGCGAGACGCAGTTTCCTTCCATAAGGCCGCTTCCAACGGTTGGAATTACGCTCTTGCGGCACGCCACGTACAGAGCACACGCCAGCCAATGGACAACTTCTCCCTGCCAGACCACAGGAAAGCAGCAGGCTGCTGAGCCAGGAAAGACCGCGCTCAGCTTGTGCCTCGGCTTTACGGAGCCTCTCAAAAGCTCCGTGACAATAATGAGAAGCAGCGTTTGGGGAGCCTGAGGGCCGCCTTCTCCACGCGTTTAGCTGAGATGTACAGATATACACACACACAAAGTTTACTGCTCTGTTTTTCCATTCAACCGGTGATAATGGACAGGGGATGTTGGTTTTTTGGAGGAAAGAAAAAAAACACGTAGTATAATTTGGCCACTGAGCGTAATGCCACAGCTGACCTCTGTTAGACTCTCCCAGATGTGTTTTCTAATTGAAGATTACGATAAGCATGTGCCAGCGTGGTTGAAAAGGAATGAATTTAAGGTAAAACTAATGAGTTCTCAAAACTGAGTTTCTGCAATACACTTTCCCAGCGAAGCGAGGTTACGAAACAGAGTATTTTGGGTGCGTACTCGCCACCCGAATTTAAAGGGCGCTTTCGGCGCCCAGCCAAACTGCCGGCTCCGGCGGCGCCAGCTCCCAGCAGCGGCCGCTTCCTCCGGGCGGGCGATTCCGCCTCGGCCGTTACCCGGCAGCTCGCGCTGAGCCCCGCGCGCCGCAGCGGCAGGCGCTCCCCGCCGCTCCCCCGGCCCGACCGCGGGCGGGGGCTGCCCGAGCCCCGCCGGCTGACAGCGGCCCCGAGCCGCCCCGCCCCGCCCCGCGGCGCCTCCGCGGCCGCGCTGACAGGCGCCGCGGCCCCGCCGCCCTCACCTCCAGGCTGTAAGTGCCGCGCAGCGCCGTGAAGTCGCGCAGCGCCTCGGCGGCGCTGGCCGCGTCCAGGTTGAGCTCCTGGCAGAGGCGCTCGACGGCGGCGCCGGGCTCGGCGGGCGGCGGCTCGGCGCGGGACATGGCGGCGCCGGCGCGGCCGCCCCGCGGCTCGGCTCCCGCAGCCCCGCGCGCCCAGGCCGCCTCACCCGGAAGGGGCCGGCTCCTTCCGCCGCGCCCTGCCCTCTTTTGGCGGGAACGGGCGGAGGGATCCCGGCGCGGCGCGGCGCGGCGCTGCGTGACGGCCTGGCGTGCGCGCGCGCAGCGGCCTCCAGGGCTCCAGCGCGGGCGCGCGCGGGACCGGGCGCGCGGCTTGCGCACGCGCAGGGGGGCGCGCACCCCTCCCCCCCCGCCCCGTGTGAGCGGGCGGCACCGAGACGGGCTGCGGCCTGGGGCGTGCAGGTGTCGCCGGTGAGGATGGGAGCAGCTCCGTCGCCCTCCCAAACGGCGGCGTAGAGGTTTCCCCCGTTGTTTCGCTCGACCCCGGTGTCGCGCTGAGACTTCCCGCGTCGAAGTGGAAGCACAAAACGCGAGCGGGTTTGGCCCGAGGAGGAAGACTGCTTCTTTCTTCTTCATGGTCGCCCCACCTCGGCGCTGCCCGCTTGTGCGGAGCAGCCTCTGCTCCCGCCTTTCCGGCTGGCTGCGGGCAGATTCGGTCTCTAACACCCTCTGGTTTCCCATGGCAAAGATCACGGGGTAACCGTGATGCTGCCCCGAAAACCACAGGTTTGTGTCCAAGCCGCTGTTTGAGAAAGCGAGCAAACGCCGCCATTTCGCAGTCACGGCTCGTGCCGGGCTGCGAACAGGGCCACTAACTTCCCAACGAGAGGGGCAGTGCTGCTGGGGAGGTTAAAAGAAAGCAGGTTAGGAAAGTCTCAGGGTTCGCCTAGCTTTTCCCCCTGAAAGCTTCCCTAAAAGCAATTTAAACACGTTAGGCTAATTTTGGGCCCCAGGAGCTCCAGCGGCTCTTCGCAGCAGCCGGCCAAGGCGCAGCGGTCGCCGCTTGGCCGACACGTCTGCCCCAGCCAGGCTGGGCAGGTTCTGCCCGTGCAGCGGAGAGCGCTTTGGAGGACGGGCAATGTCTGAAGCAGGACGGACAGATGCCAAGAACACTAAGAGATGGCTGCAGGTACAGAAACGAAGCCACAATCAGATAAATCCAGCAGGGACACTGCATATCCAGCCATGTCAACGCTGACTGAAAGAGTACTGTGGTACAAGTATTTATGCCATATCCAACCAAGTTCAGCTGCTTTTACAAGTATAATTGAGTGCATCACTGGCTTTGTGGAGTTTGGCCCATCAGCAGAGATACAAATTGGGAAACTGTTCAGGTAATTCCAGTTTCCCCTTGTTTAACTGAGCACAAGTTACCTGCTTTGTGAAGCGTTCAGCCCCTCTTCTGCGCTGCCATAAACATGTTCTTGAAAGTTATTCCATTTGTGGGATTAGTCACACATTTAAAGTTAAGCATGTCCTTAAATACTTTGCTGGATCAGTGGATCTACATGCCTGTTAAATTTAAGATGTTGAAGACCAGAGCTCTCATCAAATTTCAGTCATAGAATCAATTCACTTTAATTTAGTTCAAGTGGAAACTCAGAGGCATAACAAAATTGCCAATTTGGCTTAATTAGTCACAGTCTGTCGGTATTAAAATAGCACTAATGGCTGCGGTACTTTAGGGCCCTCCAAATATTTGCTGGGAATACATGATGCTGATACAGGCTCTCGAGTGCCCTGCTGACGCCCAGCTGCCTTGTGGCGGGCAGCAGCAGTCCCTGTACCAGGTGACGTTAAGAGCGGCGGCTGCGCAGCGCCCCTGTACCCCCTTGCAGGGTTTTGCATGCCGTTAACGATGTAAAAGTGCTGCACTTATAACCCTCCGAACCAAAGGCTCCAGCTACAGGTATTCCACCTTGTATGAGGTGACGAAGGATCATCGGACAGAGAGAGCCTGGAGTGAGCATGACTTTTTAGCTGGGGGCTAAAATACCCATTTGAGATGGAGGGAGGAAACCTGGCTTTCAAGCCCTTGCTTCAAGACTACTCGTGTTTTTGACATTAAATGGTCCAGTGCAAAAAATACATCTTCATGTGGCAGAGTAGGGCACCTCTGGAGCCACAGCACCCCTACAGCAGGTTACCAGCCTGACTAGGTCAGGCCCAGCAGAAGAGCTTCAGCATCATGCCAAGAGTGCCTCCCACACTCTTCAGCAATATCCGGTGAAATACCTGCTCATGAGCAGCCTCGGGAGCACTCAGTGGCCTCGGTGACCCCCTGCGAGGAAGCTCACGCAGCAGCTTCTGACCTGCCCTAATTTACGGTGGTACAATTTAAACAGGTGCTGATTTTAGTTCCTATTAAAATGTTCATTTGCAAAGTCCAGGGGCCCAGGGACCATTTTAGGAGAAGGCCCTGCAGCAGGAATTACACACAGCCTGCAGTGCAGTAACTTTGTTTGCGGTTGCCACATAGATTGTTCCCACGCAAGACTTGGAGTCACTAGTTCCCTACATCTGTTTGTCAGTCCTTTGGGTAAAAAGGAGCTACGCAATAGCGGAGCCTGTTTCGCACTGAAAATCAGTTCAATGTGGAGGCCTTTGAGACTGTTACTTAACCTAAATACTAGCTTTAATCCAAGCACCTAAATGTGTTTACAAGAAGATTTGCTCTTAGAGAAAAAAACCCTGAATGCTGTGGAAAAAAAATGAGAAGGGCATTTACTCACTGATAAATAGGTTGCATAATCAAAATCCTGCAGTTGTGTTTATTCCTCCAGGTACAAAGAAGCAGAAGGAAGAGCCTTCTGTGGAGTGACCTGAGGTTTGCTTTTGTTTGATACACGTCTGTTCGTATATTAGAAATCTGTGTGCTTTTTCTAAAAAAAAAAAAGAAAAAGTCAGTCACTGTGAGGCTTTTGCTTTTAAAATTTATTTTGTCTTTCTAAATGGTACAGGCTATTCCTGTAAAATGTCTCTTTTTGCTACAACATATCCAAAATACCTGTCGGATGAAAAACATACCACTCAGATGCTTCGCAGGAGCCAAGAGAGATGCAAGACACTTCGCGCAGCGTGGGCTGCAGGCTCCCGTTCTTCTCAATTGCTCTTGCAACGCAGCCCGGTGCTATTCCTTGAAAATCCCCTGAAGGATGGTGCTATTCTTGTATGAACCGATACCTTCACCTAGACTAGTTATTGGAACTTTGAATTCCAAACTAAATCATTAACATATCACGCTTATCCAGACCATTGTCAAATAGAGGCCGGTTAAATGTGCCAAGCTGAGCAATTCCAGTCTCCTTTCGTTAAACTCAGATTGAAAACTCTGTTGAGACAGGGAAATGGAACTGATCTCCTACTGGACTGGAGTTCTGGAGTCGTTTTATGCCTTTTGAGCCGAGAGCTGGATTCTCCAGTTATTCACGGCCGCTTAGCACCACGCTGATGGTCTTGAGCTACCCTTGGGCATGCAGTGAAATTGCAAACTCCCAAAATTCACCCAGCGGGAAGCTGAGGACGATGCCCCGCTGGCTCCTGGGCCAGCTACACGGTCTGTCAAGGGCATTATGTGGACAGCACAGGAAGGGAAAGAGGTGATAGAGTGGGTTTCTCTCACCACTACTTTTCCAGAGTTGCTATCGACTTCTCAGAGCCGCTGCTCCGTCTACTGCTGTTCAGGTCACGAGGAAGAGAGGAGCAATCCTTTCCTTGCAGCACTGGTGGCCCTGGATTCCCTACCCCGTGCTCGTTTCTGTCCTTCTTACCAGACTGTGGTTGTGTGTCTGTTGTGCACTGACACACAAGGTGCAAAGCAGTTGGCGATTTCCTTAGTTTTACTTGTTTTGTAAAGCACAAAATAGTGTTTTAAAGTTGTAAACAATAAACATAAGATGCCTGTTAATGGGATCTTTCTCGATTCAGCCCATGTTGCATAGCATTGGAGTTGACCAGATCTATAGAAGTAGTTTCTGGTGAGGTGGAAAATATACATGCACTGAAAAATTCAAGTTTTTTCTGACACAAACCAAAATTGATTGCAGGAACTGTACTCTGCTCACTGCAGTCTGAGTTGGACCCAAAATTTTTGTGCGTATCTTTTTCAAGATGTTAGAGCTGCGATGCCTGCCTTCCAGGTAGGTAACGTTCAGCCAGTTACAGTTCAGCGCTGAGGGAAACCTCTAACAAACTTCTCAAGGCTGTAAACAGCAGGACAGATACTGCATAAATGCGAGAGGATACTTATCTGTTTTGTGTCCTATCAGATAAAAAATCATCTAGGGATAAAAGAGCAGAGATCAGCATCTGCAGGGCATTTTACTCCCCTCATGCTCTGGAATCGGCACCATTTCAGACAGCAATACCTGTATCTTGCAAAACAAATCCAAAGAGAGAGCCGTGCACGTCAATGCCCAGTCTTTCAGAACTGCATATATTAATATCTTACCCGAAGGTAAATAACCTAATCTGATGAGACAGAGCACATTATAGCTGCCACCGGCTTTACAGTGGAGGGGGGAATCATGGAGAGTATAAATTCCAGCACACATGATTCTTCATATATCAAGGGACTACCTGATTTCTGTAGATGCTTCAAGCAAGTATTCTGCATAAAAGATGAAGGTAATGGAAGGTTACAGCGTGCAAAGCCATAACTTAAAGGGAGACGTGGCAACAGGAAATTCAGAATTCACACGATCGTCTTTTCCCCTCTGCCCCGTTCAAGCAACACTTGATGCTTTAACATTTTGGTGCTATTTATGCCCAGTGCTTTTCTATCCCCCCACCAATAAACACCTGAACACAATGTAAGGAAAAAGTGTTTATACAAGGGCAGAGGGAGCAAACAAAAAATCTCGGTTTGCTCCATGCTTCCTACGTTTTCTTGGACCGTAAAGAAATAATTTAGCTTTTTCTGTGCATCTATTTATTCATCTAAAAAACGGAATTAATACCTACTTTTCTAAAGCATGAGATCCTTAGATTGAGATTTATTACAAGTATTTATTTGGCACCTATTAGCATTTTACAAGGCTTAAATGGAGACACTTAATATCCCAGTAAGAGAAACCAAACAGCCTGCTCCCCTTCTGCTGAAAGGTGCTGCGGAAGTGCAAAGGAGCATGATTGGCACTGGGAGATTTCGTAAGTGGTCTCTAAGCTTCTCCCGACCATCTGGGTGAAGAGGGTCGCAGGCAGCCCCTGCGCACCGTCACGTGCTTAAACCGGCCATGGAGCTTGGGCTGCTCCAGCACGCTAGTTAATTCAAGCGGCACGGCAAGTTAGCCTACGTAACGTTATAGGAAAGGCAGCAAGAGCTGATGGATACAGCTGGTTTTGCTCAGTTTTAGCCTGGGAACCTCCTGCAGGTGCAGGAAAAGCTAGTGAATTAGCTGTGATTAGTCATCCCCCAGAGTAAATAGCACCCAGCTCTTGGTGGAGAAGGAAAAGTATGCTGTATTCAACAGCTTTCGATAGTATTCATGCTGAGAAAAAGGCAAGTAACGTTTATCACTGAGTCAGGTGAATTAAACATTCACATATATTTGCTGAAAAAAATTATATACATCTGTAGCAAGGCTCTGCCAAGTTTGAAAGATAAGCATCATCTAGTCACTAAATTAAAAAAATAAAAATCTGACTTTTAAACCCTTTTCTTTTTATCCATGTTCAAGAGCACAGACAGTTTATTTTGTTAGCACATTTGGTGAAGAATGTATGTTTGTGTGAGAATCCATGAAAACGGGTGAAAATTTGGCATTTGTTTTGGATATGATGGAAAATAATAAGAAGCCACTTATGCCTTACAGTCTAAATAATCCACAGAGTATATCAGATTGCAAAAGGGTCACAAAATAGCAGTCAAAGAGAAGCCTAAACACCCAGAGACTTAACATACATGTCTGATAAGTAAGAACAAGGTATAGAGCATGCTGGCTAATTAAATAAATTTCACTTTAAACCCTGTTCCTTATGAGTGTAACCCTGGAAAAACCATCCCATACAAGAAATGGACTCTGAAGAGATTTCTATATCCATTCACAGTAAGGCTTTGAAGATATATGAAGTTTTATAGCATTTGTATTTTAAGGATTTAGGGCAAGTACATGTTCTTCTACTGAATAAAAAGAAAGTTAGTACTTAAAAGGTTCAAAAATATATCAATCATGTGATTTTTTTTTTACATAAATAAATTATATTGATTTTGGATTTAACAGCTGAAAAAACCCTTTCTGCTTCCACTGGAGGCAAAACTGAACAAAATGTTAGTTAAATAGAGATAGCAGCATTTCTAAGAAATCTGTCGACAGTGATACAGTATCTATGCTACAAGGATGTTATTAAATAGAACACATTTAATTACCAGGGGAGGTGCATTATGATTGGTTACATACTTAAAAAAAAAAAAAACATCCAATCCAGAAAATTGGGAATAAATTCCATGAAAATATAACCTCAAATGCTTTTTAGATCATGGGTAACAGACTTCTTTGAGATGCTAATTTTAACATGTACATAATTTATAATCCCAAATGTATAAAAGACAATGACAAAAAGCATCATAAATAAATAATGCAAACTGAAATAGTTATGTCAAAACATTTGGACCATCTGATAAATTAGCAAAACTGTAACAGAAAATAAGTAAAAAATACAGTAAATTGTGACAACCAAATGTGAAACTGATTGCTAGCACACTTCCGACTCCCTCAACAGCCTGCCATTTCACTGCTGCACCGCTGTGTGTTTATTTCAAGTCTCAAACCATGAGCTGCAAATAAGAACAAGCCCAAGTGAAAGAAAAATTAAACGAGGAGCGAGGGGAAGAAGAAATAAGAGAGTTGCCTGTGGAGGTGTCTCGATACACGGAGTTTTGGGGGGACTGTTTGCATTGAAGACCTGTCCATTTAAAATGCATACATCAAAATGACTGGCCAATAGGGGTACTTGGAAATACTGCTCAACAGCAAATAGACCAGAGAGGAATGGAAAGAAGAAGCAAAGGTGATCTCTTCACAGTCTAACACTAGAAAAGAAGAATAAACTCAAGCTTTGAAAATCTCAACAGTCCTCCTTTAAGGACTCTCGAAATAGTAAAGCTGGCCTACAGCTTTGTCTTCTGAAAGGACGTTGCTTCCGGGGTAAGGACTGTAAAGTATAAAAACTCAAAAAGCCTCAGTGTTCATATAAGAGCATTAAAATCAGTGTGGCCTGTTCATGGCTGGAAAAAGTAACTTTACAGCACTTCTAATGCCATAGATGAGAACTAACGCCATAGATGAGAACTGAATACTAGCAGAATGAGGAAGAAACTGGTAGCTATAGGTACAGTAATCCCAATAAAAGTCATGCAAGATGTGCAAAACATTTTCAGCTCAAGCTGAAAAGTTCTTGTAACTATCAAGGAAAGGGCAACTAAAACTCCACTTAACATAAAACCAAACTTTGGTTTTAAAAAATACAAAATAATGTCTACGTAATATTTTCACTCACCGTAGTTTGTCTCCAAAAGTTTGAGGTGGGGGTGGTAAAGAAATTATATCACTACCAGTTATGCCTTTTTGTTTCAAAGAAATGAATATATGCATTTTCAATCATTAATTATATACTTCTGTCTATACTACTATTCTAGTAACCATGATAAAATAGGGAAATACTTTAAATCAAAAATACACATTAGCACTTACTATACCTGTGCTTTTTACCCCCAAATACAGGCTTTTTCATTCAGTGTCACTGTAGAAAGAAATACCCTTGTCTGCATTTAGATCAAGAGGTAAAGACTTTTCTTTTGCTCTGTTTTTGCTTCTTTTTCTTCTCACGTGAGTGAGTGATTTTGGGGGTGACCAAGTACTGGATTTGCTATTGTTGGCTGGGATGAACAACCGGATAACAGAACGCGAATTCTGTGCCTCCCATACTAGCTAGACAACACTGTTTATCTAATAAAGTGGCAAGACCCTGCAACTATTAACATATAATATGTCACCATAGTTTTCTTACAGGGAATTAGGTAGATAATATTACTCATGGAAACACAGGTTTATGAAGGTGAAGTGGGGGCGGGAGGGTAAGTAACAAATAGTTATGGGATAAGAACCTTACAAGCCACAATCTTTTCAATGAAACAAAAGTTCTAATTGGTATCATTAACTTCTTTTAACTCCTCCTCTGCTGGTACATCCTGCTCTTTCTCTGTTGACAAAGGTGGTATTTGCTCTGTACAGTTTTGACTGTTTGCAGCTTCCTTTTCAGACAGCAAGACAGTTTCTGGTTCCAGATTTGCTGATTCCCCTTTAACTTTCTTTCTCTTACGCTTCTGGCTTTCTAGGTTTGCTGCCTCAGAATGTCTGGTTTGCTGTATGCCTGGCAATGCCATGCCAATGCCGGGGGAAAGAAACATTGATGGATAGATCAGTCCAGGTGACATTCCTGGGATAAGAAACGGGTTAAAAGCTACAGGACTACTGGTAGTTATTGCAGATTCTGTCTGATTAGAAAATGAACTAGGACCAGGCTTATCTTCAGAGAGAGTTTCTTTTTTCACATCCTGGCTACTCTGTTTATCCTCAGTAGCTTTTTCTGTATTTGATGTACCACTTTTAGTTGTGCTTGTTAACGAAGTTGGAGCAGTTGCAGTACAAGTAGTTGTCATTGGTGGGTTGAGAAGTCCTCCAACACCAAACATCTGTGGTACGGTAGCCATGCCTGGCAGCATCATAGGCAACATACTCAGGGTGCTTTTCACATCCTCACCAGCGGGCACTGCTGCAAATCCGGCAGGAAACCCAACCAGCCCCGTCAGAGGGATACCTTGCATGTTTCTCATGTTCTGAAGTCCTACTAGATCCATTCCAGCAATCAGTCCATTCATGAATAATGGTCCCATTCCAGAAGAAGAATCTGCTACAACACCAGGGGCTTTAATGAGTTCACTTCTGGGCCTTCTCCCCCTCCGGCGAGGCCCTGCATCTCGGAGCACAGGCTCAGTTAGGATACGATTGAATTTACTTTCTGGTAAGTATCCCTGAAAATGAAACACACACAAGAGAAAATGCCTAACAGTTATTACTGCATCAAATAAAATCTGGCTTTTCTGTTCTAACATCTGCATCCCAGATGGTGTCAGCACAGAAATATTTGCCTACATGATTCTGGTATGGAATTTGTGAGGTATACAGAACTTTCCCCCACAGGATGCTGCCGAATGCAGAACGCCCACTGTGCCCTGACATGATGCTGCAGTGTCAAAGGGCATACGGAAGAAATGCGGAAGCACTTTTTTACCCAGTACAGACAGCAGCCTTTCAGCTTTTTCCTGAACCCTCAGCTTCAGCTGTTGCTGAAGAGTCATAACATGAGAAACACTGCGTCAGAGACTCCAAATTCCTTCCCATCCTACCATCAATTTTGGCTTCAGCAGCAGTGAAAAAACATGTCTTTTTAAATGCTAAGGGCCAAATTTTCAATGCTCTGTGCAACAGCAAAGCTGCATGAAATGACATGCAAACCATGTGCATGCTATTTTGTGGAAGTTGCAGTTAGAGCTCCATTGAGTTGCCAGGAAGATATTTCTGAACACTCAGATATGGGACTTAAACCAAATGAACACAACTTGGTGAGACTATTTTGTTACATAAAACAATGTGGGAGATCCAAAGTGCAGTTTAAAACTCCATTTTTCAGTGTTCTCATCACAAATGTTTAAACGTTCCTTGTTCACCTTCCCTGAGTTTCAAAGACAGCTAGTCTTTGCAGTTTCAAATAACAGATTTGAGTAACAGCTAGTTCAGATAATAGACCTGTATATGAAAAGTATTCCACACTGACACTTGAAGTGCGGAAAGCTGAATCGAATGATTCTGCAAGTTTGCACAGCACAACTACTGCCCGAAGAGCCAGAATTTTCTACTCTGTCTCCACTGGTAGATGTGAAAAACCACACCGGACTATGAATATGCCTTGGCTCTACAGGCGCAAACTAGCCCATGCTCACACTTCCCAAGCCCCCTTAGCAGAGAGACACCTTTCTGCACGCACGTGGTAGAATGACTGATGTGCATTTGCAAAAAGCAATGTATTGATGGGGCTCGAGGGTGCAAATGCTAACAGACATGCAGCCGCTGGGCTAGTAAGTGTGAGTGGGTGAAGGTACCAGTAGCCAGGCGCGCAGGTACTGCAACGAGCAAAGCGTGGGCCCACGTTAAGGCTGCCCACTGAAAATGAAGCTAATGAATGCCAGCCAGCTTGCACTGGGTGCCGGCTGCCTAGACGGGGGGCTGGTGCCAGCCTCGATGTAGAGCTCTGGTTCCTGAGGGAGAGGGACAGGCCATGCTGATTTCCAGCACTAATTAAGAGCCAATTTGAGAGCAGTACAAACTTCTGAGCCAATTGTTTCTTCCTCCAGCCCTTGGTCAACAAGGGCATCACACAAAGTACCACAGCCACAAAAAACAAGGAGCAGGAGAGAGGGCCAAAAGGACAAGCCTGGAAATGGCAGTCCCAGTGGGCCAGAGGGAAAAGCGCTCTTCCGTGGATTCTTCCACTCACCGAGACAGGGACTTGCATAACAAACAGGGAAACCAAACAGCAGGGCAAATCTGAAGTAGGCCTTGCTGTCTTCTGCCCCTTTTCCCAGCTGCGTTTGAGTCTTCGGGCCTTGTGATCCACGTGGCTGTCGGCAGGCCCAGGGTTGCACCCACAGAGTTTGCAAGAGGCTTGGCTCAGGGTACTTTTGAAAATTTGACCCGTGGAAACACATTTTGTCCGCTCCTTGCCCTAGCTTCCATCCAGGGCCTAAGCTGGATTACTGCTTTTAGTACGTTTCTGTTGCCCCATCTATTTCTAAATATCCCAAGACTTCCAGGTCTTATTGCTAGGAAGGCTTTCTGGATATTCACCCTGAACTGCTGCACCCCATTCACAGGACACTGAACACCTTCTCTCCTTCCCCTGTCCGCTCTGCTGACTTGCGGCATGCTCCGAACCTTCCTGTCTGCCGCTCGACCGCACCGAGTGTGGTCAGACCTGCTGATATTCCCTCCCACGTGCACAACTGAAGTCCTGCCTTCCACCTCAAGAATACTCACTGGAGAAAGGTTGTGGGGATGGGGAGGAGAAAGAAAAGATGACATGATACAGATTTCTCCAAAAGCTCTAACTTACTGAAAGCTTAACAATGTCAGCCCAGTCAGCTGCAACAGCATACTCCAAGTTTGCATCAAGCCACCTTGGCAATTCCTTCAATGCTGGTGCCATGGCTCCCCCTAACTATAAAACACAGCAGAAGGATGACCTCTATTGCAGAAAGAGTTATGCAAAATAACACAAGAAATATGATTACACATCTAGGCATACACACAGTTTAGGAGCAGCTGCCACCCTGCGGAAGGGGATTGTTGCTGTGCACCTCAGCAAGCCAACTCTTGCACAGAGGTTTCAGGCAGCGGCCACAGAGACAGAGAGCCCATCCTGTTTCTGCTTAATGAGAGAGGAAGGCCAGCCCTGAGGCCGAGACACTGACTTAAGATTCAGTTAGGAGCTGAGTCCAGGGTTTCTCTGCTAAGTGCCTGTGGACCAGTCACTCTCCCCATGCTGTGAACAGGGTGACAGCACTTCCCCTAGCTCGTCATTTGGGGCTGTGAGTTTTCTGGGGCAGAGACTCTTCCTTTGCTATGCATCTTTGCAGGACTGTGTATACAACTGCTGCTTCCAGTCATATAGTTCAGGCAGAAAAGGGAGTCTCTGTGGCCTGTCCCATCTCCCGTATTTGCTTTCCCTGCAAACAAGTGGACCAAGTGATGGGGATAGGGCTTTTATAAAAGATATACTCAGAACGGGATGAACCTATCAAATTCACACAGGTCTCCAAAAGCCATCACACATGTAGCATAGGGCAAAACAGATACGGCTGAACCAATCTCTTTCTATTTAACTGTTTAGCTTTGTTTTTAGAGGCGATTACTTCTAACATCACCTTCTAGCCTTGTGCAGTCCTAGGTGTATTTTAGAATGGAATTTGGGTGGAAAGTTTCCCTAAATGTCCCTGCTCATTGTTAATACCAATACACTGGAGGATACACTAAAGAGAGGTAAATCCATGCTCATGACTAATGTTTCTAGCTGTTTAGTAACCATATTTCAGTAAGCAAGAGAAAGCATTTTAAACCCATCTGTTTCCTGCACGTACTGCGCTCTGAAGGGTTATCAGGATACTGTTCCTATACCTTGTAAGGAGGAACAAAACAAAGACATTTGCAACACATCGAAATATTACAATTTGTGGAATATTGCAGTGAATTCAAAGGGAACAATCAAATCTAGAACAGGAAACAACAGCCAGGGCTATGCTGATGGTGGCTTTAAAACCAAAGGTTGAATTGCTTTGCTGCTGTGAGACCTGTGTACATTGGCAACTGTGAACACTCAGTCTTTCCTTATTTCACAGAGAGAGTCACTTATGTTGGTAGGTCTCTGTCTCTAGCACACGCATTTCACAGAATAGTGTAGATTAATGCACATTCCAGTCAAAAGTCTGGAACATCTATATGCTTCTCTGGATTAAAATCTTCCCCCAGGCCAGCTCAGGATCCGTGAAACTTTTCAAGACACCAAGGACAGAACAGAAAATATGCCTTTGCTTACCCTCCGTCCGGTACCCTTATGTACCACAGGCACCCGCTCCTCTCCTGTGAGTGAGCTAATGTCCAATTTGGTGGGGTCCTTGCAGCGCTGCCTCCTCTGCTTGGGCTTGTCTGAAAAATTCTGGAGTGCAAACAAGACAATGTTAATGAGACGGGATGGCTTAATGAGACTGGATGGCTAGAAGCCCTGCAGGAGAATGGCAAAGAAGATGTCCCAAGTGACAGAGGGGTCCCCTGCAGACCTGGGAAGGAGCAGTCAGAGCAGCACAAGCTGGCCTCTGTCCCAGAGCCCATTTCCAAATGAGCACAACTGATTTCCACAGGTATAAACGTGGTTTTACACTTAAACTGACTGCTCCACCTTTATCTAATGCCCCTCCAACCCTAAGACTGTAATCTGCTCCAAATTCATATACTTGCATCTGTAAATGAGGGTGCTAACTATGATTACAAAAGAGAGAAGGGTCTGTGTGTGCCACCAGTCTATCACAGCTACCTGTTTCTCTTCAGTTCATTCATGCTTTGTTTTACTTTTATTTCAGCTTTTCCCACTGTGCCCTGCCTACCAAATGACCTAATAGGCTAGACAAGATGGAAGCTCAGGAGCAAATCAACCTGGGAAGCCAAGAGTTGGTTGTTTATGAGACTGCAGGAAGATTTGGAGAGACTCTGCACTCCACTCACTGTTGCTCTGCTTTCTGACACAGCCCAGGACCATGAGACTGGAGCCACAGCAGCCTGCAATACAGTAGCTTTGGTTCGTTTTTTAAAGTAAGGAACGCTCCTCTCTAGGAGACCTGTTGTTTTGGAGTAGGCCAGCCCTGCTCTGGAGGCACTGGGTAGGCAGCCTGGCTGAGCAAGGCTAAGCTTGCCAGGGCTTGCAGGGCTTCTATCCTGCTATGGAGAACCTCACTTTATACAACAGCACTGCCTCAGTGACCCTGACTGGAAGGAAGCAACATGCATGGGCTTTGAGCATCCCAGCTCACTTCTTCCTGCTTCTCCTCAACTCTGGCCCTTCAGGAACACACTGGACTAATCGTGCACATCTGGGCAGCTGGATCCCCAGGGCTGCAGCTGGAGAACAGACCTACAGGTGCTTGGCATCTCCTTTGGGCAGGAGCACCCAGCTCAGCAAGTGTCTTTCATTGCTGTACAGCGAACTGCACTCACCTCACAAAGGTGTGATGAATGCTGCAAGCCACAATACAATGAAAGACACTGCATTTTCCACTTCATGGAAAGCCTGAACTCAAGAGCGGCCAGAGAAAAATTAACATAAAGGACAACACACAAGGCAGACACACACACACACACACACACACACACACACACACACACTCTGCTGAAGGCCACCCTTACTGTGCCAAAGCCGGGAACGTCGAGTGTGTAGTCGGATTGCTGACGGAGCCAGTCTAGGAGACTCTTATTCGGGACAGCCTTCTCTGCTTGGCTGACCGCAGCTGGGACTGGCTGTGGAGTTGAGGTAGCAGCAACCGGCCCATCTGGGAGGGGACTGTTCTGGGGAGGCTGCGTCTGGTCCTCCTGAACATCCTGACGTGGAGGGAGGAACAGGCAGAGCTCAGCAGCAGCATGCAGTGAAGCATTCACACACACATAAGCAGAGCTCTAAAGCAGGTCCTCTGCCCTGCATCACACAGGTTGCCTTCTTAATCCACATATTACTAGTGACTGTTCCTTAAATCAGCACCCATCAACACACTGCGCTTCAGCCCCCTAACACTGCTGGCAGGCAGGGCTGAGAACTGCGAGATGCTTCTGCATCTCACCTGGAAAACGCTCTAATTGCCAGGAGGAACAATTTGCCCAGGGACGAAAGCCCAGGACCCTTCCTTCCTTGGGTGGATCCCATGGTAGAAGGGAAGGGGACGCAGCAAGCTTTTGGCCAGAGCTCAAGTGCAGTCAAGGAACTTTCCTTGTGTTTTCTAACCTCAGACACCCCCCAGCTGGAACACCTGCTTTTGATAACGCTTAGCAGGGCTCCAGCACTCCAGGCAGTGTGCTGCAAGCCAGAGGAACAACTTTTCTTCCTCCCTTGAGTAGTATCTGCTCCTTCCTGTTTCAGCATAAGCCAGGCCATCCCAGAAGCAGCTCTGTCTGCCCAGCATTGTGATGGGCAGCAGAGCTAAAACGCTAGCAGGTGAGAGCTGGACCATGAGACAAACTGTGCTGACTCCACTGGGACCATGTTAAAGGCGGGAGCCTCAACCTACCTGCAGCCTACTTGGAAGAGGCCTCTCCTTCAAGAAGATGAGGTCCATCCCTTCTACATTTTTTCTTCTGCCCCGTCTTCTCCTCATGGCAGCATCGTCTCTTCGGAGGCTGCCATTGACAATCTGTCCAGTGACAGGATGGATTAACCCTGCCTGAAGGATGCCGGACAAGTCCATGCCCAGGGAGCCCTGGAGGGTGTTCACAGTCCCCAGTTTGGGCATGTTTGTGTTCAAGGGGAAAGGGGAGGAATTTCCTGGGGACCCATTAGAGGCTCTGGACAGGTCCACAGCTGAGTCGCGCCAGCCATTCAGCACAATGGGTGGATGAGCATGGGTTGCTGCTAAATGCTCCAAGCTCCTCTGTTTGGCATCTCTCTCCGGCTCGAATTCATACGGCCTTCTGTGCTTCCGTTCATCCTTCATAAAGGCAGGGGCCAGGAAACCTTCCTGTGTGTATGAAAGCCATGGAGAGGGTTACAGCTGCTTGTGCACTGCCAAGGGACCACCGTTTTTGAAACCAACACATAGATGCAGTGGCCTTGTGTGGCTAGCAGTCAGGCTCCTCCATTTCTCTGCAGGAGCCCTAAAGGAAGGATGCCTTTTCCCATAGCACATCACACCTCATTATGTGTGGGAACGGGTTAGTGGCACCCTCTCACAAACTTTGATCTCCCCATGGTGCCACAGCCCAGGGTGCTCTGTTAGCTGCTGAGGGACCAGCTGTCCCAGGCCAGAAGCTTCTGGCTCTGTGCAGTGCCCAACAGCGAGAGAAGATGAGAAACCTGCTCATGGGGCAGTGCCTGTACACCTCCATTTGGGACACTAGGAGAGTGTCCCCATGTCCTCCTCCCATTCTTTGACCATGCCGGGTGCTCCAGCACTAATTCTGGAAGCACCTCTCCAGCTGCAGGACCTGCAGGGAGCAATGGCCTCAGTCCCAGGAGGGTAGCAGGGCTGGCGGGGGCAGAGAGCATGGGGAGTTCACCAGGAGCGCTCACTGGTCCGAGGGCACCCCTCCCCTTCTGTACCTGTGAGATTAACACTCCGTTGTTGAAGCTGGGATCCGGGGCTTCTGACTCAGCAAAGCTGTTCCTACTGCCGGCATTGCTGGCAACTGCTGGGGTGGTCATCAGGCTTTGTGTCTCAAACTGCTGGCTAGAAGAAGGCCACTTGCCCTTCAGGATGGCATGGCAGATGTTGTCAATGCGGTTGATGATCACACGGTCCTGCAAACAGAAGGAGTCCAGCAGCCTGGTGCAGGCAGATGCTGCCACCAGCGAAGCTCGGAGCAGCTACAGTAGCGATGCTGAGATATCCAGATCTTGCGTGCACAGTGGGGCACTCACCAAAGGGACTCAGGATCTCAGGCAGTACTAGATGCACAGCAAAACTTGTGCATAGCATCCTAACAGTGAACTTCCCATGTGTAGAAAGCAATTCATTCCTGGGCATGTGTTCTGCTCATGTCACCCCTATGGGTCCTGCGCTGCTCATGTCACCCCTATGGGTCCTGCGCTAGGGGAGTCTATAGCCAAAGACTTCTGCCAAACAGACTTCCTGCTTTTTCTCTAAATTCGTATCATGTGACACAGGACACAGCAAGTTCAGGGAAATCAATGCAGGAAAGGCCATGCCTGGTTGCCAAGGCATGTTCCAAATTGCTCTGAGCGACTCCCCCAGCCACTGTGCTCCAATATAGACACAGAAGAAGTACGACGTGTGCAAGCCACAATGTGTTTGTGGCACAAACCCAAGTCAACCCTGGCAACACACTGCCTCTACTTGGCTGATTACTGCACAGTCCTGAAGTGCAGTGGCTCTTATGCATCTGGAGAGCTTCAGCAACACACCACGGCTGAGTGGTGGTACCACAGGACCCAAAAAAACCTCTCTCAGCCAAATATCCCACCTATCACACAGCTCCATGGGACTGTGACACCAAATCCCTGCCTGTACACAAACAGGAAAAGGCCAGCAGTGGAAAAACAGCCAGGGTTCACCCCTCCACAAAGACAGCCCAGGATCTGTCATTTCTGGGTGGCAGAGAAGGAGCTGGGAACAGGAAACAGGGGAGGCTTCAGGACCATTCAGGGAGGAAACTGCTTTCTGGTCATCCAGGACTGTTGGGAAGGAAGGGGGCAGTCCTAAACCTAGTGCAAATAAGTCCTTTTTACCTTGCAAGACCAAAGACAAATGAGGGACAAAGGCTAATCTGAGGGACCATAGCAAAGCCAGGTTAGGACCTAAGTGACTCTAATTCATGTGTATTCTCTCAGGATTAAAGACAAACCCAACCCTGTGACCTCGGTTCAGTGGGGAAATGCTCTCGGGCAGGTTTGTCCAGGGCACTGGCACTCGGGAAAAGCACCTAGCACTCTAGCTAGAGCACCCATGGGGAGCCATGTGCAGAGGATGAGGAAGCAGGGCTGGGGATGCCTGACTGGTGAACATTTGCAGTACGAACAGTCTTCATTTTTAAGCTACCTTAGGCCACTCAGAGAAGGAGTAAAGTGTCTTCTCCTGCAGTAGCTGGGCTATGGTTGGTGCCCGGGCATCCTGAAGGTCATCGATCTCCCCAGGCAGGACAGATGTAGAACTCTTGCTCTCTTCCTCCAGGTATTTCTCTGTACCATCTAAGAAAGCAACAGAGAACAGAGACTGTCATCTCCCTGCCTCTTACCCTCTTGGAGTGGGAGCAGCTCCCCCATCTTACCACCCTGACACCCAGCAGGTCCCACAAGGGTCCCATTCCCCAATCAGCCACCAAGAAATGCAGCACTGGGTGCAGGAAGGGCATCCTGCATCCCATGGCACTACCCAGGGCAGAAGGGCTGGGGGGGCTCAGGTGGTGTCTTGGTAGGCCCTGCTGGGAAATGCAGCCACCAACCCTTTGCTCCTCCAACACTAGAGCCACATCGGCCAGAAGGGCCCCAGTTCTGGCAGGGGGGAGGCAAGCTGCTCGCTGGCAGTGTGGGCTACAGCGAGTGGGGCCGTGGGCAGCCCCAAGGCTTTGGCTCTATGGTGGGGGCAGCAGGTCCTTTCCATCCCAGCCAGAGGTGACTGTCAACAGCAGGGAGCTCTCAGGACTGTACCTTGACTCTGGCCGCTGCCGGCTTTCTCCTCTTCATCTCTGTTCTCGCACTTTTCTTGCTTCACCCCCTGGGGCTCAGTGTGCAGGGCCTCTCTGCAGCCTGCCTGCCCCTCAGCCCCTTGGCCCCAGGCCTCCCCCCCTGCATGGGGGGGCTCTGCTTCCGGGACCCCCAGTGGAGGTGCAGGCAGGCTGAAGGCCTGGCTCTGAGGCTGGCCTGGTGAGTGCTGCAAGGTGCTCTCCTCATCCAGGCCATGGTCCTCCCTGCCCCCTGGACCAGGCTCCCCCGGCCCCTCAAGTGTCCCTGGCCCCAGGGACTCTCTCTCGCCATTCACGTCTTCTGGGCAAGTGTCCTCAGGGGTGGGGAGGCCAGAGCTCTGCTCCTCGCTCCTAAGTTCATTAGCCTCGGGGTCACAACTGGCCCTGGTCCTTGGACCACTCAAGTCCTCCACGACATCTGCTGCTGTCTCAGAGTTATCATCATCTTCTTCCTCCTCCTCATCTTCCTCGCTGTGGCTCTGACTCGGCCCTGATTTTGCTTCCATGCCTTTCTCCTGCAGCAAATTAATGAACCTCTGTTCAGAGGGAACCTTCATTTCATAGTTATGAAGACTGGGACCATACAGCCCCACGCTGATGACCCCTTCCATGGTGCTGTGTTCAGGCAGCACTGCCCCGTGGCTGGTGAGGTTTCCCTTCTGCTGCAAGTCTTCGCAGAGCTCTGTTGGGACACTCCTTGAGGGGTCACTTTCCGGGGTAGAAGGCGAAGGCTCAGCTTCTTCGTTCTGACCATCTATTCGCTCACAGCCCACCTGCAAACTCTCTAGGAAGGAAGTCTCTCTCATGGCCTCTGCATCACAGCTGGATGGATCCTCGTCCCCCTCTAGCTTGCCCTCAGGGAGTTTAGCAACGCTGTTTCCAACATCTGTGCAACTGGGGCTGTCTCGAGCAAGGGAGCTTTGCTCGCTGTTACAGGCCTTTTCGTCGTACATCATACACATCAATGAGTCTGGCAGAGAGCTCTCATCATAGTTACTGGAAATGATGTCCCGGACTTTAGACATGAACGTTTCACAGCTTGCATCCGGTGGACTGCACCCGGCTTGGGACATGGCGTTGTCTATGTTTTCTAGCTTGATCTGACTCTCAGCTTCATTCTCCAGGGATTCGCAAGTCCGGTCCACCTGGCTATATAGAGGGGAACTGTAGAGTTTGGAGTTAGTCTGGTAAAGGCAGCACAGGGTTTCTGGGCCTGGGATCCCTGTTCTTTTATGCTGGGCATAGTTCCTGTATGCATCTAAAAAAGACAGCTGTGGGTCATTCATGATGTAGTAGTCCGTGCGATTCAGGCCATGCTTGGCGGTGCCGATCAGCAAGTCCCGATCATGTTTGCCACACTCCCACCACACTGGCAGGTAGAGGCTTGGCCGGCACAGCTTGAGCCGCTCGTGGAGCTGTGGACACTTGAGCACCTGCTCGCGCACCTTCCGTAGAAGCTCAATACGGTACAGGGTTCTGGCAGCACGTTCCTCGGTGATGGGCTCCACATAGATGTCAGGATCTGGAGGACCTACAGCAGACAGAGACGCCAAGGCCCCGTTACACAGGAAGCAGAATGCAGGGTGATAGCCTAGCTGCTATGCGGTATGCCTGCGGGGTCAGCACCTGAGGAGACCCACAGGCATCAGAGAAATCTGCGGAGATGCAGCCATCAGCCTGAGAGATCCATCCTGGCTACCTAGAGGTGACAACGCAGGCTGGTCACTGATATGGGACAGAGTAACAAATTGGAAAGGCCTGATCTGGGTCTCCACACTGCAGAACCAGTGAGAGTTATTTAGAGGCAGTGATGAGGTAGGTGAAATTTTACTTTTGCTCAGACTGCTTGTGAGGTGGGGGAAGTGCTTGTAGGCTTAGCTTCCCAGTATCACCATTTTCCTTCCATTCCTTTGCCAACAATGGGCCACAGTGGAGGAAACTCTCTTGACTTTATCAGATGGACCAAGAGCAGCAGTTGGCTGCAGAGGATTTCAGACTCCTGCCTGAGCTCTGCCCTGTTAGCACCAGAAGTGCTGAAGCTGCGTGGACCTGCCAGCTGAGCAGCTGCCTGGGACAGGAGCCTCTGGCAGCCCTTCAGTAGCTTCTCGTGAATGGGAGTCCCTCAATTCACGCAGCTCTTTGATGAGCAATCCATATCTAAGACATTAACAGGTGTCTCTAAGGAACTGTGCCTGAGACCAGACCTCCTGGCACGTTTAAGATGAGATCCTTCCTGCTGTTGCTAAAAGCAAATCATTTTGTGCTTAAATAGCTCCCAAGCAGCTTTTCATCTGCCATCACCTTCATGCTGCCAGTGCACTGGGGTCTACAGGGCACTCCTAGAAAACGGATGCCTGGTGTCTTGGCAAGGCTTCCCCAAGCCGCCTGCAGTGGGCTGACTCCCTTTTTCCAGCACTGAGCTTCTCAGTTAGCTGGGCCACAGCACAGGCGCCATATGGGCTCTGTCCAGCACAGGCAAAGAGGTGCTCGGAAGGGAAGCAGCAAAACGGACTGCACAAACAGCCCCCTGCTCCAGTGTGGAGGAGATGTGAACTCTTGCTTCTCTCCTACTCCTCCCCGCATCTAAAAGTTGTTGTTTTGGATAAAATTCGTTGTGATTTAATGAAAAGAACTACATGAGACCTGTGAGAGCAGGGGCTGGACTCCATAGGGCAGCCCTACTTTCCCATTGCACCAGAGAGGTGATATGCAGGGGTAACAGAGCAGACAGATGCTGGCGGATTCTGTAAGCCCACGGCCTTGGCGCAGGTCTCTAGTTGCAGCATGCTTACTGTGAAGGGAGACACAGTGGTCAACCACAGCATGGAGAACACTGTTACGTGTACCTGGCTGACATCTCACAGCCTTCTTCGGTCCCTGAAACTGCTGCCTTGCTCTCCTGCTCCACCCGAGTAGCCAGGCCAATTCTGGCCCACGGCTACATGGACTTGCCATTACCCCCATCACAGGCCATGCCTTTTCAACTCACCGTCCTCTTTCCACAGTGGGAGACCACAGACATTCTTGCACATGGCCACAAAGCTGTAGAAATACTTTTCTAGGCTCTCATCTGTCTTCTTCTCCAATCGAGAAATGGCTCGGAACTGGGCCCAGTCAAAGATCTTCTTCTCCTGGTCATAGATGACCCCAAAGGAGGAGACAGTGCGGTAGAAATCTGCCTGTTCCCTCCTGGTCCACCTGTGAGGCAGGGAGGGAGACACAAACACCACTGACATATGTTCTGGTCAGCCTTGCACTTTCCCAGCTTGGGCAAGCACCATGCAGAGAGGCTTGGAGGGGATTATCTAGTTTCTCTCCACCAGCTATGGGGGAGCTGTCAGAAGGAGTGCACCAAGGAGAAGAGCACCACGACCAGAGATTGTCTGCCCTATGGCACACAGTGAGGAGGAGCAAAGGTCATGGGCCCTCTGCCTCTCAGCTCTCTGCGCTGTATGAAGAAGGCAACGCACAGCTCATGGCTGTGCTGCCTATGGGGAGAGGCTCCAGGAGCATCTACGGAGGTGCTATTTCACCAACTTTCTTTCTACAAATTGAGCTGGACACTTGCCCTAAGTGTCCTAGTGACAAATGCCAGGCCACTCCTGCAGACAGGAGTAATTAGGATTCTTGGGTGATGGGGGCAGGTACTCTCCCCAGCAAAGGAGAGCAGCCTTGGTGATGTGGGTTTTCAATTACGGCACTGTTATACCATGATCTGCACCTTGCCTCAGACCCTCTGAGCTTTCATGTCATGAGGGAACATGGGGATCACTCAATGGAACGATCCAGGACAGAGATGGTAAAGAGCACGCTGGCCAAATGCAGCCCTGGGCAAATAGAGCACTGAAAAACAGGCCAGAGAAGACAGATCAGGATAAAAACTGTACGGGAAGAGCAGAAGCAGGTCACGGCAACGGAAGATGAGTGCCATGTGTGAAGGAAAGCATAAAGTCAAATCAGAACTCCTCTGAATTGCAGTTCCATGCCAAATGTTAGCAAGCAGCTGTGACATCTCAAGGGAGACCAGACAGGCTGACAGCACCCACAGAACTCCCAAATTGACCAAAATATCCTCAGATCTACCATTTCCAGCCCGACTCCCCGAGGAGCCCTCTGCAGTGATATTTCATTCCAAAAAGGAAAGAAAATAACAAGAAGGAAGCTAATCAAAAATCAATGACCAGAAGGAGCCCAAAGGGGAGCTTGCTTAAAGGCCTAAAATTCAAGGCTGGTGGGAATCTGCCTAGTACACCCCTTTAAGGAGACCAAAAAAAAAGAGCCCGTGGGGTTAAAGAGCAGGAAATACCGGAACGCTTTGTTGTCCACAGCACAACCACATCTTCACCACTGTGAGGAGCACTGATGCCCCCACCTCAGAGAGGAGAGAGTAAAACTGGAAGAGGTTCAGGGAAAGGGGAGAAGGAAGATCCATGAGCTGGACCAGCTTCCACACAGGGAACTAGTAAACAGAGTGATACCATCATGAGGGCCAGCAAAAGACAAGTGGGAATGACTTCTCAGTGCTTCCCACGGTACAAGAAGTAGGGAGCAGCAAATTAAACGATGAAGAGATGTGCTCAAAATGAGCACAAGGGGAGACTTCAAACAACACATAGCTAAACCACCAAACTCACTGCCACAGGACAGCACAGATACCAAAAGGTTACTTCGGTTCACATAACAGGGACAGATTCACAGGAGAAAAAGCCACTGAGGACTATTAACCATGGAGGGCCTCTGCAGTGCAGGAGGACCCACAGCTGCAGAGTGGGGACTGGCAGTGAGGCAGTAATACCCCATCTCACACCCTCCCCAGTCTCTGCTGGAGCCATGGGAGGCACCAGACCGTGCTCCTGCCATTCTTCCATTTACTGGGATGCTGCAAACTGGGAGCACACTGCAATCTGCTGCCATGATACACCACCACCGGGCTCCCGAGGCCAACAGCAGCAGGCTAATGCAGCAGCACGAAACACAGGGGGGTTGAAAATGCTGCAAACGCAAGCTGTGACAGCACTCATCAATCACCCCTCATCCATGGTGTGTCCTGGGCTCTGGCACGCAACACTGCCCAGCAGCACCCGCTGTGCTGGGGGCTGGAGGGCAATTCTTGGGCCAGCTGATGCTGGATGTGACCCAGAAGAGCTGTCCCCCCGCTTCCTCCTTTCAAGCTGTTACCAGCTGCTACCCAGAAACTACACAAGGACGCTGCTCCATGGGCTGGGCTGGCTACAGGGGCCACAAGCCTCTCCCACGCCCAGGAAGGACTCCCAGGCCCGTGTTTCGCAGGCAGCTGGCCGCAAGCACGGCTCTTGTGAGAATTCCTGGATAATTTCAGGGGCCCAGAAATTTCGACAGGCCCACAGCAGCTACGCAAAGGACCCGCTGCCAGGGTCTGCTTTGTTACCTTTTCTGCATTTCTTTGTTTGCTGAGTCCATCTCAGAGGCTCTTCTGAACATCTCGTCCTGCAGCCAGTATCCATGGTTACCGGGCACCAGCATCTCGGCAGGGGGAGGCAGCTCTTTGCGGTTGCAGCGCTGGTAGACGGTGACAAGCCTCCGCAGTCTGGCTGTGAGGGCAGACGAGACAGGCCAGCAGGATCTGTCTGAGTCGGAGCCATCCTGGGCTTCAAACATCAGCAAGGACATTAGTATTTAAGTCACACTGTAAAGCCACAGGCTCCCGCATCCTGATGGCTAGCTCTGCCACAGTGCCCTCCTGCCCCTCCCCTCCCACGGGGAGCTCTCGGGAACAGAGCGCAGGAGCGAGGGGCTGGGCTGAGCACCCCTGGGCTTTTGCAGCGCAAAAGCTGCTGGCTCAGAGCCTCACCACGTCCGAGCTTCCTTCAGAGACCCCAGAGGCAGAGATCGGGGTAGGAGCAACAGCTCTGCGCTGGGCCACACCTAGGACAGGACCGCAGCCCCCAGGACTCCCGCTGAGGCCCAGCCAGCCCTGGCATCTGTCAGCACAGCCCGCTGCAGTCAGCAGAGACCCAGCATACTCAACTCATGCAGGCAACTGCATGGCCAGGGCAGGCTAACGGTTTGCAGTCACCCGGGGCAAACCCAGCTTGGGCTCTGGGTTACAGAGCACCAGCCAGCCACTCCTGCTACGGCCTGCGCGGCTGGAAGCCCAACGGGCTAATTAGCCACTCTGCCCTTCAGAAGAGCTGGTCAGCCAGTTAAGAGCACAGGGTGACCATGGTTGTGCAGGTTAAGCTATCTCACCCACTAACACTGTACAGCGTGTCCCCCGACTCTTTCCTGCCTGCATCACCCCTCTGGCTCAGGCGGGCCCCATGCCAGCCCCATGCCAGCCGTGAGCCGCGCTGCTGGAGGTACGGCCTCACCTGCCGCTGGCTCGTCCCGCTTCTCGCCAGCTTCGCCCACCCCAGCAGCCACAATGTCCTGTGGAGAGAAACCATCAGAGGGGGCCTCTGTAGGCCGTGCAGAAACTCCTGCTGCCCCTGCAGCCCTCCCCAGTAGAAGCTCTCAGCTCCACGGCCTGGCCCTGGCAGGGTGTGGGGTGACAGGACTGGTACAGCCGTGTGTCCTGCGTGCTCTGGCTGCAGCTGCTGGCTCCCCTTGCATGTACCTGTCAGCACAGGACGTCAGAGCAGCGCGGGCAGCACAGCTCCTCAGCACCTCAGCCCTGGCAGCTTCCCTGCTGCAGCCTGGCCATGCTGCAGCCATGTCCCCCCCGCCTCACGCTGGGGAAACAGCTCAGGTTGGTATGTTGTCCATTTTGGGCCCTGAGGTGAGGTCACTGGCCACCACAGTGACGTGGGGTGTGGCAGCACTATCCAGGACCCTAGCAGTGCCAGCGCTGGCAATCGCCTCGTTGGCAATCACTCTGCACGCTCACAGGTTGCCTCATTTACTGGTCCTCCTCCCCGCCAAGGCCATGCCTCTTGGGACAGCCATCCCCCTTGCCAGAAGCCTGTGTGGCTCCTGAAGCTGAGTGTGAGACCCAGCACCCCTGGCAATTCACAGCTCTCGCTCCGTGTCAGTTCTCCATGAGGGGGATACAACCCAGATCAGCAGGAAACACAGAGAGAGACAAAGGCAGAAGCAGTGCTCGAGTGAGCAAGGACAACCCAGAGAGCATGGGGCAGAGCCCATGCAAGATAAGGCAAAGCCTACATGGAGCAGGGTCACAGGAGACACTGGCAACAGCAGACGTGCATGACCACCGTGAACCACACTCACCTCCTGTTTCGGCAGCCCCTCCAGTTTTTCTCCACCGTTCTCTTCCTTTTCCATGCTCCCCCTGACGAAGACAGTGAATTAGTCCCTGGTAGCTGCAGCACAGCCTCTCTCGGCTGTGCCAGATGTCTGCTAGATGGAGCAGAGAACCAGCACCCATCTTCATGCGGCAGCCCTCAGCCTTGCACCAGGGAGCCAGCTCCAGCCTGCCATCCTTCCTCACTGCCTGCCGTGCTCACACTCACACAGAGCCTGCTTCCTTCTCCCTCTCACTGCCCTCCCTGAGCACAGCTTACCCCACAGTGCCAACCCCACTTCTAACACGGCCCTCAGGAGCCAGCCAACCAGGCCCCGAGAGCGTGGCTCCATCCCCTGCCTACCTTTCGGCAGCATCCTGGGCCCCGTCACTGACACCCTGCTCTGCAGACAGCAGCTTCTCATCCGGCATGCCCACCTTCTCCAGGAAGCACAGCGCCGGGTCTGCCCGCATGGCGTTGTACCTCTCGTAACCTGCCAACGGCCACAGGCCATCAAAAAGGAGAAAAATGGCACAAGGCCAGGCCTGAGCCTGGTTTAGGTAAACCTCCTGCTCTGGGGGACACAGCTCCCATCTGGCTCTCGGGGCCTGGCTCTCCAAGTGCAATTCTTACCCCCAGAAATTCAGAACACTTTCCCAAAAGCTTCTAATTGGTCTGCAACCCCAAGGCAGCGTGCAAAGAGAAAGCTCAGCCTTTCCATCGCACCACGCAACCCTTCCTGGAAGGCAGCACAGCACTCAGAGAGCTGTGCCCAGCACCCAGGACAGGTTGGGGCTGGGAATGAAGAACCCTTAGGCCACTGGAAGCTGCAAGATGATTTTGTGACAAGGCTGGAGCTCCCAGGAGAGGCACTGCTCCTGCCTCACCCAGCTCACCCTCACGTGGCAATGACACATTGCTCCTGGCAAAACAGGGGAAGCAGCTCCCCGTGAGACGCAGGCCTGGCCACCCGCAGCACTGGGGTGCCTGCCTTGCCGCTGGAATAAGCTGGCAGCGTCGCAGCTGCAGGCACCCCGCTGAGAGCAGCCTTGGCCCCGCGCGGATGCTGTGCACTGGATGTGTGCTGTGCAGGGTCTCTGCCTCCTCACAGTGACGTGGAAGCAAACAAGCCACCTGCACTTCACATACTGGACAGCTGTCTGGCCACAGGGGCCCCTCTCACCCAACAGCACCCACCCAATAAGGCTGGGTACATACCATGTTTGAAAACACCGATGAGAAGGGATTTATCAGCTTCAGCATTCCACCAGTCCACTGGGATCTCCACGTAGTCGATGTCCGGCAGCAGCACATCCAGCTCTCTGCAGGGGACAAGGCATGAGTGCCGCTCTCCCAGCCTCAGCAAACATTGCAGCATGCTGGTCGCTGCCGGCAAGGGGCAGAGGGAGACGGGAGCTTCTGCTCCCAAGTCTGGGGACAGTTAATGAACGTGAGGTTGGCGTGGGGCCCACACACACCTCCCTGGGGATGGCGACCTGGAGTCTCTGCTCCAGCATACCCACTGCCTTCCCCTCCGCTTTCTGCAGATATGGGGCGCCTGCACAGCCCCTCTCCTCCTCCCTCGGGGCAGCAATACCAAGCAGAGCTCCCATCTGATTCAAATAGTATCTGCTGGGAGAAATCCTCTTCAAACCTACCAGCCCAAAATAACAGTGTGTTTGGTGGGCTACAGTGTGCCCTCCACAAGGACTCATGCAGATGGAGCTGTGCTGGTACCGACCACTAGCCCCAACTCGGAGGCAGCAGCCCCTGCTCTAGGAAACTAAGCTCAGCATACCGCACTTCTTTCCTGAACTCCGAGAGCTAAATCCTCGCAACAAGGTTGGGAGCTGGAAGGCTGCAGGCTCAACGGCATTAGCAGAGCCTGTTGGTCCCCTTGTCCTTGGTGCCGGGGAAGGGACTGTGGGCCAGAGCACCGGGGCATGCTCTGCTCTGAGACCTGGTGCTGGGAACTTGGCACAGTCACAGCAGTCTCCCATGCTGGTTTAAAGGCCACTTCACCAAACAGCTTGCAGAGACACTTTCCTGCGGGCTGCAGAGCATCCCTGGGTGCCCTCACCACCAGGGATCCAGCACCAGGCTGGTGCCCAGCCTAAGCCGCCTGAGCCCACCTCAGGCCGAGGCTGTACTCATTGCTCAGGCAGAGGTACCACTGAAGGATGTTTTGCTTAAGCAAGACCTGGGGATTTGACTGCAGAGCCCGACTCGCCTGGAGATGCTGTGAACTCAGACGTGGCTGGGCTGCACAGCTGTGATGCTGCTCAAGCGCTGCCACTGCCTCCACGAGTACCAACACGGGGGTTCGCCACAAGCACCCTACCTGGCAGGGGTCCCCTCGAAGGCTTTGTCAGCAGCCTCCCCCAGCACTTCAGCCTTCAGGTAGTAGAGCATTCGCACTCGCAGCAGAACCCTGTCCCAGGGTGCAGAGAGGAACACACGCTAGCACACAGGTGCTCACACGCCAGCCCAGGGCCTGACCCAGTGTCCCTCACCACAGTTTGCACTGCCTCCTGGCAGCGTTTGCAGGGGAACGCTCTGAGGCTCAGCAAAGCCAGGGAAACCTGTTTGACACTGTGTTTCCCACCCCACGGAGGACTCAATTCCTCAAAGCCATCTGTCCCCTCGCAGGATGGGCACTGGTGTCACACCACAGGCCCCTGCCCTGTGCTCTCCCGGGGCCCTGCAGGCAGAGGTTTGGTGCTCAGGACACTGCTCCTGTTACCTGGAGGAGCAACCCAAGAGCGGCCCAGCAGCAGGACTCAGTCCTGCTGCCTCACCCTGTTAGCTCTATAACTGTGTATGCTTAAGAAATCCCAAAGGAGCCCCATAGGGAGGGAACTGCAGGTGGAGCAGAGCAATGGGGCCCAGCACCACTGCCAGAGAGGACAGTGACGCCACTGAGCCCTGCCTAGTGCTGGGCACTGCCTGGTGTGCAGTGCTGGCAGGGAAGGAGGGAGACCCTCCGTGGTGGACCCAGGCTGTGCTGGAAGAGAAGTCAATCCTGAGCTCTGCATCCTGGGACACAAACAGCTCTGAGATTAACCACTCTTCCAGTGAACCTCTCAGGGACTTCTCTCCACCATGGCTCAGTGCTGCCCCCTGCAACTCTGCTCTGGTGCTGTTGCTGGCTCCACTAGCTGCACAGATTTTCAGCTGAGAGCTGCTGCCAACACAGGCAGCTCAAGACTCTCAGCAGAGCCAAGATGAAACTTGCTCCAAGCAGGAAGGGCTGGAACTAGGATTCAGGCAGAGCATGGAGCTGCATCAGGGCAGGGACAGAGGAAGCTGGAGGGCAGATGGCTGGAGCTCAGCCACTAGCTTAGAAATGCCATTGTACCAAAGGCAGAAGATACTCAGGGTGTGGCAATCCTGTGCGGGCCATGGGCCCTTCACAGCTCTCTCCCACCCTTTCCATGCTAGAGGCCCATAACCCATAGCGCAGCTGCCATGGCTCTGTGAGCTGGTGTGGGCTCCTGCACTCACTTGTTGCAGTGCTGTTTGAGGTGCTTCTTGTAGCTGTCATCATGCAGGACTATCTCGGGGTTGCATGTAGCAAGCCAGTCTGCGTTCTTTATCTCAGGGAGCAGCATCTGGTTCTTCGTCTTCTTCCCCTTCCTGCCTCTGGGCACCGGAGCTGACAAACCTGTAACAGCAAGTGGCAGCGTGTGAGCACCATGGGCACCACGGGCACAGGCCAGGCACCACTGTGAGGTGTCTCCAGCACTGCAGTGTCCAGGCAGGGGAGCACAGCCAGGGAGCTGGAGGCCTTGCAAAGCTCCCTGCTGCAGACTGGTGAGCCAGGGTCAGGGGAGACGAGAGTAGGAAGGGCCATGTGCCCAGGTATCCAAACTGCTCCCAGCCAACAGCAGAGCCCAAGCCACACTGCGCCCAGATCACAAGAGGAAGGTGTATCAGGTGGGGATGTGCCCCCTTCCAGCAGTCCAGCTATGCTGGCACTCCTGGGGCAGAGATGATGCCCAGCACAGCCAGGGACTGGCATGTCTCTGCCCAGGCGGCTGAAACAGGCTGCCAATGACAAACACTGAGCAAGTCAAAGCCCTAGAAAAGGCAGGAGCCCACTCTGCTGGGATGAGGAGCAGGGCTCAATTCCCCATCGCCTGACACCTTCCCTCTGGCAGGCTCCATGCGCCCACCCTGCACCCAGTTCTGCCTCTGCACACTGGCACTCGGGCCCCGTGGCAGCCACAGAGCCCATTTCCCAGGCTCCTGCTTGCAGCCCCTTGCACACCAGCAGGACCTGGGCAGGCTCCAATCACAGCCCCACAGGGACCCCACAAAAGCCAACCAACCTAACGGAGCCACCAACAGCCCCTGGCCCCCCAGCTCCACACCCTGACTGGGTTGTGTGCAGTTAACACCATGCCACAATTTGGAACCCCCCAGCACCCCGCACCTTTTCTTATAGCCCCAGAACCGGACCGAGGCTGTGCAGGGCGTTGAAAGTCTTCCAGATACAGTCTGAATCCTGCAGCAACTTCACCCCGTGCTTCCATGCCAATATGCCATGGTTTCTCCTCTACCCACTGCAGTGCCTGGGACCCAGAAGATACAACTCAGAGAACTCAGTCCACCTCATCTGCCTTCTGTGGCTCTTTAGGTCTTTCCTACCACAGAGGTGGGAACACCATGCCATCCTTTGAGACTTTGTGCCTGAGACCAGAGAGAGTGGCTTGGCTAGACAGCTGAAAAGCTATTTCAAAAAGGGTGAAAGGACTGGATATAAGACTTGAGCTGGGCAAAATCATGGAAAGGCTCATTCTTCTGTCACTAAGAAGTGGTAGCTCCGATACAATTGTCAGTCAGCACTGGAACAGGAGACAAAATATCTTATTAAAACAGCCTTCTATTTTTTTAATAAGATTACAGAATTGGCTGATAAAAGCAATGAGCAGTACTCTTTGACATCCTATTTAACATGGCATGCCCTTTGTTTAAAACTTGCATTACATGAGATGGACATGACATGGATGGATCAGAACTGACAGATCTCAAAGAGTTTACAGTGTCTTTCATTACTGCCAAATGCAGATGAGGGATCTGTAAATAAAGCACATGGGCTAAACCCAGAGTGTGGGAGACTCTATCTCCAAGAAGAACTTAGGGATCACCACAGAAACTGTATTGCTATGAGTCCTCAGTACAAGGCTAAGCCCAAAGAGATAAGGTGACCCCTTGATGTATAAAAATACCAAATAGAAGCATAGAAGGGACCACGATCCTGGGCACAGCTCTTCTCAGAGCCTGACCTAGACACCATGGCCAGTTCTGAAGTGTGTGTCACCCCACAAGGACAACACAGTAATTTGGGAGAAGAGTTCAAACAAGAAGCTCCGAAGTGATCAAAGGCTGGAAAACAATCCTGATGATCTTCAAGGATTGTTTCCTATTCTGTGCTTCAGGAAGAGGGCTGTGTGGGAACCTGATCACTGCAGAGGGGTGTTTACACTTGGCAGAGATGCTGAATGGAAAAGGAATGCAGTTCCATCTCGCCGATAAAGATAAAATGACATCCAGTGGCTGCAGCTGAAAATTAAACACACTTCCAACCTTGAAATAAGATGCGAGTTAACAGTGGAATATGGAAATGACTCCTGGTGGGGTCACTATTGTTTGGAGTCTTCTGAGAGATGAGCCACCTCCCTGGGCAGACATTCCTCCTCTGCCATATGTCTGTGAAGGGAAAAGAACAGCTTCAGCAGTTCTGCCCCATACATCTGGTCTTGAACACTTGGGCAGAACAGAAAGCGCTGCACTGTCCTCCACACCTTCTTAATGCTTGCAGCTCCATGATGGTAAAAGGACTCCAGCCCAGGTGACTGCTTGGGACCAGCAGTGGTCACCAGCACTTCCATCCCCAGGACGGTTTGGCCTGGTGAACTCCACTAACACTGCCTTCCTCAGCAGCTCAGCCTCTGGCCAGGATGGGGATGGACCAGATGGATGTGACTAGAGCTCTGAGGTGGGCTGGCTCTGCTCACCCTTTTGCAGTCACACATTTTACTGGATTTGGGATTAAGAAAGAACAGTCCCCAGGATGCACAAGCAGGGGACTTGGAGGTCTTCTGTTGTCTTCTGCACAGCAGGCACTCCTGGAGCAGGTCTTGCCTGGTCAGCTCCCTGCAAACACACGAGGGATACCTCAGGCTCCTTGGGGAGCCGTGGCAGGGCCAGCTGCGTGGCTGCTCTGTGGCTGCTCTGCACCAGAGGGCTCTCTGCTCTCATCCAGTTCCTGAGGTCAGGCTAGATGGTTTCGCTGTCCCTTCTGGCCAAGACCACAGGGTGGTTTCACAGCTGGGAAAAGCCACTCTGGCACACTGATGGAGAAACTCCAGGCTGCTTCCCTCTGCTAAATATCCAAATGCATCAATTTTAGTGCTGCTCTTGCAGTAAAGCATTATTGACCCTCCACCGAAACCACGGCTTGTTCGTTACTTGGCATTATCTAAATCTAGCCCATTCATATCAGCTAATTTGTTTCTTACTCCTGCTCTGCTCCCCGTAGGGTTCTGGAGGTAAGCCCCACTGCTCTTCTGAGCAGGGCTGTGCAGCAAGAGCGGGAGGCAGCACTGCCGAGGTGACTCGCGTTGTACGAAGTGACTGGAGTAACTTCGGTGGGCCACTGAAGGCCATATGCTCAGACCTCACGCTGTAAAGCAAGCCAGACATTTCCAGACAGAAGGAAATGGTTATGTTGGGTCTCGAGACCGAACCGTGGTGTTCTGAACACTAAGTAACACATGGCATGCCCCTGGGGCTCCGCGACAGCATCCGAGAGCCTCGTGCCTCACGCTGCCAACTGAGCCACTTCAAAACAGCCTCTCGTGCGCTCCACCACACCAAAACGAGAGCCTCAGGTTTCAGCCCTGGCTCACTGGTGCCGAAAGCAGGCTGTAGAGTCCCAGCCCTGTGACTACTCACCTTCTGCCACGGATCATGAGCACACAGGTAGCAGACACAGCCGTGGGGCTGTAACCACCCTTGCGAGAGCAAGAAGGCCTCCCCCAGGCTGCTCTCCTGGCCCAACTCACCTGTCCCAGAAGCCGCAGGATGCAGGCATTGCGCTGCTAGATTGGGGCAGAGTCCTCTAACACAGAATGGGCAGTGACCATGTGTCTCAGGCTGCAACCCTCCAGCTGATCCAAGGAGCCAGCACAGGCCCTGCCTTCATATCATTAAAGACAAAGGCCACTGTGGCTGCATGATGCTGTCTGCATCGTGGGCTGTATTTGTTATGCTGCTCCAGCGCCGAGGGACGCCTACAAAGAGCAGATGCTGCACTGCAGGCAGGGGGGTGAATTTGCAGTGCCCCACTCCCCACGCAGAGAGTCAGAGAGCCCAGCAGGAGAGCGGGGCAGGGGAAGGCTCTGGGTGGCCCCGTCAGAAGCTAAGGATACGCTGGAAGCCTCAGCCAAACACAACGCAGATGGAATTAAAAACTCCACATATGGTGCAATACGTGGGGTATTTAGACCTCACATAGGTTGGAAAAGATGGGTACTGGTCCTCTGAACAGGGAGAGCACAGCCAAACCTGAGAAAAAGGTTTCCGCTAGATTTATGAAGTGGGAGAAGGTCACACCACCTTGGTAGGATTCTGTATCGCAGAGGTTTCAGGATAAACCAGCAAAACTGCCCCTCCACCGATCAGGGCAGGCACTGCAGACCAGTGTGTCTGGGACAAGAACCATGACGAGAGGAGACACAAGCTGGCTACCTAGGGTGAGATCGCTGCACAAACTGCATCACCAGCTTACCCTGGCATGATCAGGGCACCAAGCAGCTGCAAGAAGAGCGCCTGGCAGTCTCTGCTGTTAGCTTTAGGGCCAGGGCTCCCCAGCAGGCACAGGCAGGATTCCCGTGCAACAATCCATTCTGCATCCTGCAAAGCCCTGAGGAAGAGCTGGGCACTTCCACACTCAGAGCGGTACTTCTGCCCTCACACCTATCGCATCGCGTATGTTCACACAGTTGACAGCGCACAGCAGCTGTGCCCCATGAACTCACTGCACAGTATCTCTCTGCACTGGGGAGCCCTAAGAGTATCCCCAGGCCAGAGGAAACTTAGCAGCACCTGCTCAAGAGTCGGCTGGCATCTCTGCTCCCACCAACAGGCTCTCTCTGCACCAGCCAAGGCCACACAGGCACTGGGAATCATGGAATACCCTCCCCCACTCAGCCAGCCTCTGCCATTGTTTCTGAGGGTCTGTGGAGGTCAGTCCCATGGCAGCCACTTGCTCTGCACTGAGAAAGTCCCTGCGCTCAAGCGTGACTGCTTCCTGGCTGTTTCAGTCAGCTTTGGTTTGACTGCTGCAGCCGTGGTCCCAGGAGCAGGCACACTAGCGACAAGTAGCAGTGCAATGGCAGAGAGAACACGCAATACCTGAGTGATTCTGCAGGGCCTGGTTCTGGCCATCCTTCGTCGGTGTGATGAGATCCCAGATAAAACTCTTAATCTTCTCATCCCCTTTGTAGTGTTTGACGCAATAGACCAACAAGGCCCGACAAATCATCTCCATGTCCTTCTCATTCAGATGCCACTTGAACCTCCCATGGGTCAGGATATCTTTCCAGCGTCCCCAGCTAGAACACAAACACAGTAAACGTTTCTAAGCAAGCAGAGACACCTCCAGTGCCTTCCTTCTTGCATGGTGGCACAGCCCTATCAGCTCCCATGGGCAGGAGTTGTTATGTCCCCGCATTAGGGGAGCACAAAGTGGGGAGAGGTTTGCCTAGGATTGAACAGGGCAGAGGCAGGAGCAGGCTCTGGCAGCCCTGATGGCTGGCTGGTTCATGCTTTGCCCACATAACTCCCCTTCCAACCCAGATCTTCCCTTTGGGCCAAACAGCCCAGGTCCCACCACAGAAGTCAGTGCAGGAGGGACAGCACACTGCTTGGGGCAACTGTCACGCATGATGGACAGAAAGCGGCTCAGGCAGCCAGTGGCCCATGTGTGTGCTGGGCAGCTGGAGGCCACGACCACGCTTTTTGGAAGGGGGTGAGACCCACCCAAATATGAGCAGGTTTTTCTCCACACGGAAGCACTCAGCCCGCAGGTACCGCCGTGTCTTCTCGTTGAAGCGCCGCGAGCGTGTGGGCCGCTCGTCGGAGTCGCTGTCCAGCTCGGAGAACTCCATCAGCTCGTCCTCCTCAAAGGAGTTGTAGTGTTTGGTTTGCTTCCGCACCCGGGGCCTGTCAATGACTAAGCTCTCCTACAAGGGATGCAGAGAAGAGAACATGCTTAGGTAAGGGCAGAAACGGCCCCTCCATCAGGGCACAGGGCCCTTTCCACGCTGCCCTCCCAGCTCGGCGCATGCCTTCCAGGCTCAGGGGCCTGTTCAGCACCCCGTTAGTGGCTGGCCAGCCTCGAGGCTAGTTAACACCTTGCCACTATGATACCTGCTCCCAATCAGCTGTGTGCAGCTTTGTCTGCACGCATGAGACAACTCCTGGCCAGCACAAAATTCAGCCTGAATAATCACAGGCTGAAAATCAGGCCCTCTGGGTTCAAACCGCTGACAATTAGCAGATGATTCAGCTCTCAGTCATATTCCTGGCCCTCCCAGCAATGCCTGGGCCAAGTGCCGTGCAGGACACAGTGTAATTTCTGTGTCGAAGTGGGGTAGGTGGGGCTGCAACAAGAAAACCAGCTACCGAGAAGGTGCAGGAGGCAGGAGAATCAAACAGCATGGACATGCCTCTTCTGCCCCCACACGCTGCTGGATGCATCCAAATCATCACTGAGCCCTCTAAATCTGTCCTGCTTTCAAGCACATGGAGACAGGTGTGCATACACACACACGTACACACACACACACACACACCCTCCTGCTTTCCCCGTTTGATCAAAGAACTCTGCAAAGCTGCTGGGCCTCCTTCTTGCTGCTGTCTGAGACCATCTGCCACAGCGTTGCTGCCTCAGCTAGCCTTTCGGCAGCCTGGGCCCCAGGGCCCTGCGGAAGCAGGCTGCACAGAGCCCTGCACTTGCCGGAGGAGCCGGGGCGGAGAGGCCCAGCTGCTCAGCTGAGCACGCGAGCTTGGCAGGCCGAGCTCAGGGGCAGGAGCAGAGGGACCAGACCCCATCTGTTCACTCTTGCCTCCAGACAAGCAATGAGCCACCGGCCTCCCCTCAAACCCATCTCAGCTTTTACATGCCTTGCTAGAAAGCTCTTTTAGTGGGCAGAGCAGGCAGGGGCTGAGAATAAGGATGCTGCTCCTGAGAGATGCTCCCCAGGGGCATGGGGGGAACATCCAGCAGCTCTGCTACCAGATCAGCTGAAGCCAAGCACCAGTCTCCCAGGAGCTCCAGCTGCCATGTTTCTGCACAGGCACGGCTGGGAAGGAGCTGATTTGCCAGGGAGGGCAGCAGGCAAGACTCTCAGAGCGTCCATGTACCGTCTGCACCCTCCTTGCCTGGACATGGCAATGGGCCTACCAGATCCATTTGGCTTTATTCCTTGTTCCCATCACTAGCCTGAAAGCAGGACAGAAGGGCTGCAATTGCAGATGGAGAAAAGAGTAGTACAATCCTCCATGACAGAGGTGGAGTGGTATGGTATTTGGCTTTTAGAGCAATTAGATTACAGTAAGCAAAGCTTGGATGTTGGGCTCGACCTACATTGCCTCTGAACAACCCCACGGACTCAGGCTGATGTGGCTAGTATCCCATTGGATGTGGGAAATATCCAACAGGCCACATAAGAGAGCATTTGGCACCATAAGAGCAAGAGGAACTACCGGAGGAGCTGCCCAAGCCACAGCTCCTCTCAGGCCCCCCACTTCTTGCACTGCCAGGGCCAAAAACACAGAGGTACAGCACTGGCCACAGGGCCGACCTGGCCTGCGTTCCTCTGCCCAGAGAACATGGGAAATTGAGCAAGGTGGAGAAAGGAGCATTTACAGACACCATGGACAGCTGTGTCCATTCCCCAGCTAAACCGGGTTTGGGAGTAGCTGGGAGCACAGACCTGCTGTCTCCCAGGCTGTGCTTCCAGAATGGCCCCCTCATCCCAGGCACCCCAAAATATACCAGGTAGACACACCCAAAATGTGGCTTCAAAGCAATTGGGGGTTTAGCCAGCCTTTACGGGTCAGTCTTCCACTGCTGCAGTTCCTGCTCTCACTGAAACACAACACTTCACGAGCTCAGTGGCAGCTACTCTGCAGCAGAAGCACCATAACTCCTGTCTGGAGGATGGGGAGGAGGGGGACCATGGCAAGCAGTGGTCAGGTCCATTGTGGGGCACACAAGCACAGCGCGTAGTTGCAAGCTGGATCCTACCTTTTCATTCTTGGCATCTGTGTCAAGCTCTGCTATCTTCGCCCACTTCTGCCAGAAGTTGGGGTCATCTAAGGAAATGTCAGTTCTGTTTCCTGATGCTACAAAGCTGGCCTGGGAGTGAAAGAAGAGCAGTGAACCTCCAGATTGCAGCCCACCATTCAGCTGTGTTTTCCCCCCCAGAGACCCCCCAGCACTTCTGTCCACAGTGGACAGGCTCTCTGCCAAGTGGCGTTACACCCTGTGATGACACACACCAAAGGACTCTGTGCTTAAAGGAGCTGAACCCATCTCTTCTATGTCCTTCTGCCTGACTGACCGGAAATTGAGCCTGGGTTGTGCCACCTGCAAGTAGAGGAGAGCTGGATGGCCTTCTGCGCTCTTAGCAGACACCAGCCGGGAAATGTGGCAGGGGGTTGGGTCCTCCAGCTCCCTCCCACAGGCAGGCTTCAGGACGCTGCTCCTGTGACACTGTCAGGGCCCCACTGTCGGCTCTCCATGGGACAGCAGCACACAGCCTCTGGCATCACGCAGGTCAGCAGCCACATCCTGCCACCGCCCTGAGGCCTTCCCTGCAGACCCAGGTAGAAGAAGAGCAGCAGAAGAGCGAGGCTGGATGCAGAGATGGGCTGGGCGGCAGGAGAGCAGGTACCAGAGGTACCACAACACATTGTACCACATTGCCAGGAACCTAGGTCTCCAAGTGCATTTCCACTCTGCAAAGCACCATACCAAAGGCAGCACCACTGTTCAGAAAGGCAGGGGAGGTGATGGACTCCAGGTCAAATAAGCTCAGACTATGAGTAAAAGATCACCACTGTGAATTTCCCCAGGACCTGAGCACAGCTAGGCTGTGAAACTCATCAGTCCTCCCCAGGCAGAGGCCTGACTCTGCCCATAACAGCCCTGGGCGACAAGTCTAGCTCCAGGCATGCCCCGCTGCTGCAGTAAGGAGCCCCAAGCCCAACACAAGAGCACAGCCCTCCACCCTGCAGTGCCCCCTGCACCTCCCCAAAGCAGTGCCCCACCTGGGACACAAAGGAGCCCTGCATCTCTTAGCACAGAGGGTCTGTCCCCCCAACACAAACCACTGGCAATATGATTCCCCAGTGACAGAGCACACCCTGGCACTGCCTGACACTTGGAGGAAAGCAAGCCCTGGTCTCCTCTCTCACCAGCCTGGGCTGGCTTCAGAGTATGGCGAACCCAGGCAAAGCAGATGCCAACAAGATGAGCCCTGCTGGGCAGCCATACATCCCCCAACCAGGGCAGTGGTCCCCTCCTCCCTGCTATGCTGACCATCAGAAAGATGGGAGATCACATTGCCTCCATGCCTGAGCAAGGTCTTACTCCTGGGTGCAGAGGATCAGGCAGTAGACCTCGGCTGCCATGTGGCTACAGCTTCAGTCCAGCACAGGGAAGAGGTCAACTAACACTAGTGTGTGGTGCCCTTCCAGCATGTCCCCCACGGCCTCAAGAGGGACTCCAACAGGGAATTGGCCCCCTTCCCTCCCAGTGGAGCACAGCACACCTTGGCAAAGGTGGATCCCTTCCCCTCAGACTGGATCGTGATGGTCTGTGTCCTGCGCTGGAGGATCTGATCAATGTCTTCCTCACAGAACTTGGATCCTTCATCCTCCTCATCCATGAGAGCACCGTAGGCACCTTTCCGCAGCAGGTCCTCCACCTCCATCTTTGAGAGCTGCTGAACCTGCCCAAAACACAAGGGCATCACCAACCCTGTGCCAGCTGCCCTGGGCACTGGCACAAGAGGAGAAGGCTCTTCTCTCCGCCCCAGGAGGGAGGGCAGAGATGCCCCAAGTCAGCCCAGATTTCCCACTGCCACAACAGGGAGATCATTTCAAAATGCTGCCTGGGGCACACTCAGGGAGTTCACTCTGTGCCACCCAGACATAGCACTGCATGTGTCCTTGAATTCCGGGGCAGTGCAGGGAAGGCCTGCCAGGCAAAGAGCAGCAGTGCAAGTGTGCGGGACTGAGCTCTCCTTCCCAAGAGCATGCCCAGGCCTCTGCTCCAACCTGGCAGTGACTTGCTCTTCCTCCAGCAGGCACCCAGCCTCTTCCTCTCCCTGTTCCATTTTTCTACTCTGCTCAGTGCTGCAGGCTGCTCTCAAAACTGCTCTGCAGAGCTACAATGAACTGGGTGAGCTGCCAACACAGGCAGCAAGCTCTTCTCATGAGGGGCAGGAGAGCTGCCAGGCAGGCTTTGGACCTTTTCAGCTCTGGTAGCAGAGGGGCAGGAGGAGCAAAGAGGCAAGGGATGTAGGCTGGCTCTGACAAGATTGATGTCTACTAGTGGCCCAGGCAAGGGTGACACTGTCTGTGCTGCAGGGACCAGCTGGGTGCTCTGCTGTCCTGGTGACAGCACTGATCCCCGCAGATCCCAAGGTTTGAGCCTAGGTAGGCAGGATACATCCTTCCCATCTTGAATGCAAGGCTTTTGTCCCCCACCTGCAGACATAGCCCTGCATGCCTCCCCCTGCCACAGAGTCAGCACAGGGACAGGTCGCAGGGGAAGGAGAAGAGCTCTCCCGCACAGTTTCCACCCAGTCCCACTCTGACAGCCAGCCTACCCCATTGGTGCTGCCCTTGCGATTGATGTCCTGCAGCACAGCCTTATCCAGACCCAGCTTCAGACTGGCCTTGTCAAACATCTCCCGCTCATAGGAGTTCCTGGTGATGAGGCGATAGACTTTCACTGCCTTGCTCTGCCCAATCCGGTGGCAGCGAGCTTGAGCCTGGGACAGCAGAAGACATAGCTTCAAACACAGTGAGCCCAGCAACACGGTGACTGCTTGGCTTGTGGCACCCAGCATCAGCACCCACCACTTAGCCACCAGCACCACAGTCCACTCCACCTCCCGGGGCACCCCTCACCGACTGCTTGTGGCTGGTCTGGTGTGGCTATGCCAGCAGGTACTGGTTAGCACCAGCTCTGCGTGGCTGTGGTCACCCATGCACTCCCGGGCAAGGACACAGGGCTTAGATTGTAGCCTTTGCTTTCTGCAGGTGGGGGGGGCACCCAACACTTCACCCCCTCCCACACCAGACATGGGGAAAGTGTTGCCTGGTCTGCAGCCCACCTGTACTTTTAGAGCCACACTCTTTTTTGTGGCTCAGCCAGGATCTCCCCCATGACACATCCTCCCGGCCTGCACTCCTAGCGGCTCTCCCAGTGCTGCACCCCATGCCCAGTACGGTTGGGTGCTGCTGCCCTTCTCTCCCTGCCTGGCACGAGTGATGGCGGCTGTGCTATGGGACCTCCTAACTGTCTTGTCTCTCACATGTCCCAAGGCAAGTGGGCCTGGAGCCATCACAGCCTGGCCCATTACCTGGAGGTCATTCTGTGGGTTCCAGTCTGAATCAAAGATGATGCAGGTATCGGCAGCGGTAAGGTTGATGCCCAGCCCGCCCGCCCGGGTGCAGAGGAGAAAGACAAAGCGATCCGAATCGGGCTTGCAAAAGCGGTCAATGGCAGCTTGGCGCAGGTTCCCGCGCACTCGCCCATCAATTCGCTCATAGGTGTACCTGCTCCGAGAGGGGAAGAGGTGAGAGCAGGGCCTGAACTGGCTGCAGCTACTGATCGTTTGTCGGTCCTTCCCCCAGGCTCTGTGTGGGAATGCAGACAGGCTGGGTTTGCTGGCAGGACCTGTGCACAGATGGAGGCTCAGCCGTCATCAGCCTGTGCACGCTGTGGTTGATCCCAAGAGCCATTCCTGTTATGATGGCACAACCATCACAAACTCACACTCAGTGTAGGAATACAGGACTCATGGGCTCTGCACCAGAACCAGGACCAAGGGAAGGGCCTATTTCCATTTGGTCGCTCTTAGGACCATCCCTGGGTAATGCAAAACAGACAGGTCAGAGCTGCCTAGCTTTGGGGGTCTCTGCACCCACCAGCAGGTAGCTTTTAACTCAGATCCTTTGGTCCATAGGCACAGAATGGCCAAAACCCCTCCCTGGGTTGTCTCCACTCTGTACCTACAGTCTTGGGGGACATGACATGGAAGAGCCATGGTGAATGCTGAAGCCTGTACTAACCGCCTCTGAATGAGATAGTCTTCCAGGATGTCCAGGCAGCGCACCATCTGGGAGAAGATGAGCACCTTGTGCCCACCTGCGATCAGTTTGGGAAGCAGCTTATCAATTAGCACCAGCTTCCCGGCCGCCTGGATCATTGCCTGAAGCTGGAAGTCTGGTGCCTCCGGGCTGTGCGTTTTACGGAAGTCTTCCAGGATCTTCTCCTCTGCCCCTGCCAGGTGAGAAGGGAAGTGAGCTCTGGGCAGAGCCCCTGCTCTACCTCTTGACTGGACTGGCAGTGAAGCTGCCCCCAGCCTCCCGTTCAGGACAATGGCAAGCCACCACGCAAGGAACAGACCCCATGCAGCCAACCTGATCTACTGAGTGGGAGACTGGACTACAGACCTACAGAAACCCCTTCACTTCTGTGACTCTACTCATTCTTCACAGCTTGCATCAGCTCCTGGCAGGGCGAGCCAGGTTGGGACGCTGGAGAGGATCCCTCTCCAGGATTCCCCCAAACCCAGCTCTACGCAGAGAACCTGGTAAGACCCTAAGGCTGGTGTTGACTGCAAGCAAGCAGCTTCTGAAGGGAGCTGGGCTGACCATGAGAGCAGCAAGGTAGATCACTGCATCCTATGCTGGACTTGGGTGCATGGACACACCAGCAGCAGAGAGCACTAAGGCCAGAGCTGGCTGCCAAGCTGGTTGGGCTCTGCAAGCAGCAACTGGTAAGCATTGCAGTGAGACCAGGCTCTCCCACATGTCCTGCACACAGCCCTCACCATTGATGAGATATGGGTGATTGCAACACTTCCGCAGCTCCATCATGGTGTTGATGAGGTTGGGCATATTGTGCTGGTTGGCGCCCTTGGACAGGAAGGAGAAGTTCTTCTCCAGGATGGCCCGGTAGTATTTCTTCTGGATATTGGTCAGCTCCACCTCAATGATGGTCTCCTGCTTGGGTGCCAGATTCTTCTCCACATCATCCTTCAAACGTCGCAGCATCATGGGCTTCAGGATGGACTGCAGCTTCTTCACCTGCCAGAGCAAGCACATAGATTCACTGCCCTGTTACACACACACAGTGACATGGCAGAAGGGTGTGCAACACCAGAGCCTCCCCAGGCTGGAAACCCACTACAGGTGGCCCAGTGGCCAACAGCCCAGAACACAACTGCTTTGCTGAGATCCAGGGTGACATAAGGGGATGGCTTCCTTAGTGCAGGCACTCAAGTCGCTGGTCCTGGGCCATGAAATCTGCAGCACCTCTGCTGACTACACCAGAGGCCCCATTGCTGGTTTCTTCATGTGAAGAGGAGCCAGCAGACGGACTTCTCAGCCAAGGGCTGGGTTTGCAGCTGTTCTGCAGGGTGACACCTCCTTCCATAGTTCATCTTCCACCAACCTGTTCATTTTACCAACCTGATAGCCTACTATGATGGAATGACTGGCTGGGTAGATGAGTGGAAAGCAGTGGATGTTGTCTACCCTGACTTCAGTAAGCCTTTCAACACCATCTCCCATAATATCCTCACAGGCAAGTTGATGAAGTACAGGCTAGATAAGCAGACAGTAAAGTGGACTGAAAACTGGCTGAATGGCAGAGCTCAGGTCAATGGTATCCTGGGTTGCATTAGGAAGAACATTGCCAGCAGGTCAAGGAAGGTGATCCTTCCCCCCTGCTCAGCCCTAGTGAGGCCACACCTGGAGTACTGTGTCCAGTTCCAGGCTCTTCAGTATAAGGGAGATATAGAACTATCAAAGCAAGTCCAATGGAGGGCCACTAAGATGATTAAGGGACTGCAGCATCTCTCATATGAGGAAAGGCTGAGAGAGCTGGGCCTGTTCAGCCTGGGGAAGAGAAGACAGAGGGGGGATCTTACCAATGTGTATAAATATCTGAAGGAGGGTGTTAGGAAGAGGGGGCCAGGCTCTTTCCAATGGTGCCCAGTGACAGGACGAGAGGCAACAGACACAAACTGAAACACAGGAAGTTCCATCTGAATCTAAGGGAAAACTTTTTTACTGTGAGAGTGACTGAGCACTGGAACAGGTTGCCCAGAGAGGTGGTGGAGTCTCCATCCTCAGAGATATTCAAAAGCCATCTGGACAAGGTCCTGGGCAACATGCTTTAGGTGACCCTGCTTGAGCAGGGGGTTTGGACTAGATGATCTCCAGAGGTCCCTTCCAACCTCGACCCTTCTGTGATTCTGTGATTCTACCCTGAGTGCTCAGTGTTAACTGTTGTCTGTGTGACATGCTGCCACAGCAAAAGCTTCCTGGTCCCAGTGCATCCTATGTGTCATGTGACATATGCAAACACTGATTGCAGGCAGCCATGGGGGAATATGTCTGCTGAAGGAGCAGAGCTGGGAGCTTTGATAGCAGCTGAGATGCTGGTTGCTCTGTGTGTCCATGCACTCCAGGGCCTGCTCTCTGAGGATCACGATCTTTGTGAAATCTCCACTTGAGCCAGATACTCAAATGGCAACAGCAGAGCCCAAAGGACTGTGCTGCTTTCAGTGCCCCAAACTCAGGTCCAACTTTGGAGGACAGTTCCCCAGGTGTACCTGAGAGGGTGACTCACACATGAATTTCTGGACCTTCTCACTCCCCCTATGCTCCTGCTCTTCTCAAGGACAGGAATTGATGGGAAAGCAGGATGTACTGAGCTGCCCAGGCATGCAAGGGGAAGGAGGGAGCTAGGCGGAGAGCAGACTGTGACCTTGGCACAGGTTGGTCTCCTCTCTCCAAAGCTTCTCACAGCTGAGTCCAGGGCTGCAGCACTGTACCTTGAAAGGAGTTGACCTTTAAGCAGTGAGGGGTCCTATTTGCTTCCATGAAGCACGTCTGAGGGTGCCCCTGGACTGGTGACCCAGTGCCCCAATGGCCTATGGTAATAGTCGCAAGCCTCACTCTTCTAGGGCCCTTGTTGGTACCTGTTCTTCTGTCTTCAGGTCCCCGAACTCCTCCAGGAAGGCCGTCTCTGAGGGGAACTGCTGTGGCTCCAGGAAATTCAGGAGGCTGAAGAGCTCTTCCACTGAGTTCTGCAGGGGTGTCCCTGTCAGCAGCACCTTGTGCTCCTGGGTGTATATAGAAAACAGGCTCAGGGCTCAGATGCTCTGGCTGGGTCCAAGGGGCCACATGAATGAATTGCTCCTTGTCTCCCAACCCTACAAACACACTCTGTGGCCTGGAGGCATGCATACTCCCAGAAAGGGTGCTGGCTGGTGTCATGCAGCACTGTCTCATGGTTCCCAAGTCTCTCCCCTGGATGCATGATCCAGCTATGTGCAGCAAGAACAGCCAAAACTGAGAATCCCACACTGCCTCTACATGTTGGCCTGTGCCCTTGCTCAAGATCCCCAGATAGGGCTGTCCTGGCATGCAGATGGGCATGCTAACAAAGCCCAAGCCTCAGTGCCTCTAGGGGCAGGATTTCTCTCTCTAGTGCTCTGTAGTAGCACAAGGGAGAGCATGGCCTAACACTGAGAGCCTGGAAGTGGGGTACTCTGGAAATGACTGCTGATTCTATCTTGTGGCAAGTCACGTCACTGCTCTGTACCTTGATTTCCCCACCTGTGATATCAAGGGGCATCAGAGACCTGCTGCTAGGGCCAGTGAGTGCAGCGTGCTCCAAAATGAGCAGGGGCATATGACTATGTCAAGTGCATGCGGAGAACATGAAAGAGCTGTTATTAGAGGTTCTCCATGTAGGTATATGCACAATTAAAAGGAGACATGGGTCCAGACAATCCCTCAAGAGCTGTGAGTGGTGGGAAAGGGATGAGGCCCTCAAGGAGAACACGTTCCCTTCCATGCGCCAACACCACGGGCTCGAGCGCTGCCGGGCACTGCCTCCCAGGGCTCACCAGACTGATATCCTTCAGGGGCCTGGCTCTGCTGCAGGGGAGTTTGACAGAAGCTGAGTAGGGCGGCGAGGTACAAATAGCCTTCCTTTCCGCAGTGCAGGAAAGGAGACAGACACCCAAATTCACTTCCCAGGGCAGTTCATTGATCCCTTTTTCACAATGCAGTCCTGCAACCCATCCCTGCCATAGACTGGTCCCACGCCTGCAGAGCAGTGAAAGAAGAGCTTGAACACTGCAACTCTGCTGACTGCAGGGTACAAGGCATACCACAGCCAAAGGATGCCACGTACTGCCGGCCAGTAACTGCCTCTGTATGCTGCAGCAGCCTCAACCATGCTGCATGGCTGCATAGTGCTCTGTCAAGGAGTGCATATGGATAGGAGGAACATGCAGGGATTTGGCCAGGTGTGGGTTAATGTCCCACTTCAGCAAAAAAGAATTTGTGACAGATGCAGGTCATCAGTGCCTCATCCACCAAATGGCCCTCCACCACTGGCACTTCTTCAGCGATCTGATGGGTCTCCGATAGTCTCCCCTCTGGCAGGAAGCTCTCAGCCCTAGCGCTGGGCCTGAGCAGCTGGCTGTAGTATCCGACTGTTAGGCATTGCCACCTCTGGCCCACCCTGCTCTCACGTGAAACTGGGCAAGACGTGCTCACCAGGGCCATGAGCTTCAGCCCCTCCAGCAGCTTGCAGTTCCTGTTCTTCAGGCGATGTGCCTCATCTATGACCACGCAGCGCCACTGGATCTTCTTCAGCTCTGGGCAGTCGGCAAGGATCATCTCAAAGGTGGTGATAACCACCTGGAACTTGAAGATCCCAGGGAGAGGGTTACCCTATGGAGACAGAAACCAGAGGCAGCGCATGACTCCTGCAAGACAGCACAACACTGGCTGCATCCTGGCAAACAGACATCCCTGCTGGTCCACACAGGCTTCCCACCCTATCAGTGTTATCGACGGAATCATAGTTGGGATTTCCTGATTCACCTCCCTCAAGCAGCAGGCAGGTTACTCCAAGCCTCCACATGCTGGCCACAGGCTCTCTCTCTCCAATCCAGACATTGCTCTGGGGCAGACAGACAAGCCTGGCCAGAAGTTGTGGCTGGGACTCTGCAGCATTCTCCCCTTTCTGCAGGAGTCGGGCCTGTTCTTCACCCATACACAGTGCACCCTGGAGCCCATGCCAGCAAACGGGTCTTAAAAGATCACCTTGCCCTCTCTAGATGAACCGCAAGCTTCACATGCAGCCCAGTGCTTCCCAAATAAAGAAAGCCAGGGTTGGAGGATGCATCCTGGGAGCACTGCATGCATGAATCACCTGCGTGTCCCTGTACACCATCTCATACTGCTGGATCATCTGCCGGCTGATCTGGCTGCCGTGGTACACGATAGCATTCATCTCCGTCCAGGTGCGGAACTCCCTCTCCCAGTTGGTGATGGTGGAGAGGGGTGCAATGATGAGGAAGGGGCCATGAATGCCCATCAGGAAGATTTCTGAGAGGAAGGTGATTGATTGGATTGTCTTCCCCAGCCCCATCTCATCAGCCAGGATGCAGTTCTTCCTGCAGAGATGGACAGGGGTACATTAACATGCCTTGTAGGAGCAGGAACCACCCTGCCACTGACTCCCCGATGTGACATCAGACATGTCACCTCCACCTGCACTTCTCTGACCCTGCAAGGTGAATGGCAGGGAAGACCTGCAACCCTGCAGCATCGACACAACACTGCAAGAGGCCCAAACTGCCACACCACCCAATCACCTGCAAATGATGAACTCAAAGTTAGTGTGAAAGATGCCTTTGGTTGAGCACTAGCCAGTGAAAGACATATCTGATGGCCTGCTGCAGCCAAGGACAAGTATATTTCTGCATTCCTGCCACAAGAATGGGTCACCAGCAGCCTGGCCAATGCTAAAATTCAGCTGCATCTTAGACCCCTCGCCAAACCACATCAGCATTTACCAGAGAGAAACATTCCCAAAGGTTGAATTGCAAAGCGAAAACAAATACAATTTTTCTGGCTGCTGCCTGTCAGCTCCAGCACTGGCAGGTCTCACTGGCTGCTGTCAGGCCCCTGCTTGTTGGCTCTGCTCCCCTGGCCCTGCTGCTCCCACAACAGCACACGCTGTGCCTGCACTGAGGCCCCACTGTCAGTGGGATTCCTTGTGGGAGCAAAGGGCTCCAGCCCCTTCTCACCTGTTATACCAGTTAAAGAGCAGCCAGTTCATTCCCTCCAGCTGATACTCCCGCAGCTGGTTACTGTTCTTATATTCCCGGGACTTCTCCAGTTTCTGCCAGGACTCAGATGCCGGGCGCTCCTAGGAGAGAGCAGGAGCAAGATCCATGGAGACGAAGAGGCTAGTGCTCAGCATGGCAGGCCCCACTTCTGGGACTGCACCTCAGGACAACACTTCAAAACAGACATCGACAGTCAGCTGATGCACAGAGAGGTCTCGGCCTCAGTATCCCACCCTCAGATCCTGCTAACCCATCTGGAGGGGAAGATATGGGGCTTGCACTGAAGTACCAGGGCCCAAAAGGTCAGCACTGCTGGATCTTGCCAAAACACAGACAAGCCCTGCCCTTCCAGGGCAGCGAGCTCCCAGCCGGGTACGTTACCTCTGGGTACGTTACCATGTGCTTGATTTCTGGAGGGATTTGGAGGGCTTCAAACTCTTTAATCTTCCCTGGGTCGACATCCTCCTCCAGCTCCCAGGTGCTCTCCTCGTAGGGCAGTGAGCACCACTTCACCAGGTAGTGAGTCACCTCCTGTAGCGCAATGAGAGACAGGCTGGCAGAGCAGCGCAGGGCTCACCAGCAGGTCAGCCCAAGCGCAGGGCCACAGGCCACCAGTGAGAGTCAGTCACAGGAACAGTCAGTGGCCCACATACCATCTCCCTGTGCCCAACGGCCCCCAGGCAGGATTCAGGTTGTGCGAGGCTGGGAAGGCCTCAGGTTTGTCCAAGATTGCATGCAATGTACTTCCAGGGTCCAAGCCTCCTGCTGAGCCTCCCTCCCTCCGCAGGGCAAGCAAGCGAGGCAGCCACTCACCTCGCCGGTGTCAGGGTCCTTTGTGTGAGCCACCTCCAGGATTCGATCCACCTCCACATAGTCTGGGTTGAACAAATCCTCATCAGGCTGTGACAGCAAAGAATAGAAAGAGAGATAAGTTCAAGGCGATCCCAGGGTTAAACAGGCGGCGGGCACGAGGAAACAGCTGTGGGACATCTGTCCCCAGGATGCTGCTGAGTTCAGCACACAAAGTGCCCACAGGAGCAGGTACGTGACATCTGTCTCTGACAGGGGAGGATGCAGGAACCCTGCAGAAGGCAAACTCCTTGCTTTGGAGTGGCCACTGGCTCCATGCTGCCCTTGCTGGGAGGGAGGAATGTGTGTCCCAGCCCACATAGCCTCGAGGTACAAAGCCTGAGCTGTGTGCTCCAGCTTATATTCAGTATCCAGAGCTGTGACTGCCACAGTGCAGAGCCACACACAGCACCTCCTGGGTCCCCCCGGCTGTTCCCCAATGAACCCCTAGGCCTCTACCAAGGATAACGCCTTGCTCTCTTTCGCTGTGTCTCTCTCTCCCCTCGCACTTCCAGCTCAGGAGGCACCAGCAGCACCAGCAGCAACCATTCACGAGGCAAGAGCTCATCCTCGCACCGGAGCGGGGACCCAGGAAGGCCTGTGGAGGAGTGCTCCTTTGGACAGACACATGTCCAGGGCTAGGCAGTGAGAGGAAATGGGCTTCTCCAAGCCCCAGCTAGTCATGTGAAACAGCAGTTGCTTCTTGCTGAATCATTAATGATACAGTGCATTCAAACACATGCTTTTTCTTTGCATCCTGGGAAAGACCCCAAACAGATTCAGGAGTGAGAAATCTGAACCCCTCCAGGCTTTGCATCCACATCCATGGAGCAATCGGCATAGCCTACTGGCCTGATTTACACCTGTAAGGGGCAATTCAAGGAGATCCAACAACTACCTCTGGAGCATCCAGATAAATTACAGAACACCCTTCATATTAAACAAGATTAATGGGCTTACAGAGCAGAGCAGGCAGAAGCTCCCATAAGCCCAAGTACTTATAGTTCCCCCTCTCCCACAGCATCCCTGCTCCACCATGAGGAGGCACATTCCCTCAGTAAACACAGAAGGTACCTCCAGCACTGCACGCTGCCCTCCCTCCCACCAAGGCCAGGATTCATGGTCAGCCCCAGCACTCCAGGGCAAGCAGCACCCAGCAAGTGACATTTGTCCCCCTGACCATGTCTCCTCCGGTGACAACACAGGTGTTCAGGGCACTGTCACAGCTCCTTGGCTCCAACAGCCCCACCTGCTCACCTGGACATCGCCACAGTGGGGATGGCGTAGCTGCGGCATCAGTGGGAGGGCACAGGCAGGGCTCTGGGCAGCAGCACTGAGGGTTCGCTGGGCTATGGGAGAGCTCAGGCAGGGCAGGTGCAGCTACACTTGGAGCCCTGACTGCCCAGCCCCGACCAGGGATTTTGGCTGTGAAGCTGGTCTCACCTGGGCAGGGAGGGATGCCAGAGGCAGCACTTGGCTCTCGGCCTGCTCAGCCACCGCACCAGTCCCAGCTGTGCCAGAAGAAGAGAATGGCAACCTGCTGCACTCAGCTCTCACCTCTGTAAAAATATGCTTCATCTGAGCTTGCTTGTTTCGGAAGCGCTTTATCTTCTGAGAGATCCTGGGGTCCTTCTCCAGCTCCTCCAGAGTTGCCCACTTACAGTGAAGGTAGGAGCTGCAGAGGAAAAATCAATAAAACATGATAGAGGCCGCTGGGCAAAGTTCCCATCTGCCATAGAGCCAAGCAGGGAGCTCCCAGCAACCCAGAGAGCATCCAGCTCACGACTCGCCATGTGAAGCCTCAAATTGGAGAAAGCGATGGCCTGGGTCCAGGCCTAGACTCAGCACTGCAGCTGCAGTGTTCGTTGCTTCCCACAAACCAGCAGAGCCTGGCTTGGGAGGATGGGAACAGTGAGGCAAGGAAGCTGGGGCTGCAGCTGGGGATGGGAGGGAGGCAAGAAAGGGCTGAGCGAGAGGCCTGCCCCTCACTGCTGTGTACACACCGCCGCTGGGCAAAAAGCACAACACTGCACGTACAAGTTTCTGTACTTGACGTAGAACTCCTCCATCTCATACGCTAGGCCTCCAGGGTGAGCCTGAAACCAAGGGAAGGACAGTTAGCAACAAACAGCCAGAGCCCATGTTAAAAAGAGGAGGCATCTCCTGCAGCCTGGGCCTGGACAGGCCTCCTCCAGCGTGACCACAGGCTCCAGGCAGGCTGAGCCTCGAGGACAGCGAGGAGTGCACGGATTTCAGTGTGGCTTCCGCCTTGGAGGCTCAGTGGCCTTGGGGAGCATGGTCTGAGACCACATTTGAGCACAAGAGACTCAAACATCTCCTGGGGACCAGACTAGTCCCCACTCCTCTCCAGAGGCTTTCTGGTCCCCAGGCCAGGACAGGCACCACATTGATCCGCAACCAGAAAGGTGACACTCTGGGCATCCCCCCCTCAGCACCCTACAAAGAGTAGGTGGAGAGAATGGCACAACAGCTCTGAGTGCTGCTATGCTCCATGTCCCAACTGTGCCAGGCAGCCAGGACCCATCCCTCCTCTGCCTGGGGACCTTCGCTCCCACTGACATCTTTGTCACTCACCTCCTTCTGCACCATTCTGGAGGCAAGGATCTTCTCAATGATATTGGCATCATCTTCGGGAGGCTCCTGGGGACACCGGGAGGAAAGCAGAGCACTGGTTTCCCAGCCTGTTGTTTGATTTGGCCTCTGGCACCCTCCCAGCACAGAGCTGGCTGTTTCTTCCTCTCCCGACCCACCAGCTGGGCAGGCAATGCCAGCACAGCAGGATGCTGGAAGAGCTGGGGTTGGGGAACCCTTTCTGGGTGCTAGTGCCCAGGTGCTGCCAGCCCAGCTACACTCACCCATGACAAACCCTCATGGCCTGGTGCCACTCCAGCCAGGGCCACACAATTCAGCCAGCAGCTGGGAGAGAGGAGGGGGGTCCTTACTCTGAGGGCGCAGCCGAGCCCCTCTAACAGATCACCTGGCAGAAAACCAGCCCTGCTTCTGCTGGGTGAATCGAATTACTCAGAGAAAGACTAACATGGACCAGAGAGGGAGAGCTGGGACAGGGGGAAGCCACAGTGGGAGCCTTCATTTCCATGCTCAGCTGGTGGCTAGCAGGGACCTGGCCCAACTCACTTCTTGTCCCCTTGAGCCACAGGGTGTTTCAGAGGAGAGCACTAGCCCTACACACTCAGGAGAGCGAGACCCAACTGACCCATCCATGGAGTGGCCATGCCCAGGCCAGCAGGGACACATGGGCCTTCGCAGACAGGACGAGATGAGCAGCAGTACCCCAGCCCTGCCGCTATCAATCCAGCTGCTCCCAGGCAGGCTCAAAGTGCTGGCCTCCTTCCCTTTGCATGCCCTCTCCTGAAGAGAGGCGAGGCAGCTCCGCACCCCATCACAGCTCTCCATGCCAAGTCACTTGGCTCTGGGCCTGCCATGAAGAATTCACTCCACAAGGCCACAGAGACCTTCCGTTGTCCACCCACAGGTTCTCACCCCACACATCCTCGCTCTGAGCACACGAGCTTTGTGGAGGTGGTCCTGATACTGGCCAGCTTCCAGCCCAAAGACTGAAGGCATGGAGCAAGTGGGGAGTCCAAGGGGCCCCCATCTCTCCCAGCCATGCTCTGCTGCAGGATTGGCACCACTGACCGAGCTGGGGGACAAGGGAGCTGGGCTTGTGCCTGTCTGTGCTGCAGCAGGAGAGGCAGCAAAAGATCAAGGGGAGAGGAAAGACAGCAAAAATGTCTGGAGCTTTTTTGAGCATTAGAAATAGCAGTTCTGTCCAGGCTGGGAGATGGTACAGCAGCAGGAGAGAAAGCAAACTACAGAGCAGAAAGGAGGACTGTGTTCATCTCCTTCAGATGTGCACAGAGCCTGGCCACCGGGTAGAGCAGCCCCGGGATGTTCCTTCTTGGACTAGGAAGGCCCGTCCAAGAGAGGCATGGGGCAGGTGGGGAGGGGGCAGCCAGCCAGGTCACCCTGTTCCCACAGGGCATGTAGAAGGGCTTCCTCCCATACCACTCATCCAATAGGGTCTGGAACATCCAAGGCCATGCCGGGGCCTGCAGTGCCTTCCTCCATGTCTCAGCCCTCAGTTGACCCTCTGCCTCTGCACTACCCCACTGTGGTGGACACCATGGAGGACACTGGGCCCACACGTATGTGCAGTGCCCAGCATGGCAACACAGCGAGAAGAGGAAAGAGTAGATACATCTGGGTACCTAAGCTGCAGTCCACAGGGGAATTTCTGCCCTTTCTGCCTGATGCCAGGGTAGCATGGGTGAGGGAAGTACACACAGATGCTGCCACTGCAGCCGGTCATGCAGTGCCCATTTTCCCAGACCCTTCCACCCACTCCAGAGCTCGTGTGCTCCAGTTTGACACACACCGCTTGCACAGCTGCACCAGGGAGCCTGGCCACGTAGGGTTTGTGTGAACACGGCCACAGGTGCAGCACTGCCATCAGAGCAGCCTCCAGAGCCTGGTGGCTGGGGAGCTCCCACACTGACCCGCAGGTAAGCTGGCATACAGAGGTCTGCGGTGTATCGTTTGCAGCCTGAGGGCCACCGGAGGAGCTGTGCACTGCCCCAGAGAGCTGCCAAGAAATGTGTACAGGGTCCAGGAAGGTAAGCTGCAAGTTCAGGCCAAGGGAACAGCAGCCCTGAGGTCTCCACAGGACCGTGAGAGGCAGGTAGAGCAGAAGAGACGCTGCAGGCCCAGCACTCCCGTCTTGCACTACTGGCGTAACATGCCCCAGTGTCACTGAGTTCTGTGCACAGCAACAAAGACACTGACCTCCAGCACCACAGGATTGATCCCGACCCTGGGAGCAGCCATGGCCAGGCTCTGCGCCGAGCCTGCTGGCAGGAGCCCAGAGCAGTCCCTCAGCACTGAGCCTTGCTGCCTTCAGATACCAGCCTTAATAATTGATTTGGAACAGGACAAATTGAGGTGGAAGTCCAAGACTAAGAGCAGAGGACAGCAGGCTGGCAGCATGGAGACAGGCCAAAGGCAACTCATTCCCACCTGCTGTTTTGAAAATCTCACTTGAAAAGCTCACTCCCAGGAGCCCGGCTGGGGACACAGCCCCAAGCAGCAGCGGAAGAAGCCTCAGCAGTGAGAGAAAGGGCAGCATGTCCCCTGGGGTATGCAGCAGCCCCTCCGGGCAAGGCAGGGAGCATAAGGCCAGGTCACACTTACTGGCTCAGCAACAGGGCTGACTAATATGCATGCCAAAGCCTTGTGAAGAGGGGACTAGAGATGGACACAAGAACGCTATGAAAACAATCAGTGACCATTATTAATATCTGGCAGCTTTGTTAGTGACCAGAGATAGGGACAAAGCTGCAGGTGTCGGACATGTAGACAAACAGGCAGGAGCTGCCAGCACCTGCCAGAAGCCAGGGATGAAACAGTGGGCAGAGAAGGAAGCGCAGTGGGGCCCAAGGTGTGGTGACTCCATTTGGTCCCAGCCATGCTGCCCAGCAGATCAGGTTGGTTGGTAGGAGTCAGATTGGGTAGCTCTACACTCAGAGGGACTGAGGAAGATCGGCAACGTGGACAGAAAATGATGACCTGGCATCTACAAAGCCCACAGCTACAGGGGCAGAAGCCCAAGGTGGGCATGGGCAGTGGGTTGGTCAGGGACAGCTCCGGCTGCACAACATGTCCCAGAGCCTCCAGCAGGAGCAGAAAGGTTGGACCAACACCGAGCACAGCTGATGGGAGGGACAGAGCTATGAAGCAGCAGCAGCACCAACTTTGCTATGTGACAGGGCAGAAGACTCACATGACCAGCCAGCAGAGCAGCAGGTACACAGCACTGAGGAGGAAGAGGAACTGCCAAAAGGCAGAACATGGAGGAGACAAAGAATCTGGGGCATGCGAAGCTGTGAATACTCTCAAAGGATAGGCCAGGATGGGGGAGACAACACTACGACCAGAACACCACAAGGAGCTCAAGGACCAAGGCTTACCTACACCAGCTCATTTACATGGGGGCCCAGTGGGCTTTTCTAGTCCAGAGCGGCCAGGAGACCCAAGGCCAAGTTTTAACTTTTTTTGCATTGCCTCAGAATGGGCTGCACTTCTGGAGTCCCTCTCAGCTGCACAGAGCACTGCATGCCTCCTCCTATCCCTCTGCGCACTCACACTCCCTGAAAAGTCACCCTGCACCCTCCCAGACATGTGCACTCCGACCCCATCCCAGTGCTGGAATCCCCTGCCCTCCTCCCCATCCTCAAACCTTGGTACTGACACCCTTGGAGCACCCTGCGGGAGGCAGGAGGCCCCTTCCTCCCAGTCCCGTGTCCGGCCCTACCTCTGCCTGCCATGCCAGAGTGGAGGCGGAGAGCGCAGAGGTTCGCCCGGCTCCCAGCACAGCTATTGTTTCGCCGTCGTCATCTACCACCTTGAAATCCAGGTCCTCATTGTACTTCCTCCTCTTCACCTGGCGTCCTGAGCGGCGTTTCTGTGTGCCAGACAAGGAAGGCGGTCACTGGGGAGACAGGCAGCCCAAGTACCTCCCCCTTGCCTGACATGGGGAACAGGCGCAGGTGGAGAAAAAGCCTCAGGACTGCCTGATCTCCATACCACCCCCTGTGCCAGTGGGATGGAGGTGGCACAAAGAACAGGCAGCCATCTGGACGCAAGCCCCTGCACAGCTGAACATCTACAGCGGTCTCCATCACTGCTTTGCCGGCGCCTCCATCAGCACCTTGGAGCAGAGCACTTGCCCTTACCTGGTCTGCGTGCCCCCGCAGCCCCGGCACCCCCGCGTTCACCCCGCGAGTGCAGGGAGCGCACTGGCTGATGTTTCAGGCAGGGCCCAGTTTTAGTGCTCTGGGATCCCGGCAGCTCTGAGGCCGACAGGCAGCGATGGGGGCAGGAACTGCTGCCAGGCAAAGCTCCTCCAGAGAGGGTTGCACAGCACACACAGAGCATTATGGGGGCCCCAGGGAGAAACGTGGGCTCTGCTCACAGTGCACAAGCCTATAAGAAAGCCATCCTGCTCCACGCAAGTGGAGCCTGCCCAGCACTGCAGCTCTGCAATCTCCGAGCCCAAGGGCAGAGGAGCCCTGCAGAGACGTGCACAGCCCCCCTGTCCCATGGGGCAGCCAGCCCTCCCTGCCCTGTCCCGCGCCGAAGGCACTGCCAGAAGCCATGGTGGAGGGAATTCAAGGCCGAGGAGTGTGCAGTGCTCCCTCTTCTCGCACACAGGGCAGCAGTCTGCACCAAACCTAGTGCCACCAGTGGAAATAACCTAGTGGCTCCCCTCTGGGGCTGGAGTCTACAGTCCACACTGCCGAAAGCACTGGGTGCTGCACCCCCAGGACTCAGCTGCCCACTCAGGAGTACCTGGGTGCCTGGATTTCTCTGAGCAGCAGCCAGCCCAGCCAGCCTGCAGCTCGGATGTACCTGGCTGTCAGCCGACTCAGCGGATTCCTCTGGGCTCTGCACAGACGGGCTCAGGAGATCTTGATCCAACTCCAAACTCTCCACCGGGATCTCATTTTTCCTCTTCCCTTTCTTCTTCTTCTCCACAGGTGTGGGCCCCTGCTCCTTGCTGCCAGGACAGACTGACAGTTAAACCCTGCTCCACGGATCTTGGAGTTCAGCTCTATGGGGCACAGCCAGGAAGCTCCTGCACAGGGCTCTCCTCCGGACTCATTTTTTCCCCCATGACACCCGGAGGTGGCAGGAGGCTCCCGGGGTCTCCCCCAGCAATGAGGAGTGCTCGTTCCTGCACAGACCAGTTGGTCATGGAGGGAGTCTGCACCTTCTCCTTAATCACCATTGACAGCTTCCCCATCTGATTCCAGTACACTGGGAAAGAAAGGTCCAACTGCCCCTGCCTGGTGTGGGGCAGCAAGCGACTGGGGCTTCCTCTAGCCAGCCCGCGGAATGGCCCCACAGGGCCAGGAAAATGAGTTCAGTCCATCACTGGCCCTCGCAGCTCCTAAGGCAGGGAGAGCTAGGGCGAGCTGGTCTAGGGCAGGAGGAGCAGGAAGCTTTGGGATACAGCAGTTCAGGTGGAATGAGGAGCCCAGGATACCCAGAACAGCCTCTCCCCTCCAGGCTGGGGTGATCCACACAGTGACTACTTCCTCAGACTATGAAGGCCAGGGCCTGAGCCTAAGCACAACAGCCTCTGTACAAGCTGGGAGGCACAAGAGGGGACCTACGTTCAGCCTAGGTACAAGGATTTCCCCACCACCAAGCTCTGTTTACAGCTCCTGCGAGGTCTCCGCCAACTGACCCCAGCAAGTCAGGGTAATGAGTTGCTTACTCCAAGCATAGCAGTCGCACACAACCTGCCCCGACGAAGGTCAGAAATATCATTCAGCAGGCTCAACAGGCAATTCAAGTCCTGGCACCTCAAAGACAAACCTTCTACCCCAGCCTGAGAAGTACCAGACACCCTTGTTCTGGTGGCACTGCTGGCCACCTTGCATGTATGTGCCACAGAGCCTTGCCAGACCCCCAGGAAAGACTTCAGGGCAGCCTCCAGGTAGAAGCTGCTCCAGCAAGTGGTTGTCTTCCCTGTGCCGCACCAGCCGACCCCCTTCCAAGACAGCAGCAGCGCAGAGCTTGGCCTGTGCCTCAAGATAGAAGGGGTCCAGCCCTGTGATTTCCGCCAACATGGGAAGGATGCAAGTCCCAGACTCCCCCAGACTGCAGTGTCCCATCTGTGAAACGGGGTCACCACAGGAAGTCACCACGGCTTCCCAAGGGCACCCTGGGAGGCTGCAGCACAGCAGGCAATTGCCTTCAGTGCTCAAGTCACAGGCCAAGCCGTTGCCAGGGAGAGAATTTAGGCCCTTCCCTTGGTGAATCCCTACACCTTCCTGCAAACACAAAACGCATGATATTCACACCAGAGAGCTCAGCAGCCCAAGAACCTCCAGCCCTCAAAAGCCAGCGCCCCTGGCAAGAGCTCCTGGGGTCAGGGCCTCCTGGTCACCCCTAGGGACACCCAGCACCCAGCCAGCACATCCCAGCCAGGGCCACAACCTGTTTGCATCAGGGAACGTGCCCTCGAAGCACCAGGGTAAGAAACAAGCGCTCCCAACATGCACATCTGTCCTTGCCCTCTGCCAATGCACACTGTTAAGAGAAAGATTTCAAAGAGCTGGTGTCTCTCCCTGGGCTGAGAGCAACAGGCCAGAAAAAGGGGAGCTGGCCTTGCTCATTCACAGTCAGCCCCACAGTTGGTGCCCTCCAGATACAAGACTTGTACAGCTGCAGAGGAACGGTTGGTTTCAAAACCATGTCTCAGTCTTACCCCCCTTTGATGAGAAAATCACTACTTGTACGGAGCTGCCAAAAAACAGTTAAAAATCTGCAGTTCAGGCCAAAAATGACCTGGTCGTGCACCCGCAATTCAATTAGAAGCCCTGAAAATGCACTGCTAGCATTGCTTCCACCAGAGCAATAACTCCCAAGATATTGATTTGTAAGTCACAATTAACAACTGCTTCATTCATGAACCAGTAGTTGGCTGTGATTAGAAATAATTTAGAAGAAATTATGCCACTATTATCTGCCACTTAGAGAACTCCCAGCAATCATTCCATTTGCACAGAGCGCCTACCCTGTCTGCCGCTCGCCTGGCGCAGGCCCCTCTCCCTTCCCTCACTGCCATGGGAGCCCCCAGCCCCACTTCTCTCCCTGCTCTCACCCTGGCTGTGGAGTACACACGTGCTGCCAGGGCTGGGGGGCACGGGGAGGCACAGTTGTCACAGGCTGTCTTCCCCTCCGAGCCTCCACCTTGACACCCAGGGGTGTCCCCACCCAGCAGCCATTCCTCTCTTGGATGGATTTGCTGCTTGCTAACCCAAATACCGATGCAACAAGCCACGAAGGGGCTCTGAAAGGGGTTGCGGAAGGGGAAAGCTGCAAGGAGGACCCAAGGACTGAACTCTCCAAATGGCAGTGGTGGACATAGATCCTCCTAGAAAGCATATAAGAGCAAGACGAAGGAGCACTACAGGCTCAGGCTCCACTGGGAAAATATACTGAAAAAGTATGAGTTATTGAGTTATTTTACTTTTTTTTTCATGTGTGTGCATGTGTGCGGAGTGGTCTCTTCACCAAGGCTCCTCATGATGTCCCCAAGAATTCACCTGGCCTCAGCACAGCAAGCAGATCCCCCTTCAGCCCCTCTCCTAGTACCTCCAGACCTTGCTGTGCCTTTTGCATTAGGGACTATGGCCTCCAGTTCTGCAACTGAGGTTAGCCCACCACAATCCCCCAGCTTAGAGAACCAGTTGGACCTGCCTACCATCTATCCATGACAGGCCACACTGTCACAGGCCGTGTTTAGCCCTAGGAAGGCAATGGCAACAAACAAGAGACCTGCCAGGGTGGCAGCGAGCTCCTGGACAAGAGCTTTGAGAGTCTCCAAGAGCCCAAACCACCAAAGGTCTGCTCCTCCCCAGATTTTCCCCCCTTTGGTCTGGGCCCGAGGTCCCACAGTAGGGGCAGTCAGGCCTGTGTTGGCCAGGCACATCCTCACAGCAGTGCCACAGGAGCTGCTGCGAGAGGGACATGTGCCCAGGGCTCTTCTGCAGCTGCTCCCACAGGCCAGTGCCATGGCTGTGGGCCCGATGGAGTTGGGTGCCTCGTGCCCACCTGGACCCTATTTCAGGGCCTGATTCTGGGACAGCTTACACGGCAGTTCCTTACAGGAGTGATGGAGACAGCATTAGTAAATGCTGCTAGCTCCATCTCTCACCCCCGGCAGAGGTGTAAACAAGCTGCCTTCATAACCTCAAATCCAGCCTGCCACCAGGGCAGCTTCGCATGCTGGGCACGAGGCCAAGCTGGGGGGCTCGGGGAGCGCAGCTGACTTGCCTGTCCCACAGGATGGGATGACCACACAGCCCGTCTTGCCCACACAGCAACAAGGATCAGGCAGTAAACCTGCTTTTGGAGAACAAAAAGCGGTAAGAGCAGGCACTGCCTCCACAGGGCCCTGGCACAGCCACATGTAGTGCTGAGACGAAGCCTGCAGTTTGCCTTGCAAGGAACAGCAGGATCCTTCCCGGTATCCAGCGCTGTCTTTACATGTGCCTCACTCTTCCCTTCCCTTCCTTGCCTGCAGCTCCTCTCCTTCCCACTCCACCTCCAGCCTGTGCAAACACAGCAGCCAAACCCCCCTGTCTTGCTGGCCTCCCGACAGTCCCTCCAATGTCCTGCCCAGGCCGGAGCCCTGCGTGGCCCCGTGCGTTCCCCTCTGCTCCAGCCCTGCTCCCTGACAGCAGCCTCCCTTCTCTCCGCTCACAGTCCTCTCCGGCCCTCCTCAGGGCCTTGAGGAGCCCTCCCCTCCCTCTCCCGGCACTGCCGGCTCAATCTGTCCATCCACATCTGCTCTGGCTCACAGGCCCACAGAGCGGGGGCTGCACTTCCCTCGCGTGCAAAATGCCGAGCGCGAGGAATACCAGAAGTGACAGTGCCATGCAGCTCGCCTGTGGGCTCCCCGCCTCTGCGGCCGCAGCAGCTCCCGCCTGCCCCACCGAGGACAAGGCGACCAGCTCTCATCCCGCCGAGTTGCCTCTGCCAGCCTCGCGTCGGGGTTTTGCTGCCCGTCCTTTTCTTTTCACCACCAGCCCGCACGAAAGGGCACTAAGGGGACTTGGGTGGAAACAACCTCCTGTCCTGTGAAATTGCTCAGGATTCAGTGTCCTAGCTCCCCAGAGACCGTCTGAATCTGTCGATGACAAATCCAAGTTGACAACAGCCTGCTGCCGAGGGCTGCTCCTTGGACACGGCAGCCCAGATGCAGGCACTACAGGCTCGGCTTCTCCAAGATCGGGCGGTCAGTGAGCTTTGCACAAAGCAGAGCTCCAGCAGAGATCGAGCAAAGCAGACTGACCCCACTCTGGGCAGGGCGCTGCCTGGGGTGGGAAAGATCCAGGCGTAGGTCCTCCCTCTGAACAAGTGTCCTGCGGTTAGCCACGGCAGGAGGGAGGTGGGCAGAGGGATCTAGCAGAGATCTCAGCAAGGCACTGAGAAGCTCCTTCTGGCAACCGTTTCCAGGGAAGTTTCCTCAAGGAATTCTAACAAATTGATATTTTCCAACAAAGAAAACTTTTTTGAAAAATTCCCAGCTGGCTCCTGTACTAATCTCACTTACTGTAGAAAAACGCGCGTTCTGTGGATTATTTACAACACCATGAGGAGGGTCCAACTCCAGTCAACAGGCCTGCTTTGTAGAGAAGTCTCCAAAAACATTTATACGTTGCCAGTCCAAGACAGTAGGTCAAATGATGCTGGTACTGCAGACACCTGCTTTGTTATCTGCACATATTCCCAATTAAAAAGCTTTCCTAAGAAATCAGCCTGTTAATTAAAAGGATGGGAAATTACTGGAGGCAGTGGTGCTCTGTTATGCGTTACAAGAGAGTCCTCAGGCCTTCGAAGAACTGCAGCCCTTTTGAGTCTAACGTAGCTGGAGGTAGAGACTCCTGCTTCCCCAGAGCCTGGGGGAGCAGGCAGGGGAGCACAACGCCCGGTTCTCTTCCTGCCACGATCACTGCCAGCCTTGGCCGCACACACAGCATCACAGCCTGCAGGGAAGGGACAGGTCCTATAGCCCATGAGAGGAAACTCAGTGCTCTACCATCCTCCCACAACATCTGACGGAAGATTCCACCTGATGGAAGATTCTCCTACCAGGCTGTTGGCCTCTGGGTCTGCCTGAAGCATGCAGGGACCCTGCCCTCACTTGCACAGAAAGTCCCAAGGTCAGGTTAAAGTCACACATATCCTCTGCCTAGGCCCCAGAATAGGCATGACAGGCCCTTCAGCATACAGTATGTTGCTGTCCTTGTGAGGTACCTCACGAAAGGCCCTCTGCTCCCCAGGACACTCAGCACAAAGGCCAGGCCAAGGAGTGGCCAACACTCTTCCATTCTCTCCAGCACACAGCACCACTGGCTTGGGGTCTCATAGGGTCTCATCCTAGAACAGCACCTGCTTGTCCTGCCTCTGCATGGCCAGAGAGCTCATGCCAGCCTTCACACCCGCATAGCCAGCCTTCGGCATGAGGCATCCACACACCTTGCACATGCTCCTCCCTCTGCTCTAACGTGGTGGCCGGGGAGCGGCTCTCTACAGTCACAGCACGGCTGAAGCTCCCGTGAGCCCAAGACCCCATCCACACCATGCACAAGGACAAGGTCACAGCATCACCCACCTGCTTTTCTTGGGTCTTGCTCTGGGAGCAGGCTCAGAGCCGCTCTTCTTGTCTTTAGGCTCCTTGGGGGTTTTGGGTTCCCGGGGTTTCCGGGGCTTCTTGGCCACCTCCTTCTGCTTGGGCTCCTTCGGCTTCTTGGGCTCCTTGGCCTTTTTAGGCTCTTTTGGTTCTTTAGGCTCTCTCCTCCTCTTTGGTTTCACCTCCTTCTCCACAGCTGCTTTTTCTCCCCCATCCTGTTCTCCCAGCTCCTTTTTCTTCCGTTTCTTCTTCACCCCTGTGCCCCCACCCCCACTGTCCTGCATCCTGTTCTGGGCTGCTGTGCGCTTCTGGGGAGTCCCGTCAGGCTCCTCTTCCGGGCACTGGCACTGACTGCCCACGTCCGTGGCCGTCACCTGATGGGGCACCTCGTCCTCCTTCTCGTTGCGGGCAAAGGGGTCCTGCGCCTTGCACTCCCAGGCACCCGAGGCATCCGACATTGGGGAGCGGCTCAGCACTTTTAAGCTCGGCGGCTGCAGAGAGAACAGAAAGGCGGCATGTGAGGCAAGTGCCACATAGAGAACTAGCAGGCGTTTGTAAGGAAAGCAGCTGGCCTGCAGCCCCAGCAAGGCCGTAAATGTTTGGGAACTGTGCTCTGCAAGCTTTCTATACCTGGATATACAGGGTCTATCGTTAAGGCCTAACAACCACCACATGCAGAGCCTCACACAGCTCAAACGCCAGGACTCCCCTTCCCTGCCTGATCACAGAAGGGTTGAGGTTGGAAGGGACCTCTGAAGATCATCTAGTCCAAACCCCCTGCTCAAGCAGGGTCACCTAGAGCGTGTTGCCCAGGACCTTGTCCAGACGGCTTCTGAATACCTCCGAGGATGGAGACTCCACCACCTCTCTGGGCAACCTGTTCCAGTGCTCAGTCACTCTCACAGTAAAAAAGTTTTCCCTTAGATTCAGATGGAACTTCCTGTGTTTCAGTTTGTGTCTGTTGCCTCTCGTCCTGTCACTGGGCACCATTGGAAAGAGCCTGGCCCCCTCTTCCTAACACCCTCCTTCAGATATTTATACACATTGGTAAGATCCCCCCTCTGTCTTCTCTTCCCCAGGCTGAACAGGCCCAGCTCTCTCAGCCTTTCCTCATGTGACAGATTCTCCAGTCCCTTAACCATCTTAGCAGTCCTCTGCTGGACTCGCCCCAGTAGCTCCATGTCTCTCAAAGGAGAAGCTGATGGAGGTGGGCAATGGGCAGTTACCCGGCAGGGAAGGTTAGAATGAGGCCTTCTGGTTCCCCACACCACCAGCCCTACACAGGTCGAGGGAGGAGACTGATGGCACCTGTCTTTTGCCCCCAAGCACAGCCCTGGCTTTGATCTTGCGCTCCAGCACCTTCCTCTGCAGAGGCACAGAGTCGCTGAGGGACCCACCTGCCCAGGCCACCACCTGATGCCCAGGGCCAGGGATTGCTCCAGCAGGGCAGGAGAGAGGGAATTAAACATGCCTTGCAGCTTCCTGCTTGAAGAGGGCAACAAGAAGGTCCCATAAACACCTGGGGCAATATAGATACATATCGGATGTAAAGCAAATCTTCAGCATCCTAGCACAGCAGGAGGGTGATCTGCTCTTTCCCAGCCATGGCTTGTAGCCCTGAGTCTCAGAAGGGGCTGCCTGCTTGCAGACAGACCACCCAAAGAGCAACGGATCTGGATGCAGCAGATTTGGTGCTGTCCAGCAGCAGCAGATGTCAACTGCCCTTCCAGAGAGGGGTTCCTCTGCTCACCCGTAGCGGAAGACCAGGAGTTGTGCTGAGCCTCTGGAGTAGCTCAGTCTGACAGTCAGTGGGCTGGGGGAGCTAAGCCATGATTGCCAGGCATGGAAATGTGGGTCTCTCTTGTTGCATGCATCAGATCTTCCCAGAAAATAAACACTTCTTGCTGCCTGCCTGAACAGTTGGAGACTTGCATCAGTTGTACACACCACTGTTAGCTGCAGGGCTTCTTGCACGCTGGCTGCATTGCCCAAGCACTGACCACTGAGCGGAAGCCGTGGAGAAGAGGGCATCCGCTCCAGGCCAGGGAGAACCCAAGCACAACCTAGGACAGCAAACACCTTCACTCCCACAGGCCCCAGCAGACAGGAGCACTGTAGGCAAAGCTGGAAAGGACATTCCTGCTGTGGCCATGTCCAGCCATGCCAATGCCATATCTGGACAGGACAGGGAATGGGGTCAACGCTCATCTGGGAGTGCCTAACTGGCTCATGATTTTCACAGCCACGTACCAGCCAGCTGGACCAAAACTTTCCACCAACCCCTATCTGCCGTCTGGATCCTGACCCAGACTATAAAGCCCATGCAGGCCCTGACCCCAACCTCAGCTGGGTCAGGAAGCCTGTGAACCTCAGGCACCAGGTGTCTGCACGGAGCAGTAACCAAGCAAACACGTAAGCGCTGGCATACCCGCTGCCCGGCACGAGCCTCGGGCCATACCACATGAGGCGGGTTGAAAAGGAAGCTGTCAGGAGAGCGGGCCTCAAACTGTGACCTACTTTGTGGGGTCTGAATTGTGCTTGTGTTGCGGTTCTTAGGCAAATCTGAAAGGGCATTTCTGTGACTGCTTATAAAGACATCCCAGCCTGCCATAAAGGGGTGCTGCAGTAAACGCTGAGTGCTTTAAAGAAACAACCACATGCTGCCAGATGGTTTGAGAAGAAGTAGGCAAAACAGGGAATCTCTCTCCTCCTCCTGCATCACCTCCTAGCTGCCAACAGCCCCTCCAGCCTCTGGGCAACCCCACTGTGGAGGGAGAGCACGGGTGCGTGTATCGGCCCCCAGCAGGCGTGCAGATCCAGCAATACCAAGGGAAGCGTTAACTTCGCCATGGGACACCCTGTGAGCACCTGGATGTCAAAACCTGCCTCGATGGGTCTGTGAAGCCTAGTTTTGGTACCAGTCAGCAGCACTTGCTTCCAACAGGAATAGCCAGAAGGTTCTGGCGCAGGCCCCACTACAAAAGTGTCATCAAACACCAGCACATGGGACTGAGCAGCTTGTGGCCACAGCTTGCACAGGCAGCAGCAGAACAGAGGGGCGAAGGAAACCAGGCATCTCCAGGCACCCGTTGTGCATGGTACTGCTGGCCTCAGCAAGCCTTCTGCACCCACGGCTGTCTAGCTGGATTTGTTTTGAGGGGAAAAGGCTCCACATCATGCCCCTGCATGACCGTGACAAGCTCCTGCCATCCACACAGGACCGTGCTGCCCTGCGCTAATTTGCAGTCAGTTTGGCACGCTGGCGTGGAGCCAGCCAACAGACTTTTCCTACTTCCCTTATCCTGACTTCTTTTCAACAGAAGTTGACAGGAAAAGCCTGGGAACACTGTGCTTCCACGTGGCTTCAGAGCACGCTTGCGGCTTGCCGGCCACTGCTTGGCCACAGCCTGGCTAGACCTCTGCAGCAGGTGAGAGCACACTGTCACTGTGCAGCCGGCTCTAAAGCATCAACCGCTGTCCCAGCACAGGAGGGAACCACCATCTCTGCTTCTACATGATGAGGAGTTGAATGACCTGTGCAATATGAAGGAGGACAGCGGACCTGATGGAGCTGTGCTGCTGCAGCAACCTCCAGCCTTGGGCAGGGAGGCCCAGGATACATGTCTCCATGGGCAATCAGGCTGCTTGCTGCTTTGTCAGGGCTACTGGCCATAACGCCTGTCTCGTGGCAACAACCCGGAATGACACACAACCGTATTCAGATTCCCTTCACAGGAGAAGAAATATATTCATCTTGAGGAGCCTCAACCAGGCAAATAGCAGCCCCAGCATATTTGCCACAGAAGCCAGGTGGTGCCAGTTATTACCTGGGAAGCCACAGCTCTGTCGTGGGCAAACCAAGCTTGGCCTAGTCAAAAAGCAGCAGCCCTGGATCAGCGGCGGGCCCATCTAGGCCAGAGCTCTGACTCCAAGGTGGCCAGGCACAGGACATGCAGAGTGCTCTGCCTCCCATTCTGCTCAGGCAAACTGTGGCTTTGAAGCTGAAGAGGCAGGATTGAATCTGGACCACTGTGGCTCATAGCTAGGTGAAACCACTTGTAACCCTAGGCTCCACAGCACCTGGTAGCATGGAGCACTACACATTGATTAGGTGTGGGAAAAAAAGCACTTACTTTGTTCAGTCCTGCTGCCCTTCTAAGCAGCTTTGAGTTCTCAAGGTGTGAGAGTACGAAGTACGATTTCCTTGTTACCCTCTTGGTCCTGTCCACAGTTTTGCCATTCTCTATCGCTCGAGCTCTGTGCCCAGCTAAGCACAGGTGGCAAGTCATCCTCTCCTTGAATGCGGGCTGTTTCATCTCCCAGATCATTTGTCTTATCCTTCTCTGTACCTCTTCTAACTCAATCAGTTTTGAGATAGCAAGGGGAATGTGCGTGGTATCAAAGATGTGGTGTACCATGTAGCAGCAGGAGGGCTTCTGCTTTCTTCCCTCTCCCTTTCCTAATCACTGAATACATTTCTGAGACAACCCCCAGGGCGGATGCTTTCCAGAATCTCTTTCCAGTGTTTTACAGCCTGTTCCAGGAGTGGGGACAGCCCCCAGCAAACGTACAAGTAGGGCTGGTTCCCCCACATGCATTACTTGGCATATGTTACAATTTTTCTTCAACTCTTTTAGACTCAGTTTTCATTTCAGCATCTCAGATAATCTCAAACAGAAGGCACTTTCTGCCTGCCTTCCCAGATGACTTATGAGCACACCTAACAGCACCAACACCTGCAGGAACCAGCAGGTAACCTTCCCCTGCTCCGCACCGTGAAAACTGATAATTTTTTTCCCGTGCTTTGGTTCCTATTTTTTAAGCAGTCATTAATTCACAAAAAGACCTCTTACCAGAAGACTACTTATCTTCTTCAAAAGCATTTGGTGAAAAACTTTCTCAATAGTTACTTGAAAGTCTGCATCAACTGTATCAGCCCCGACCAGTCTTACCCACATGATCAGACTATCTTTGAACTCTGCAGCAGATTGTGAGGCATGACTTTGCTTTACAAAAACCACACTGACTATTCACCATTGTAGTCTTTTCATGGCTAGCTATACTAATGCAAGTGTTTATTATAACTCCTAACAACTTATCCGATACACAAGGAAACCCACTGGCCTTTAATTTTCCAGAAAACCCCAATATCCTTTTTGAAGCTTTGCATCGCAGTTGCTACATCTTCACTTACATACCCATGAACCTGACGGGTGATAACACTATCAGCAATTCCCAACATCACATCAGGCTCCTTTACAATTCTGGAGCAAATACCACCTAATCCTAGTGACTTGCGTCACTTGGCTCAAAAATGCCTTCACCAAGCCCTTTAATTTAAGAGCAATCCTCAGATGCTTCTGCGATAAAGGATGGCTAGGATGGGTTAGGAACGCTCCTGTCTGCACAGCAGTGTTTTTCTGCCCATGCCCTATCTCCGCAAGCACTCATTTGACACCTCAATGGCTTATTTACCCTATAGCTCCTCTTACAGGTTTTTGAGTCTTGAGATATTTGAAAAAGAATTTATTATTGGATTTCATGCCTTTAGCAAGTGGTTCCTAAAAATCGATTTAGTCCTTTTTAGTTACTTTTAAATTCCCAGAGTGTGTTCCTTCTCCTATTGTAACTTTTGAAATTAAAGTCAATCAAGAAAATACATCTTTATACATTGAACAGCCTCTTTTACACGTCTTGTACATGTCTTTTTGCATGCCTGATTAATCACACAAGCTTTTCTGCTTCTGTGTTATTTTGTGGAAGAGGGGAGAAGAACTCCAGGTTTTGGGGACGATACACATCTCCCCTGAACATCTGATACAATATCCAAGCAGTCTCTCACTTTTTAGGCTTAGAGATGTTCCTTTGAATTATCTCTCAGCTGGCATTTCTTTGGTGAGCACTGCAACGATTTTATGTTTTTGGAATATATTTTTATGTAACAATTGTACATTTTTTCATTCCCAGAGGAATCTTCTATAAGTTATATTTCATCCAGGAAAACAAGTCCCTCAGCAGCAGCTGGAGCCGAGTCTTGTCCCACGTGTCTAACTACTGTCAAAGAGAAGGTCAGGGAAAAAAAAAACGTTTAAAATCTCCCCAGAGAGCCATAGGCTAACAGAGAACACTCATAATTGCACGACCCCATTAGAGGGCAAAGTCAAGGTTATGGTGGGCCTTAATGGTGCATTTCCTTAATTTAATAAAATTGTTCTACTTTATTTGCAGTTCCAATTTGCCTTAACTTCCCCATTTTCATTTGGGAGTTAGGAGAACACAACATCCAGAGGTGGGAGGCAAAGCGGCTGCTCCTGCCCTGGTCCCCTCTCCCAAACTGCTGAATCAGCAAGGACAGCCAGACATGCACAGAGATGAGAAGCAGCAAACTGAGCCCAGTAGGTCCCACAGCACCACCAGACCCTCTCTTCAACCCCTCCAGTGCGCTGGGGGAGTCCAGCAGAGCTCGCGGACACCTGCCCGGGGCATGCAGGACCCCCTGCAGCCCGCGCCAGGCCTGGTGGGGGAAGCCAGTGCTCCCAGCCCTCTCCCTTGCCCTGCCAGATGCAGGCAGCTTCAGGGATAACAGGGGAGAAGATGGGCAAGATGGACCATGGAGGGAGAGCAAGCAGGGGAAGAGGGAGGGAACAACAGCCTGCAGCTGGAGACAGGGAGGAAGGGCGCTTGGACAGGGATGACACTAAGACCTTACGGACAGGGAGCCTGGGATGACAACCCTAAGGAGCAAGCAGGTGAGGAGGAGAACAGGTCACAGCTTTGGGTGGAGAATATGGAAATCTGGGCCCAAGCACCTCAGAGGGGTGCTGCAGAAGGGGTCAGGCTTGGCTGGAAGGAGCAGGAAAGCCTGCACTGTCCGCACGGCCAGGAGGGAACTGTCACGCAGCCCAGAGTACTTCTCCGTCCACGGTCACATTATCTTCCCTGCCTCCTAGGGTGCTGGGCTCCCAGCCCCGCGGCTGAGGAGCCTGGCATCGCCTTTCGGCCAGTAAAGCTGGCACTGATCACACAGCATAACAACTCTTCATGCAATACCAGGATAGGCAGCAAAGAGTCTCCCCTGCATCCAAATGACAGAAGTCGCAGACCAACAGCAAAGCTGCTGTGAACTGGGAATGCTGGGGAGGAAGCGGATGTTATACCAGTGCCGATGGGAACAGCCACTTCCCTTGTCAGCCAGCATCGCTCCTACTCCTTACCCAAACCCCACAAGTTTCAGGAGAGTTTGGAGGAGGGAAGAGGAGAGGAGCAACGGCCTCAATTTCTGCCCCACTCTGCACCTCCAGGCCCTGCTCCGAGCCCTTCAAGCCTTCCCCCCTGGAAAAGCAGAGTGTTGGCAGCAGAGCAATGCTCTGCCCGCAGCCTTGGCACGTGAGCTGCAGCTCCATCCTGTCCTTCATCAGCAAGAGCAAAGCCAGCTCCCATGGCTACTGGGCTCAGACAACATCCGCGCAAATACCTGTGCTGGGTGGTGTCACCAAGGCCAGCAGGAGCTGCCGCACAACATGCCATCTCACACGCAGCAGCCCTTTCCAGTGTAGTGGAAATGCTAGCACCACGCAAACCCTTTCAGCGTAGGCTGGACCAGAGCCTTCCTGAAGTCCTCCGGGAGAAGCAGGATGCCTCTGTGGAAGCCCCGCATTTGTGGCTAGGACAGGGCACCAGCCAGCTCAAACCCCACAGATCTGCCCCACATGTGGAGCCTCCACGGGGACCCCAACTGCAGGGTTCATGGAAGCTTTCCATGCTCTTTAAAGAGAGGCCAACATCTGGGGGACGCCCAGCACCTCAGCTGCTAGACTTTTGTCCACAACACTGACTGAACCCACCAGCAAGGCTACCATCATGCTGGCAGGCCAGTCTTCATGGGGAGAGCATCTTGAGACGGGCACAATCACACAGCTCTGCCTGAGGGAGCTGTGCTGGGAGCCACCAGCTCAGTCCATCAATACGACTAGTTGCAGAGCACCATGACGGGAGTGGAAAATGCAGCTTTTTCCATACACAACATTTTAAGAGGCTGTTCATCCACCCTCTCTAGCAGCTGCTGTCCCCACTGGTGGCGTGCACAGCATAGACTGCTGTATTCCAGTCGCAGGGTGTCCAAACCCCTTGTTTCCAGCCCTTAATACAATGCAGCAGAAGCTAAAAATACTCCAGTGCCACCCTCCGTTATGTCTCTGTGCAGGCGCTGCAGTCACCATGGGATGTGCGTGACGGAGGTGGGGCCTGGCTCCGTTCCCAAGACACTCCACTGAGATGCAGCCCTCACGACAACCACAGCGGAGAAGCAACGTCCTGCGAGCAACCCAGCCCCGGCGGTGCAGGCAGTGGGCGCGCGCGCACCCACCGCCCTGGCCCAGGGCACCGCAGCAGGGGCAGAGGGAATGCTGCTCCCTCCCGGCTTGATCCTCTCTGGCAACGAGGGAAGGAAGGTGGGGAAAGAATATGGAAATAGGAGGGCCTGGGGCAGAAGCCTGAGCAGGAACTTGCACGCGTGCGCTCCCATGCGCACAGCTCTGCCTTGCAAACTGGAGCGGAGAGGGAACGCCACTCCCGCCTGCAGGAAACCCACCCTGCCCTGCAGTGGCCCAAGGGGAGCACCATTTTCGTAAGCCATGGCCTTGGAGCCAATTGCACTCTGCCCAGGAGACCCTGCAGAGAGCCGCACGTGTCTGCAGGGTGAGGAGCCCTCAGGACTGTGGCTCTAGATGAGCTGGCAAGTAGTCCTGGCTCAGGGTGGAGGAGCAGCGCATTCCCCTGCAGCTCACAGCTCTGCTCCTACAGCCTCCCCCTGCCCTTCGAGACCTACCACCCGATCTGCTGCTCCTTACCAGGCTTGGGTGCCCACACGCTGCTAGGCCGAGCAAAACCCCTTCGCACACCCAACGGAGGCATCATCACTCCTGACACCCTCAGCAGGACAGAAAAGAGTCCGAGGTGCGTCAGGAGCCCCCAGGCACGGCTTGGGGTACAGCCACAGGGGCCCTGGGGCAGGGGAGCCACAGTTCCCCGTGCAATAGTTTCCACTGCTGCTCAGAAGGACTCTGCGCCAGCCCTTGGTGAGCTCTAGCAACACCCCTTGCCAGGACTTGCAGCAAGTGAGACATCAAAGCTCATGTTTCATTAAAACAGACCCATAAAATCCAGGAAAAGCCTTCATTTTATACAGCAAGTGCTTGGAGCAAAGGCAAACAGCCTCCCTCAGACGCGCAGCGGGACGCGAGGCTCCCAGAGGAGGGCTTCACGCTGCCCGGCACGTTCCCGGTCCCAGGGGCGCGCAGCAGCGGCCCGGTGCCTGCAGTCCCCGGCCTGTCCCCCGCTGCCCGCTGCCTCCTCACACCGCCAGCCACACGGCGCAGAGGATCGCGCCATTCCCATCTCTTCCAAGCCCAGGCTTAAAAAGCAGAAGAGCCCTCTGGGAGAAGGCAGGAGCTAATGAATCACACTGCTTCCAATACCCTCCCACTCCGGCAGCCCAGAAACACTGCTCTGCTCTTACAGTCTATGCGGGCAGGGGGGAGCACTTCCATATCTGTAGAATAAGGAGATCTGCAGGCACTGTGGGACAACTAGATTTATTTTAGTTCAATATTTCTCAGGTTATTCAACAAGTCAGAGCTTGGCAGAAATAAGCAGGTATAGAAGGCCCCTTACTGCCCAAGGAGGAGCAGGATAGAGCCTTCTGTGCTCTCTGCTGGGAAAGGGAGCCCAGGGAACGAACACGCTGTGGAAGCCACAGAACCTCTCAAAGAAAATCTACCGCTTGTCACTGCTCTCTGGGGGAGTCAGGCAAGTTCTCCCCCATCCCACCTCTGCCAGCAGACAAGGCGCCCTGGCATGAAGCCTCGTAAGTCACAAGGGAAATGACAGGTTTCACGAATTAGTCACAGCTTGGTGACAAATCCACCAGATTTTCATGCATTACTAAGGAAGAAGAGTCATGCAAACATAGACCTTGACCATGTTAATAACAGTCCCTCAGCTGTTGCACCAGTCGGCAGTACCCTGAACTACAAGCAGGCCCAATCCATGCTAGGATGGCACTGCTGCAAGGGGCACCGATGCAGCACGGAGAAGAGCTCCTCCCAGGAGAGCCCGCTGCGAGACCCCTGCTCTCCAACCTGGACTTTGCAATCCACTGGCAATGGTTGCAACATGGGCAGGACAAGGCATTTGCTCAGGGCAGCCATGGAAGAGTCTTGGGAGAGGAGAAAGCAAGTTCAGAACCATTCTCAAAGGAAGGCGACAGCTCTCCTTGGCATCCCTTACCGAGGGGAAGGGTGCCAGCACTTTGCTGAGCCTTCACAGCTCCCGGCATACACACGGGCCTGAGTTTGCACTTACAGGCCAAAGACCGAGACGGAGGTGCTGGGGGTGAATGGCTGGCAGACGTACAGAAATTTGCAGCCTTCGAGAGTCCCAGGAACCACACAAGCATGACATCTTCTCCAGAGATGTTGCTCAGTGGGCTCCTGCAGGCAATGGCCCTCCCTGGGTGCCGCAAAGAGAGTCTGTGTACACAGTGGGGGCAGCTCCTGGGGTCAGGTGTCTGGCCCCAGGGGGATGTGGAACGGCCCCTCTGGCTGGTTTTGCTAGCTGCCTCCAACACTGCCCGTCAGGCTCTGCAGAGAGCGTGGCAGGGAGCTACTGACGCCAGGGAAGTCCCAAACAGCAATCCCCTCCAACACTTCCAAACTTCCCTGGAAGCCCTGCTTGGCCAGGCCTTCTTCCAGTCACTGAATCCACAGTGGCATTTCTAACTACTGCCCGGACCTTCCAGGGGACTCTGCGACATGATCCTGTCCCAGCTCAAGCACGTACAGCCCACTGTCTTCTGCTCAGGTAGGACTCAGGCAGACCAGAGAGCAGACTGTCCACGCAGCAGCTGCTCCAGGGAAGGAAGGGCCAGGCAGCAGGGTCTCAGCCCTTGAAGCACTTCCAGAGACACACACAAGGAAGAACCAGCCCAGCGTCTCCCCTGCCGGATGCCAGCCAGGCTTTCTGACACCAGCGGGCTCCGTGGTCCTTCTTGGCCCTTGCACCGTGGAGCAGCGCATACAGCCCTGCTGCCCAGCAGGTCACACAGGGATGAGCAGGGCTGCCTGGCTGCCTTCCCACTGAACCCAAAGCTGCAGCACTCCATCGCCCCACTTTCAGACAAAATTTAAGGACAAGGAAGCCTGCTTCACACTAGAGAGGAGCTGGACCTGAGCCTGCACCAGAGCCACAGAGACAAGAGGATCAAACCTAACTAAGGAGTCTCCTACACTGCTCCCGGTTCAGAAAGCTCAGGAGATGACAAATTCAATCCCTACCCCTGCCTCCCCACATTGGCATGAGTTTATCTCCTCCCAAGCCTTTATCTACGGGGACAGTTATACAAAACACTTCAGCAACTGAGCTAGCTAAAATCTCCAAATGTTGGGGGAGGATATTTTTGCTGTGTTTAAAACCCACATCATTTCAGCAACGCCATTTACAGAGCAGTCAAAAAATAGCTATATTAGTGCAACGGAGTGGTGGGAATTTCTTACCTGGGCTTCATTACCAGAGGAGAGGTATCACTCACCTTTGCCCAAAAGTGCTCCACTCTTCTTCAGGCCTTCTCCCCCTGCCCAGGCAGGGGGGACCCAGCAGCGCTGCTAAGCAAGACCTGCCGTGCTCCCCTGCTCCTCAGCTTGAGACTGGCTCTGCCTGTTTACAGCATCTTTAGGACACTATTAAACTCACCATTTCTTACAATATTGGTTTACTGTACACACACCTTCCTACCTTTATAGCGTTTTGCTTGCTGCAAGCCTGTAACAACACCACAGTCATGTTTTCCAAATCCTTCCCTCCCTCGTTCCTCTTTGTTAACCTGCTGTCACAAAGGGACGTGCGCTGCCCTGAGCGGCGCAAAGACACTGCTTCAGAGCAGGCGAGAAGAGGCACCAGCTCGTGCTCTCCAGCAGATTTATCCCTTAACTAAGTGTTCTGTTCAATGATTTCCCATTAAAAGTGGCACAGACACAAATCAGCTCAGGGTGGACTGGTTTGTTTTATACCTCCAGCCGTATTTCACCCCTGCAGGCAGAGAGAGTCTCAAGTAACAGGTCCTTTCCCTTTATCAGAGGGCCAATGGTCAGGTTTTTCCTGTGCACGCACTTAATACAAAGACCACTAGCTCATGAATCTCCTCTGGGAAAAGCAGGTACGTCTGACCAGATGCAGTGCTTCAGAGATGGCAGCTTGGTGGGATGGCATTACTTTGGAGCAAGGGAAGCTCCTTTGGCCAAGCCCCTGCAGCCCTGCAGAAGTGCTCTTCCCCAACCTCCCTATTGCTGCTAGTCTTGGAGCACTGTGTTATTAGCAGTAATCAGAGCAAACATGGAATTGTTCAAATGCCGTATTTTAATGCCCAGGTGATGAGATTCAAACATGAACCAATACTGGTGACTTTGTGGGGAAAGAAGAGATGCTCTTACAAGGAAACAAAAGCAAATCAAGTGAATTACCATTACTGAAGATAAAATCCACCTTGTTCAATTGCCCAGGCTGAGATTTATGTACTTAAAGCTGCAGCCAGGGTCACATTTCAACATACAAAGCTGAGGTCTTGACTGGAAATGCAAAGACCCCCTTTCCCACCACACACCAACTGCAGCCATTCACATATAGGGCAAGGTCCCAAAGCTTTGACAACTGAGTAAGAAGAAGAGAGGGTCACAAACCTGCTTTTCTTTTTTCTGTATTTTCATTATCATCAAATCTGGGATGAATGTTATTTCTGCAAGACACAACATAAAAAAAAAGTCACAGTAAAGAGACTGGTGAACCTGAGGTGTGCCCCTCCAAGAGGCTGAGACAACTTTGGGCCCCCCAGAGCAATAAAGCTGCAGGAATCAAATGCCCTCTGTAAATGAGAACCCCCAGTTCACCACAGAGTGGACATCCGCTCTGCTGAGCCACAGAAAGGCCCTGACTCTATGTCCCCAAGCAGCACGGTGCTACCTGAGCCCAGTCAGGGAAGACAAATCTCACACGTGCAGTGCCGGTGTGAAGCGGCACGCGCAGGGCCAGCAGAGATACCCTCCAGGGCCCACAAACCGCAAAGGACACCCCGAGAGACGTGCCAGACGGTGCCAACCCTGCAGCCGAGAAGGAAAGCAGCAAACACACCAGCCTCTGCCAAACAGCAGGAACATCAGCGTGGTGGCTGATGGCAGAGGGCTGTTACCCCAGCCATGAAGGAAGAGCTGCTGGGAGGAACGGGGCAAGCGAGGTGGGGTAAGGGGGAGTCATCCGGGCAGGCACCCTCTCGCCAGCAACACTGCTCGGAGCGGTGCTGGGGCAGGAGCCAGCGTGCCGGCTGCCACGGTGTCTGAGCCGCCAGCAGAGCACGCGGGCCGGTCTGCCGCCGCACGGCAGGGGGATGCTATGTGGAGCGGGACCCACCTCGCAGCCCATAGGAGAAGAGGTAGCTGCAGGCAGGGGTCACTCCCATGCACCCCCCAACACCAGGCCCGTCCGAGGGGCTGCAGCTGTGAGTCTACCGCTGAACAGCTCGAGCAGACACCCTGGACAGGAGCAGTGCCACCAGCAGGAACAGCTGCGTGACAGAGGCCCCTCAGTCACCCATCACCAGAGGGGACTGGTGAGGACCCCATGGACCTGTGGCTCTGCAGCACCCAGAAAGCTCGCTGGGGCAAAGCCTGCCCTCCGCCATGCTCTCTACGCCATGGGCTCAGCACCCTGCACAAGGTGCTGTGTTCAGGCTTGGCCAGAAGCACCTCTTGGCCAGACTCTTCTCCACGGCCACGGGTTCCCTGCAGGCACCAGCTGAGCAAGTGTACCGAAGGCAGAGACACGAGATCCGGAACGGCCCGCCGTGGTGGTGACGTGCCGCCAGGATGGCACAGGCTGCCGCGCGGACACACAGACGTGCCCAAGCCTGATCTCTCTGGGGACCAGGCGAAGGCTGCAAACTGCCAGACACACGAGAAATACAGGCTCACTGCTTCCCATCTCCTGGTGCTTCACCAGGAAAGCCCAGGAGCAGCCCTGCCACAGGGGGGGTCAGCAAAGGAAACGGCAGCGACGCCAGGCTGAACAGCGATCACTGCGGCTGCCCTCGACAAACCCGCTCACCAGCTGCGACAGTCAAGGGGATGTGGGGAGCTTACTGCCGCGTGGCCTCCCCAAAGCAGCCTCAGCCACAATATACCCGACAGAGCTGTCAGGTCTTGCCCAGGGATCCGTGCCCTAGGCAGCAGATGCTTGTCGGGGTGGAGGGCCTGCCCTCCACAGTTGTCTGCTCCCTCAGCGCCAGCAACAGGAGCCAAAGAGCCCAGAAGTATTTGACAAGTGTTTTAGACACAAATCCCACAAACATCTGCCTCTAGTTTTCCTTCCATACCATGCAAATGCTCTTCCAAGCAGCCAGCAACGCGAGAGCCTCCCCTGCTGCAGCAGCTGTCAGACGAGCTTGGCACGAGGGTGCACCTTGCACGGCCCCCTTGCACGGCTCGCAGTCTGCAGGCAAACGGTGCTGGGCTGCTGTAGGCCCAGGCACCCCCTCACCACCCCTTCAGCACGGCTTTCCTCCCTGGCACAGGCTGCCTGCTAGGTCCAGGACATAACCAAAACCCAGAGCCATTGCCCCCCATCTCTGACCCAGAGCGTCCCTTGGGGCTCTGCTCCCAAAGTGGGAGAGCTCAGCAGACCCTACAGATGGGCAATGCTCAGAGCAGCACAAGAGAGGTCAGATTCTGGATGCCGATCTACCCTGGCCTCCACAGCTCCCTCCCACCAAGACAAGGGGAAGAAGCAAAGGCTTCCATGATCCCCACTGTCCTGCACGGGCCAGTCCAGTATGTCCCACGCATCAGCAAAGCCTGGCAGCAGCAACTCCAGGCACCCAGTGCCACCAGCCGTGTGAGGAGGATTTCGATAACACCTGCAGACAGAATGGCGCAAAACTTTTCCATGACTTATAAATAAGCCTGCCAGCCCCTTTCCTTCTCCTCTACAACATGCCCCGGAAGGGCCCAGAGGGCAAGGAGCTGAGAGTGGCAGGGAAAATGCTTGCAGCTTCAGTGGTGTTGCTCTCCCTCCAGAACCAGGCAGAAGTTTCAGAACAAACAGCTGCTGCAGCTCAGAATGATCCTCTTGGGCTCCAGCAGAGAGCAACTCCATCCTGAAGGTTTGCTCAGAGCCCAAAGTGCTAGAAATGTGGGCTTTGTTCAGCTTTCACGGAGACCTCTAGGCTGCAACCACTGAATACGTGCAGGAGACACCAAGGTGCTCAGCTTACCCCTCCTTGCCAGCTGCACATGAACGAGCGTTGGCCTTCACCCCACTGGGTCCAGCCCGTGTCCAACAGGTCACTCGCATCCCCCAGCAGGTCTAAGCTTCCAGTTGTACCATCTGCTGTGGAGAAAGCTAGCCCCAATATCCACCAGCTGCTCACAGTGCCGCCTCACGGTCATGGCACAGGGACTGCAGACTTCTCGAACCAAGCCCCCTTTGCTGCCCCTCATCCCTGGGAAGGCAGTTTCAGGCAAGAGAAGAGCCATGAGGCACCCTGAACTCTTCCTGTGAGTTGCATGTGCTCAGGTGCTCAAGAGCTCACCCACGCCCTTCCCCTGAGCTGGAAGAGCTCCTGCTCCCCAGCTGCGTCCGTGTCCCAAGGCTGCAGCCTTACAGCTCACATTGGCACTTCTCTCCTGCCTCTGCCCAGCAAGCTCTGCAAAGGACCCCAGCCCAAGACTCCTCTGGTGAACACGTTTTCAGGCTCTCCCAGATCGCTGGCTTGGGAGGCCCACAGCTTTCCTCTCCCTGCAGCTTTGGTGCCCATCAGATCCCTCTTGGCTCCCAAGGCAGGAGATACTTTTAGCCCTGGCTCCATTTCTCAACCTTTTCTTCTGGAGTAGCCCAGAAGATAGATCCTGGGACCTCCAGCCCTTGCAGGACACTAGCACTCTCTTCCTGCTCTTCATTTTCTTTTCATCACTAAAGTGTCTGTGATCACCTCCCTGCTGCCCAGCTTTGCTTCCCTTCCCCACCCCCAGGCCCTGGCGAGCTGTGTGGTCTCCCCCATCGCCTCCCACCCCTCTTAACCGAGTGACCTGCTTGTCATTTGGCAGACACAGAGGACTCTTCCAGGCTAGCCCCAGAACAGAGCTCACACAAAGCAAATGCAACCTTCAGTCCCACAGGTTCAGCCCTGGCATCCGGCGTTGTCCCACTAAGGTGCCTGTGTGCAGCTCCACCAGCCTCCTGCCAACCCAGCCGTGGGGACAGTGCCAGGACAGACTCCAGCAGCACAGATTTCTCCATGGCAGGAGAACATCAATACAGGAGAGCAGGACACTGGCAGCTTCCAACTACACCCCTCCAAGTGCCAAGGAGAAACAACCTCACCCAGCCTAGGGCAGGACAAAGAAAGAGCCTAGAGAAAGGCTGCAAGGGTCTCCCTTGCCTTCTGTCCACCCCAGTCCTGCTAGCCAGGTCAGCCGAGCTGAACGCTCAGGTGGTTTTGCTGTGACTGAAGAGATGCCAGGGATGGAGAAAGGCTTGGACGTTGTCTGCAAGACTGCACTTCAGCACCAATTCAGGCAAAAAAAAAGCCAAGACTAATACACCGCTCCAAGTTCCTTGCCACCAGGCTAAGCCAGGCTGAAAGTCTCCCTGTCCTATATTCTGGTGGTCAGACTCCCTGGCTTACCAGAGCTTGCTCCTACCTCCGAGCTCGAGGCTGTCATTACAGCTCGGACACATTTAACAGCCCAGGTCCCAGCATGCTCACCACCCTCTCTATGGCTTCCTTCTAATACGCACGGGTGCCAGGAGCTGAACAATAAAGGCAGAAGGATCCCAGACAGCTTTGTGTAGCAGTGAGCAAGCTGCCTGCTGCACGGACAACCCAGCAGCCTCTCCAGACCCCGGAAAAAGGCTGCTGGATCCTGCTGCTTCAGCCACTCTGACCCAGTCCCACAGTCCTGGCCCCTGCTCCCATCAGCTTCTGTCCTCTGGCATCACCCCTGCCTGTCACTTCCCGAGCACCCAATACTGCTGCCATCAGACCCTTCTCCTCCACCACTAGTACCATTCGCTCCACCCATTTCCGATCGCTGGTGAAAACCTCTCTTTTCAAGGAATCCTCTTCCCTGACATCTGCCCTCATCTGCCTGCCCATCTGCCAGACCACTGCCACCTCCAGGGCTTACGGCAAGTCCCTCTGGCCTCTCGTGCTCTTTGCAGCTAAGCAGGCGGGCAAAGGCCGGGCTGCATCATGCCACCTTCAGCTTAGGAGACTCCTACTGCCCAGGAGGCAACTGCCAGCAAACTTTCTGCAGAGCACTGCGTCAAAACACCAGAGGGCCAGGGCTGCCCACAGCCGCCAGCGGAGCAGCTCTGGTCCTTGGTAGAGAAAGCACCCAGGAGCCCTAGCCGCAGGCCACTCACTGTCACGGCTACAGGACAGACCAGTGCCCCCAAAGCATTCGGCACAGGCTGTGGCCGGCAAGGGACAGGCAGGAATGGAGCAGGCAGACCCTCCTCTCTCCCAGTTCCCTACCAAAGAGCCCGGAGAAAACACCTGCAACTTCTCCTTCCTTTCTCAGCCTCCACATACCCTAGCTTGAAGATGCCAAGCCCTGCAAGGGCATTACCTGCTCCACTTGTGTCCTGTCACTGGCAGAGCCCAGCAGCTTGGCAGCGCGAGCAGGGCTGGGGTCAGGCCAGCCCTGAGACGGAGCAGACACAGGGAGAGCGGTCCCATGCTAGGGGCGGTCCCAAAGCAACAGCAGATAAGTTTTCTCCAAGTCCCATTCTCTTGTTCCAGCTGGCAACGGTCACACAACGGTATCACCCCCACCGTACACCCAATATATTTCAGTAGGACGGAAGCCAGTGCGTGCACTTGCTTCGCCCCGGAGGAGGCAGCCTTAACTGCGGGATCTACTCTGGCAGCAAAGAGTCCTTCGAGCGCAAGGAAAAAACCAGCAACGTTGCCAGTGTCCCTAGGCCTGCCTTCTGCGCACCCAGCTACCCACTGCGAGAGGCTGCCATGGGGTTGGAGCACGCCCAGCTTTGCCCGGGGCACTGCTGCGGCTCCCTAGGAGGATGTGCTGTGGCAGTTCTGGAAGGCTGCATTCAACTCTGAGCTGACCAGAGACCAGAGCTACTTTGGCAATTTGTGATTCTGGATGCTAGGGAACCTGGGACATTTTGCACGTCGTATCGTTCATGACCCCTTGGAGCCAGCATATCCTGCCATCGTGTGTCAGGGGACTAGCTGGAGAGGAGAGGTTCATTGCTGCATGATGCTGTGGCCTGCTGTTTCCTCCTCCAGCGTCCGGCCTGGGCTGGCCTCAGAGACAGGAACTTGTCCTGCATCCCAAAGGGAAACCCACCACCTGCTAAGGAGCACCCCCATGCTGGCATGTGGATATATATATATATTGAGAGCCCCATTTAACTAGTCATTTCCATGCTAATTAAGTATTTGCAGATTAAAGAGAGACTCTAATCTCAAATGAGACAGCCCAATTTTCTAAATGAGCTTATGGTTTTCATATGGAGATCAACATGTTCTCGCTAGCACATCATGTAAGCCCTCCAGGCTGATAGATTCAGCTTTATTGCCACTGTCACAAATGGGGAGTTTTTATTCTTCATTCTCCAGTTTTTATGCCTTTTTAACCCAATGTAATTGATGTACGTTCCATACCAGTGCTGCCAGCCTGCAACACCCGCAGGACCAAGCACTCACCAGCGCTCTAGGCTACCACAGCCCAAGGCAAACCCTCCTTCGTGAAGCTGTGGTACCACCTCTTCTAAAAACTCCTAGCACTGGCACCGCACACAAGCGGCGAGCACACTAACATGGCACAGCTGCCCCGGTCACATCGAGCTTGCAGGCTGACCACACACTCAGGAGCTGTTGCATTTAAAGAGACGACCAAAGCGGTGCTGAAAGCTGTGTTGTCCCTCTACAAGAGCAGCCCAACTCACCGCGAATGGCCTCTACAAAGCCTCTGTTGCTAGCAATGACATTTTCGGTTACACAATTTGGGGCATATCAGGTTACTATCCTCCTCCATTTGATTTATTTTTATTTCCCTGAAAGCATGAGACATCCCTGCACAAAACCGAATCCAAATCATGGCCTTATCTCCTGTCATTCCTGCTTGGGCTCCCCGAAGACTTGAAGCACTTGCGTACACGCAAGACACGTTATCAGAAATTCCACTTCATTCGCCATCTGAACCACCACCACCCCGAGAGCAAGCAGGAACTACATGCTCTTCCCCTTTTACCAGCCGTCTCAGGAAAGCGGCCAAACTCTATTCTGCAGCTAGAGACTTTATTTTCCCGGTTCAGAGGTTGAGGCGTGCTGGCGTGCAGCTCGCACACCCCTGGAATCCCGCGGGCATGCAAAGAGGTCCCACCAAGGAGCCTGGACAGCCCATCTTGCTAGCACAAATACATACAAGCGTTCTGCGAAAGCAATTAGAGCTCATCGCAGGGAGCAATCAACTATCTCGTTCGTACATGCAGCTCCATCGGTGCACATGTCCCTGCAGACTGGTTCACCTCTGTTTTCCCTTACAACTCCCTTAGAAATGGGAGAAGATGTTCTCAAGCTGATCTTCAAGAGGAGGAGAAAAAAGAGGGTTGAAAATGAGCTGGTAAGAAACCTGAGGAGGACTGAAGTGGCCCAGACTAGTAAGCCTGTAAAGAAATAGTTGTCCTTCTCTGCAAAACTTACTCCACTTTGCAGGGCCACAGGAGAATTAACATGCATTTCAGAAACAGGCTAGCCGAGTTTGGGGGAAGAAGCTCATGCAGGAAGAAGGAATAAAGTTTTACAGTAGTAACAGGGGTAGGCCTAAAGCCATGTGTGACTAGTCCACCTTGGCTTAGATCACCCAGAGTGCTCACAGGGCATCCAGGCTGGAGCACATGAAGTGCATAGGCTTGGGCATGCTGCTCAAGTACCACTGTAGCACGTTAACTCATTCAAGTTACTTCATTCAAGAGAGTCGCAGGGAAACAACAGTTTGAGACTACAGCAAGCACCATAACACCAACAGGGGAGAAGCCCCCCAAGCATGCAAGAAACAGCCGCAGGGGCTGCCTAAGACAGAGCTATCACAGACGGGCCACTGCTGAGGTTGCTTCTCAGGAGTCTATCTGATGGAAAGACAGACTGCCATCGCCTGTGTCCTGCTGCACGTCAGCAGGAGAGGAGGGTCTTGGCACAAGAGCCAAAGTGCCTTTCCAAACTTTCCACCACACAACATGTCTCCACACCACAGCATCCAGTTCCATGCTTGCTGAACACCATCTGCTGAAAATCTAGCTCCGAGCAAGTAAAATGCACACTTGTGCACTCACCCTCATGGGCAACCTGTGACTGCAGGCACAAACTGGGCAATCCAAGCCGAGCATCAAGGACTCCATTTGTATGTGCTACAATACCATGAGACTAGGAAACAAGTATTTCTTCTGCATCCAGACTGCAGAGAAAGCCACCAAGAAAAATGAGAAGCACCTGGACAAAGCAGAGCTGAGAGATGTTCTGTGGCAGCAGATGCATCCTTCTGTACACTGCGGCAGCAGACACCACGCGTACAGCACCCAGAAGAGCATCCCGTCCTGGCACCGACAAGTAGCTAGATCCTCAGCAGAGCAGAAACAGCAGCAATGGAAACCCCAAGTGCCAGTTCCTGGCACGTGGCACCCACAGCTGGAAGGACTAGCTAGCTCCACAGAGCCAGCCACACGAGCTCCTCGGGGTGCCTGCAAGACCCTTCTATCACTGTTTTCTATTTCTATGACCCCACGGGGAGAACACCACTGCAGGCTGAGTCTCCATCACCGGATCCGGTCACAGCTGCGCTGCCCCACGGTTTCTCCCTCATCCACAAGCTGTGGCTGTTCTCACCAGGGAGCTACACTATAACCCAGCCTCTGGCTGCGATGAGACAATCCTCCTGCCCCCAGTACTGCTTTGCCAGCAGAACTGTCACCTTCTAGAGCGAGGGTGTCCAGGGCACCCTCTGCACAGCCTCCCACATCGCAGGCAAAGATTTTACAGCTAAGAAGCCAGGCAGCAGATCATCTGGCTCCAGCAAAAGCTCCGAAGCACGGGAATAAAGTTGTCGGTGCTCAGACACTACCCCAACGGGATCCTCAGAAAGACAAGTTCATATTGGCTGCAGTTCTCCCCCCTCACCCTCCTCAGTAATTTAAAACCACCGCACACCCTTGAAATTAGCTGTTCAGCTGACCCTCCAGCCCGGGTGTGCGTCACAGACCCCCGCCTCAGCAGTCCCAACTCCACGGACGTTTTCCAACAGCCAAGCTGCGGCACCACTCGAGATCAAAGCTCCTGTCGGGGCTGCCCATATGGCAGGCAGCATGCCCCCGCTCCTCCACGCTGCCGAGAGCCTCCCCTCCCAGCTCTCCTCTGCGCCGAGCTCCAGCGAGGGCCGGAGCTGACACGGGAAGCCAGGCTTTCAGCAGCTCCCTTGCTTCCCTCCTCCTGTTACTTTAAAGCAGTACGATACAAAGCCCTGGTGGCGCGGGCTGCGTGATGATATCCCCGGCACAGCTCTGGCAACATCCTGAGCAGGGGACTAGAAAGAGCAGGCAGTTTCCACGCTGCAAAAGCAGGAGGAATGCCACACTCGACTGGATGCCAGCCCTTCCAGCAGCTACTCTGCATGCCTGGGGTGCCTGGGGCCATGCTTTGAGGAAGGACAGCCTGAAGCTAGAGAGGACTGAAGCTGAAAATAATACAGTATGAGCCCTTTTTGCACTCGACCCTCATGAAAATCCAAGGCAAAGCTCTGCTTGGGGTGATCAGCAATTCCACCGCGCATCTGATGCTGTCAAGAGCTGGAACGGCTGCTTGACAGCAAGTGGGACAAATGCAGGGCTCTGAGGAAGGCTCACAGGCACGGAGATGTTTGTGCCAAACAGCCAACGGGGAAGAGCTCCTCTCCAGATCCAACAGCACAACACAGACAGAAAGGAGGAGAAGCAGAGCACTGCAGACCTTCGAAGAGCAAATGCTCCACAACAGCCTCCCCCGTTGGCACAGAGGAGACAAAGGGCAAGGAAAAACCTTGGGGGAAATGCAACCAAGGCCAGCAGCTTCCCAGCGCACAAGCCAAGATTTTCCTCCTTAGGGATCCTGCCCAGCATGTCTGCCACAGCACCTAGCTTCAGAGCACATCACCCAGAAAGGGAGTCCCGAGTCTCCTGCAGCTGTTCCCAGAAAGCTCTTCCAGCCTTTTTTCCTCAAGCACCCTGTGCAATCCCCCAGAAAGACGCACTCAGCTCTTTTATTAAGCTCCATGAGTCGCATCTCCAGCCAGGCTGCTTACCCAAAGCAGGGGCCTGCCCAAGAGGACCTTTTGCAACCTCTCTGCAGCTCTGACTTACTAGGAGTTACTGCAAGGCTAAGCCAGCCCAACAGACCTTTTTCTTAGGCACTCATCTGCCCAAGGAGCTGAATACATCTTAAATATCACTGCTCTAATTCATTAGACAAGAAGTCTTTGGGTCAACAGGCATCTGTAGCAGAATCCTCCAGCCTGCCTCTGGGTCCCCAGGGGCACCTGTCTGCACCGTCTCCCATCCTGCCACTGCTTTGGCACGTGAGGCCCATATAGAAACCCTGCAACACCACCGAGATGGCAAGGCTGTAAGAAATGAAGCAGCAAAGCTAGAAGACAAACTGTCATGGGACACCAAGGAATTCTTACAATTTGGTTGGCCTTTCATTAGCTTGCAACTGGTGAACAGCAGTAAAACAAGTAGCACTTCAGGATCCCTCTTTATCCATCAAAAACATCTCAGATAAGCTCAGACATATTCTATTAGCTGTCTCAAAGACTGAGACGAGGTCACTGTCCTAAGAAGTTCCCCAATTTAAAGGGATAAGCATATTCTTAGTTAGGTTTTGAAACTTTAAGGACAACAAAGGCCCAAAGGAGGTCCTCTAATATTGCATTTGCATGCTGTGTAACTAGTTGCAACCAAAGCAAGCAGCATTTGTCTGCTGCTTCACTCTGCCAGGAGAAACATCTGCTAGAATATGCACCTTTTAGTCCTCAGGCCGAGAGCAACCAGGAGAGAAATCCTGATGCAGTGGCTAGGACTGTGTGAAGCTCCCAGACAGATACTATGTCTGTTCTCTTCATAACCTTGCTTCCAAAACTGCAGGTGTTTAAGCCTACCCCAGTAGAATAAATAGTTTCCAATACTCACATTACCACCTTGTCTGTCAATAAGCGTGAACTCTGCATGAAGTTCACTCGCTCAGCGTACAGTTCCTATGGGAACAGCAGGTCTTTAGGCAGCATGGACCAGCCTACTCGCATGGCAACCTCTGCCGTGAGAGCAGGCTCTGCTGCTGGGGGGCCTTGCGTTGAGGGCTGGCAACAAGGTGGTAGCCAGTACCCCTTCAGCAGGCAATCGGCTGAAGAGAGACAGCTCCCAATCACCAGGTCATTGCATGCTCATTCCAGCATCCCATCCAGCAAAGGTCCAGGGGATATTCAGCCCCCAGTCTGGGATCCTTCTTGGGCCAGCTGTTTAGGTCCTAGAACAGTTCAGATCAGCTGTGGAGGATCAAATAATTGCTCCAGGGATGGTACTAACTATTTGCAGCTTTTGGAAGCACTGCTGGGCTTGAGAAGAACCAGCGAGGGAGGCAGAGTGCTGTCCACTGAGCCCAGGCAGGAGGCAGAGCTTTAGACTTGTCAAGCTCTTTCATGGTCTTGTTTGTCCCAAGAAGAGGAAAGGGTTTCAGAGAGGGCTTTGACCTGACATCTGACCTTTTGAAACAATTTTCCCAACAGACTCTGAGCCTGCAGTTTCACACAAGGGAAATGGAAAAATCTGAGTATCTTATATCCAGAGGCAAAATACTGATATCACAGTCACACACGCCCCTGCCCTCACAGAGCAGCTCCTTCCCAGCCACTGCAAACCAGCTCGGAGCGCGAGGGGTGAGCGGCACTGCTGCTGACAGCGCGCGGAGAGGGCCAAGCTACTCAGGCTGGGTCAGAGCTGGGCTCTGTACTCATACCTCTCATCACAGGCACTCAACAACCTGCTCTTGGCTCCTTTTCCACGAAAACTTTGTAGGTCACCTTTAAAAGCCACAGGAGAGCCCTAAAACTACTTTACAGGCTGCAAAATTAGTTGTGCCCATAAAGCTGTTGACATTCTTTATGGCAATGTGTAATGCCAGTTCGGAACCACTACTCCTTCCCCGCCTGGCCGGTGGCAGGCAGCATCTATTCCCAGCCCTGCAGAGCAGGCACCTCTCCCCTGCTCGCCGGGAGCCCACGGTCCGGAGTGCCGACGGGCTGAGGCTGCGTTTCAACCACACCTTGCCTCACCATCTGAGGAGGATATTAAAGGATATATACTTAAGCCACTCAAAAGCCTGAAAATGTTAGAATTAGGGTTGTACAAGCACTATTAATTGGATTTCTATACGCTGATGTTCCACAGCAAAAGCCTTGCCCAGAGAAGCTGGGTCCTCGCAGCAATATCAGAATCCATATCTAAGGCTTAAATTAGGGAGGAGGACCCTTTCTGTGCTACGAGCTACATCTCTCCTCACCCCTGCGGACAGAAGGAAGCAAGGATGCAGTGCTATCCCAGAGCTAGAGACCAAATAAGAAAGAAGGGGCAAAAGGGAAATGCATTAACATTGTACAATCCCCGGCTAAGTGCTTGACTTTGAAGTAACAATAGTTTCCTCACTCGGTTAAAAAAAAAAAGTCCAGAAATCTGCACATAAAACAATTCAGGTGCATAGGCCAACCAGTCAGAGTGGGGCTGGAAAGGGGCTGCCAAAGCAAAGTGGGGGCTTCCGAAACACCTGGGCTCGGAAAAAATTCTCATCTGCCTTGTCCAAAGTTCAGATGTAAAATTAAGGTTAGGGTTAAGGTTGAGACAAAAGCTGCAGCTGGAGTGGGGCTGGAAAGGGTTTGCCAAAAAAAAAGTGGGGGCTGCTGAAAGACCTGGGCCAGCAAAAGGCTTTTGTATGGGGGGCCTTGACAATGTTCAGCCACAAAATCAGAGTTAGGGTTAGGATAACACTGAGAAAAAGAGAAAGTCCAGAGCTGCAGTCGGAGTCAGGCTAGAAAGAGGCTGCAAGAGTAAATGGTACATGCCAAGAGACCTGGGCTGGGAGAAATCTTTGGTCCAGGAAAGCACCAGAAGCCTTCCCTATAGCTTCCCAGGAAAATTAGGGTTAGGGCTGAGAAAAAGAGAAAGTCTAGAGTTGGAGAGGGGTGAAGTGGGACTACAAGGCTGGGAGAAATCTTCGGTCTGGGCAATGTCTTAGGGGCTGCCTCTACCATTCCCCACAAAAAGCAGAGTTAGAGTTGAGAGAAAGAGAAGACTTAGATTCAAACCAGGACTAGGGCTGGAAAGAGGCTTCAACAGCAAAGCAGAGGCCACCAAGAGACCTGAGCTGTGAGAAGGTTTTCATCTGGGCAACGGTTGGGGGGCCTTTTCTGATGTTCTGCAGGAAAAGGAGAGTTAGGGCTGGGTAGAAAGAGAAAGCCTGGAGCTGCAGATGGACTGGGTTGGGAAACGGGCTGCCAGAGCAAAGCGGGGGCTGCCAAGAGACCTGGGCAGGGAGAAATTTTTCATCGGGGTTTCCTTGTCTAAGGTTCAGATGGAAAACGAGGGTTAGGGTTGACGGAAAGGGAAAAACTAGGGTTGTGGCTGGGATGGGGCTAGGAACGGGCTGTTGAAGAAAAGCTTAGGCCGCCAAGGGACCTTGGTGGGAGACTCCTTTCGTCTGGCAGGCCTCGTCAAAGGTTCAGCCATAAAATTAAGGTTAGCGTAACACTGAAAGAAGAACGGGAGAAGTTTTTCACCTGTGCAAAGCCTGGCAGGCCTTAGGTCTAAGGCTCAGCAGGAAAATGAGAGTTAGGTTTGAGAGAAAGACTGTTCCACCACTTAAGGTAATACAAAAATCAGTCACAATAACAGGCTACTGCCCTCCTTCATTCAGGTGCAAAGGGGATATAGCATAGGGACAAACAGTGTTATTAAAAAAATCAAATGTTTGTTTTCAGAGGCTAATACCTTGCCAAGGTTGGCTGAGTTTTTACAAGGACAGATAAGAGAGGCAAAATTTCTCTTCTTCTGTAACCTCCTTCTCAAAAATGACATCTGTTCCTGTTGAAACCTTACAAAAAAGCCAGCCTGAGGCACTGCAAAGATTTTTCCACTGCAAAATAGTAAGAATTAGACAAGGATTATTCCAACTGAGCAGGAGAGCTTCATCACAGAGAACAGCAACACCCTCTACAATTGATTTATTTTAAAATGTATCCTGCAGTAACTAGCTGCAGTTATACTGCCCCACAAGTCTTATGATCTCCAGAGCCAACTAGCTCAAAACACAGCGTGTGGTAACAAGCAGAAGAGGACCATGCCCACTGGTTATATATTCCGAGAGCAGGCAATGGGACAAGCCTGTGCAATCCAAGTTGCCCTCAGCTGACGCCCTGCTCACTTTTTAGGAGACCACGCTGGTGGGCTCTCACATCTGAAATTCTAGCTGATTTCATAGCGTTGACAAAAAGGGCCAGGCACACAGAAGTTCACCGGTCACCCAGCAAGGAGACCCCTTCCATGTAACACCACGCATAATACGTGCACCGGTGAGGATAAGCCAAACAGGGCCAGGTCTTAGGGTCCCAGAAGGACAATTATTTTGGTGGCAGGGCACAGCGGGGGTAGCGCTTTGATTCACAAAACCTGAGACAAGACCCTGCAGTCCCAAAGAACAGCAAGGCAAACTGCATGGCCTGGGTTTCCACTTTGATGTGCACATGGACCTTACCCTGGCCCTCTCCTCTTTTTGAGGCTCCTGAACATGGCCCAAGCCAATTAACAGCGAGGACAGGCCTCGCGGATGGCAGATTTAGTGCGATGTCTGAAGTCAGGCCAGCGTTCTGCCATTGCACGTTTTCACAATGTCCCTTTAAGAGTTTTGTGACGAAAACACCATAGCCAGGAGCAGAAGCATCAACAGCGCCTCAGTCACGGAGACAGCAAGGCACTCCAGAATGAACGTTTTATTCATAGCCTCTGCCCAAAGAGCAGCCTTCATTTCCTGCAGAGAAATCGCATCCTGCAGCGCAGCTGAGGAAGGGGGGAGTCAGCAGCTCCAAACGCAGCACAGCCGAAATGCAGCCACATGGGATGCAGCTGTCCGAGGCGCTCTGGGGCCTGGGCAGGGCCCTGGCCAGAGCTGTGCTCCGTGGTTCCAGCGCAGCCACGGACAGGGCGCTTTCCGCAGGAGTCTACCCCAGCAAAGGGGGATCACTGCTAAGAGAAGTACAAGCTCTGTGAAATAAAGCATCCCCGCCCCCCTGCACCGTGCTTTACAGCATCATGTATTCGACTGCAGCGTGGTCACACATCTTGCATTCAGGGCATCCTTCTAAAGAGGAGTTTATTAAATCCCTCCTGCTTTTGATTTGCCTTCACTTCCCATTTCCATATCCCTGGCTGCTGTGTTTTGGGAGTCGAGCTTCAAGCTCTGCTCTGCCCTCCCCTCTTTCCCACCCCCCCCCCCCCCCCCACCGAGCGCCCCAGCGGCAGCCGGGCCCCACGCACGGGCACACAGCTGCCCCCGGCCTCCCTCGGGAGCCGCGGGGGGAAGCGGAGCAGCAACGAGGGCTGCTCAGCCCTTGTCCTGCCGCGGCTTCGCGAAGCGCTGAGCGGCAGCGAGGTGCTAGAGCTGCCTCTGGGCAGCCGCGAGCAGAGCCCTGCCTGCTCGCTCAGGTCATGTCTGCACGCTTTTCACTGGCGGCCGAAAGGGCTGCTGAAGCCTCCGCTTTGTCTGGGTTCGCGTCTACAGAAACCGATGGCATTTGCCCAAGAAAGCTCCTTATTCAGCACAGCAGCACGGACAGGAATTTTTTTACTTTATTAGATCGCATCCCTACAGTACCATTTTGGGCTGTCTGGAAGAGGCAGGTGGCTTCTTTCTTCAAAGGGGGAAAAAGAGCACATTTTATCTGTAGAAATAAACTGCAGCCAGGAAACAATGTGTGCAGTTAAAAAAAATATATATATACAAGACCCAGCCGTCAGGTCTTTAGAGATCGTCGAGCTTTTCTGGACACGGAGAAGCAAAAGGGACATGTGGCTTTTTCCAAGGGTAGCATGAAGCACAGCAGGAGAGGGGATCAAAGAGCACGCGGTGGCAGAAGCTACCTCCTGGAGGACAAGGAGCACACACAGGCGCACGTGAGCAGGCCCACCGCCGGGCTGCAAACACGCTCAGGAAGCCTGTTTGGAAAGCAGACGGGAAGAGTGCAGAATTTCAGCGCCGAAAGAAAGCCTAAGCTCCAGCAACCTAAAGCAGCAAAGGGTAGAAGGCAGCAGCAATCTTGGACTGCAGCCACAGTCGCCATGAGTAGCCACTGCACGTGTGCCATTATATGGTACATCTTAATTTTGACTTTCATGCCAGTGCCATGGCAAACCTTCGCCGACACGAACCGCGCCATTCGACACCCTGCACGTGCGAGCCACTCTTTCGAGCTACATCTCAATGATGGATGAAAATCTAGCCATCTAGCTGCTTGGCAGCAGGCTCCTGGGAGACCCATGCCCCAAGCCACAAGCAAGAGCCCCTGATACCTCCTCTCCAAGGCACATCCAGCCAAAGCACAAACTCCATCTCCCACCATGACTGAGGTGAGAAGCCCCTCCAGCAACTGCAGCTAATTGCAGCATGAGAGCGTACTGCCAGCTCAGCACCCGCAATTCCACACTGCAGGCTCTCAGCATCATCTTACGTCGCTCTGAAAATATGAGGTGAGGTCCATGCCTCAGCTGCGTGCTCTCACCAGCGGCTACAAGCAGGCACTTAAAGAGGAGCAGTTTTCCCAACAGCTTTCTTCACAGGACACAGACAGGAAGATGAACCTGTTCAAGGGTTCATCAAAAGCATGAGAGGGGAACGGGAGCCCCACAGGTTAGCCTGTATGCCCCTCTGTGTATTTCAAGCAAGAAAGCAGTAATTTAGAAGAACTTGTCCTCCCAAACTACCTAGCACTGGTCCCACTGGCGATGCCCCCCACTTTGTGCTGCCCCCGTCTGCCAGCTGTGCTCCCAGCGGCCCAAGGCTCCCCCTTCCCAGGCACGGCAGGCGCCAAGGACAAGGTCTCACCGCAAGCCTCTTGTGACGTTTCCTTGCAGATGACTGGGGCAAGCCCTGTTCAACTCCTCAACATCCTGTGGATCCTCTCCTTCCTCCCACAGCTTTCATTACAGAAAGGATCCCTTGAAAATACAGATCCCAGACAGGCATAGCATTTTGCAGGCAACACCGAAGTACAAGCTACAGCGGTAGGCAGATCAAGAACAGACAAGAGTTGCACAACCATGCCATGAAACTCCCGATTTCCAGACAAGCAGGCCTGCTCTCATCAAGTGTCCCAGGAAATGCTGCAGCCCAGGCTGCATCTCCTCTGCATTCAGGTACAGCTTGAAGGAAAAGAGGACATTAGTCAGAGGTACCACGTCCAGACCTGCTGCACAGTCACAAGAGGGGTCCCGGAGAGGCAGGACGGGCTTGTACCTGGTCAGAAGGCCAGCAGCAAGCCAGGCTCGTGGACTGCAGCTAGCCTAGGTGTGGGCTAGGCTCAGCACACCCTTGCTGCTCTGGCTCCAGAAACTGTACTAGCCTGCCCCAAAAAAGGCTGGCGGAGGTCAAACTGCAGACTGGTGAGAAGGTTCAGATCTCTCTAGGGAGCTGGAGTCAGGCTTCCCGGCAGCATTAAGCTAAAACTTTCACGGCCACCAATGCATGGGGGCCCTGCTCAGCCCTTCCAAACAGAAGGCCGCAATAAAGAGCTTCAGGCAGTGATGGAATCAAGAGCCTTCAGAAGACTGTCCTACAAGCAAAGAGTCTTTCTCTGGTCCCACACCACCACCCCCTGTACCAGGGTCAAAAGCTGTCCTCATGTGCATGTACCGTGTTGAAGTAGCAGGGCCACATGCTCCAGGAGGTCCCTGCTGCCTTATACAAGCTGCAGAAGCAGCCCTCCACAGGGGAGGAATTGCTGTTCCCAGGCCTCACAGCCTGGGAGCTGCTCTGTGTCCCCACAGCCTGCTGTCATCACGTCGGTGGCCCCTGGCTCTCGGACTGAGAAACAGCATCTCACGCCTGGCAATAAACCTTATGGCTTCAGTGAAAGGGGAAAGTAGCCAGTCCCTACTGTGCAGGGAGAAGGCTGAGCCACAGCATTTCTCTCACAGGGTCAGGCATCATGAGAAACCTTCCAGATCTTTGCAGAGCTGAGGCATTAGTTCCTCCAAGCCTAGAAAGCCTCTGACATTACCACGCTGACCAGAAGCACGCCGGGCCAAGTTGGATCCAGAGCGCTGGGGGTCAGGGATCCAGCCCAGGCAGGCAAATACTGCCCCTTCACAAAGGAGCAGAAGTGCCTGGGTCCACCTCAAGAGGGCTGGGAGAAATGAATATTGGTCATTGCTCGCTAAGAGAAGCTTGCTGCATTTCCCTGCTATTCCTCCCCTCATCACTGGGAGTGCTACGGAGCGGCAGGACCGCAGGTCAGGGCTGAAGGGCTCTGCAAGGCTCTCAGGCAAGCTGGAGCAGAGCTCCCTGGGACGAGCAGTACCTGTCCATCAGAGGACTTTCCAAAGCACCCTCCACCCTCAGTAGCTTGTCTGTTGGCAAACCAGAGAGCCCAGGGCCCTGGCACCAGACAAGCACCCTCCCTACCTGACACATCCGCACCACGGGCGAGCGGCAGAAGGGGACCCACGTGTTCGGCTGGGACAGAAAAGGAGCAGAACTCAGCGCCCACGCTGGTCCTCGTTCGTTTGGTTCGACCAACACCCTTCTCCAAGCCACCAAACAGCAAAGAGACACCCGCAATCCCCTGGTACTGCTTGGTTCCTGCTACCTTATCAGTTCCTGTTTCCAGGCAGGGTTGCACAGGCACGCCTCAGCCGGCAGAGCTACTGGAGCTTGAAGCCAGAGTATCTGTGGTGCAATCCAGAGGGACTCAGGCAACTACGTTCCTGTGGGCTGCACGGAGAAGGGGCTCTGCAAAGACAGCACACATCACCATCCCTGCCGCTGGGTTTACGAAGGACGCCTGCTCCCCCAGGAACCCACAGCTACAACCGAGGGAGACCCGGGCAGGGCGAGACAAGCACTGACAGCACCGACAACACAGCTGCCTGCAAAACAGTGAAGAGGCAGAGCTAGAAGAGGGAGAAAGAGAGCGCAAGAGCGACACGTCTCTTCCTTGCTCCTCCCCTCCAGCTATCACCAGGCTGAATTCAGGGAGGGCTGCATGGCCCAGCAAAGCCTCCTTCCCCGGGCAAAACAGCAACCCAGCCGGCTGCTCCTCCACAACACACTCAAGCACCGGAGAGCCGCTCTTGGGACAGCGTTTAACGGAGGCATCCGTCCCCCGCTGTAAGTCGCCGGCTGTCACGCAAGCAGCCTGGCAGCACGGAAGCACGCTCTCTCCCCACAGCTTGCTGCAGCACGATTTGCTGGCACGCCTGCAGCTGCTCGGTGCATTCACCGTGGGAATCCAGGCTGAAACTCCAGGCGCACGGAGCGGAGAGGCAGCCTCGCTGCCTCCCCGTTGCGCAGCCTCTGCGCTCGGCAAGCATGCCCGGGCCAGCAGGCAGAGCGCTGCGGGGGGTGCGAGCCCCCTGGAAAGAGGCCTGCCGGAGCGGCGAGCCGCATTCCCAGCCCTCCGCAGTGCCCTCCCCCACATCCTGCCTTCAGCCCTCCACTGGGGGTAGAGAATGCAAATCTTGGGTTGTAATTTTTCCAAGTTAAAAATAACCCAGTAGTTTAGTAAGAGAGAATGAGCAGCAGCGAGGCCGGGGGCTGGGGAGCCCGTGAGCTCGCTGCAAGGCAGCTGTGGCATACATTTTTCCTTGCCAAGCAGGGATACCGAGAGAGCGAGCCTTCTAGCTCTACCCATCCAAGCTACAGAAACCAAGACCCCCTTCAGCATCCCAACGGCAGAAGCATCGGGCACTCGCTTCCCTGAGCAGGCCAAATGCTCTTCACCTCAGATCTGCCCTAACACCACATCACTGCTTCCTAGACCAACATCAACAGAGCAGGCAGCCTCCCAGGACCCCGAGGGAAGGGCTGCAGAGGCTCCATGTCCATGGGGACATGGCGGTACCAAGTGAGCAAGGGGGAAAAGCAGCACGTAAAAAGGTCAGAGCAAACGAAAGCCTGGGAGCAAACATCGCTCAAGTGCGCACACGTGGCCAGGGCAGGTTGTGCAGAGTCTCACACCAACAGCCAGCCCCAAGAGAGTTGTATATATGCTCCAGGAATTCTCCGTCCTTAAAATGTTTTAGTCTATAGAAAACAGAGAGGGAATTACTGCACTCTGTGGGGCTGAGGGAGCCAAGACCTATGAGATCTGCCGATGAAGCTATCCAGCACGCATGCTAGTCCTGCTGCCCAAACCATGCAGCACTCTCCCAGGACGTGCAACTCTGCCACCCACCAGGGGAACGGACCACGAAGCTTGCAACGGGCAAGCGAGAAATAACCATAACCTGCCTGTCACCTGCTCGAGACAAGGAATACGACAGCTCACGGTGATGCTGCACAGCCCTCCCCCTCCTGAGAGCCTGCTCAACACCAAGCTTCCTCCTGCTCCCAAAGCCTTCCAGGCAGGCCCTCAGACCCGAAAGGACAGACACACGTCAAACACCCCGGGGAGTCCTCAGGACACTGCTACCGTCCTCATGCAGATGACGTTCTGCTGGCAGCCCCACAAGCAAGAGAGCACACAGAGACTGGATGCTGCCATCCGGTAACGCTGCTTTGATCAGCTGAGCTACATGACTCCCACGACAAGCTCACGTGGCAGAAATGCCAACAGCTTTTTGCGTAGAGTTTTCAAACGCAGCTCCTAACCCAAGACTGTAACCGTAATGACCTTCAACTGTTATTTCAAAGCTACACAGCACCACAGGGCTAAGAACCAAGTGCTTCCTCAGACTCCGTGGCGAGCCCAGCAGCGAACAGGGAGTAACAGCAAAAGAAGAGGGAAAGCAAGGTTGGAAACACCTTCAGCTTCATCCAGTAATAACACGTAGCAAACCCCAAGTCAACCCACCTGGCCAGACAGCACGTGCATAAAGCCACGGCAGGCCAGGTTGTTGCTAGAGAGAGGGAAATCGGGTACAAGCTCCCTGTAAAGTGTAGCGCTCTCAGCAGCTCCAGGAGCAGCTCAAAGTGAGAAGTCACATTTGTCCCAAGTAGCACTGGGGACAGAGAGGTGGCAATCCGCAGAACAGGGACGTACCCAGGGCTCACTGTATTCCCTTCCCACACCACCACTGGATCTGCCAGGAGCAAGGAGGTTTCGCTCCTGTCTCCACCAAGCCCAGTTTTGTTGTCTTCTGATGAGTGGGCAAAGGGTCTTGCTCCAGACAGCTGCTCGTGAGCCCCAGGCAGTGGATTTTAATCCTCAAAACGAACAAGGCAAAAACTAGAGGAAAAATAAAACAAAACCAAATCTTCTCTATAGCTCAGGACCTACGCAGACAAGGAAGAGAGAAGGGAGATAAGACGAGCCTGCACGGCCTTGTAGCTGGCACACAGCAGGCTGGACTCACACCCGCAGGCAGGCCTGCAAACTACCCTCGGTGGTGGTGAGGGCCAGGATTTCTCAGATACATGAGTTTACACACAAGGCAGGCGCCAACCCATGACGTCTGAAGCCCCTTAAAAGTCAGGAGCAGCCGTGTTGTCCAGATCACCGGAAAGGGTCGCCTGCTGTGCATGTGAACATATGTGGTGCTCCCGCACACAGGGCCAACGGGCCCACACCAACTCTTTCTGCAGAGACGTGCCACAAGCAAAGCGATCATGTGTGCTGGCGTCAGGAGCGTCACAAGTTCAAGCTTCTGCCACTGCATTAGCGAAGCCCATTGCACTGATGTAGTATTTTCCAGGCCTCTGCTCCCCATTAAACATAAACATGCTCGGATGTGGCTAAGCTCCACAGGCTGAATTAACCCTTAACAGCGCTGGCAGCCAAATCATGAGAAGCCATTTCTCCATCATCACTGCCAAGTTTTCTTTCCACTTCTCCACAGGCCCAGGGGTGCTCATCAGCAAGCCAACAAGGAATGACATGAATTCGGTGTCCAGGACACAGACTGGGCCAGTGGCCACAAAGCCTATCCACTCCTCCCATCACTCCCCCTCAGCACTGTGGCTTTGGAGCTGAGGAATCTTCCATATCCGTGGTATACTCAGGATTTCCACAGGGTAAATCTGCAAAAAGGAGCTAAGTCCAAGCCACAACCTGGGCAAACCACACTATAACCGCTGCAGAGACTAGCCCCATGGTCAGTGCACAAGAACAGGCTGACTACAGATGCCTCCCAGATGTTCTCCAAACTCCTAGCACCTCAAGTCCATCTATCTCTCCATCCTCCCCTTCTACACTCCTGCATTACTACTCAGCAAGTTAAGCCCTAAAAACAAACAACAACAAAAAACCTCACAACTTTCCAGAAAGACTGGAGGAGAAAATATGTATTCACATAACCCTGGACTTGGGTCAGTCAGCACCTAATTTCCTACTTAAAAATAAGAGAAAAACTCTGTAGCTACCTCTCTGTGCTGCAGAAGGGCCTTGAGATGCACAGGCCCATGGAGAAGTGCAACTTCCAGAGGCTCCCTGGCACGGCACTCCCAGAAGCCCTCTGGTCCCTCCCCGAGGGCAGGAGGCAGGGCTTGCAGGGGCCTTCCTTGGCTGCAGGGTGCTCAAAGCACACTCCTAACAGCAGCTCAACAGAGCTTGAGGACCAGCTTGGCTGGCAACCAAAGAGATGCCTGTTGTGCAATTCCTCTCCCGGCACCTGGGGTTTTACACCCCACCTGCCACCCCACCAGGCAGGGAGCCTCAAGGTAGCACGAGGAGCACGCGCTAAGGCTGCCGAGGGGACTGCGCGAAGCTTGGGGTCAGACGTGAGGAACAGTGACAACACAACCCTAGCTGCAGCCTAGACAGAAACAGGCAAAGCAGCCACTCTCAGGGCAAACTCTGGGTGCTGGAAGCAGGCCCTCTTCCCTGAAGTGCCTGGTCCGGTGTCCCATAGTACAGACACGTCAGATAACTCTGGACAGTCTCCACCAGCTGACATCAAAGGACAGGCTCTTTGCTGTTACCCCTATACAGTGACGAGATCCTGGGCTCGGCTCCTACAGACTTCCTGGCCCAGCGGTCATGATGATCCAGACTTCCCATTAGCATAAGAAAAGCCTCTTCTGAAGCAGTAGGCTTGTGGGAGTACAGGAATTATGGCTGGCCTCTTCAGAGACCTCTTACAACACAGCAAACCACCCAGCTGCTCTCTAGCTAGCAGGAGGGATATAGAGGTCTCAGCAAAAACAAGCACCCTGCACATTTTCCTGTTTCTTTTTGTTTTCCACTCACAAGCATTCTTCAGGCTTCGGTTAGTTGTTCAAGTCCATCCTCAAGGTCACTGGGCCTGTACAGATGCCACCAGGCACATAACTTGGCCCACAGCACCTTTATTACTGCTCGAGGAGCACAAAAGCCAGCTCAACTGATAGACCTCGATAGCTGCCCAGTTCAAAACATCTTTTGTAAGATTACTGTTTGAGAACTACACACCTAAGAGCACCAAACTCAAACTATCCCAAGGCACGCAGCCAAAAAATCAGATGGCATTTCTGAAAGCCCAGCTCTCCCCCTCTTGCTGTTGTTGATATCCTGCACAGTAAACTCAAGCTGTCAGAAAGCAGAATTTTGTCACACTGCAGACAGCTCCTCCAAGGCAATCAAAGCCCTTTGTGCCTCTATTTTCCAACTGTAGAATGGGGATAAAAAACCCGCCTTCCCAGCAAGGCTGCCAAGACAATGAACAAGCATTTGCAATGCACCTCGAGATTTGGCTGTGGACACATTAAGAGCACATCTGACACCCCAGAGAAGACCTCCCCTCTGGAAAGGCACAACAGCACTTGCTGCAGCTCCAAAAGGTCACAGAGACCCCACTGCAGTGTCCAGTCCCTCTGAAAGCTCTTCCCTCTGGTGTTCCTGTCAGTCTTCTCTGGCTGAAACCCATCACCTAAGACCTCCAAGGTGGACTGCCTTTAATCAGACCACCTAGCTGGTCATTACACCCCAGCAGCCCCCTGTTTGCTGGTATTAATAGCCTGCTTTAAGTTAGTTTCTATTGCCGCTTTGCTATAAGCCTAGTCCAACCTCAATGCTTTCTCGCATCTGCATACTTTTACACTGTCCCAAGAATCACTCCAGCATGGGAGCAAAGAGAAGTGCCAGAAAGAAATTCATCAATTCCACATGTGCAAAAGCTTGGATTTCAGCAGCACAAGGTCTCCTCAGCTACAGGCAATCCTTTAATACTCTTGGGTACCCTCTTTAACAGTGAGCATGCAAAGTCCTGCCCAGACATGCTGCAAATAAAATGCTACGGAAAGCAGATATTGAAAAGCAGCCCCTTCTTGTTCCAGCCCTGCCGTAATGCCCTTCAGTCAGAGACCAGCTGCCTGCAACATGGCTTCAAACATTTAACTCCTGTCAAACCCTGCCCAGAAAAGACAGTGGGGTTCCTTGCACATCATCCCAGAACAGTTTGCCAAGTTCCCGTCACTCACACTCGTACAAAGCTCGCGCAAGCTCAGAGGTGCTCACAGGTGTCACCAAGGGCAGAGAGAGCATGAGCCTCACCACGCTGCAGGTTTGCGTTCGCACAGGTACTGAGCACACCCAGGCTGCAATCAGTAACTCTGACTGCAAAGCACCATTTTTGCTGAATCCCTTTTCTAAGCAGAGACAGGACTGCAGAGCACACCGAGCCCCTTCAAAGAGGGCACGGGCTCAGCTGGTATGGGCCTCTCCCAGAGCCGAGATCCTTTTATTCAGAGCAGAGACACAGAAGGCATCCGCTGTGTCCTGGAGCCTCCTGGCCGGCCAGCACCATCTTCAGCAGCTCAGCTAGCCAGCTGGCAGGCACGGCGGTTCAACTGCACCAAACTGCCAAGCGACTCTTGTCCCAGCTTGCCTGGCAGGTCTACAGACGTCAGTCTCCTTGGACATGCAGCAACGTGAGGCCCAGGCAGGCAGCCCCCTGGATGCAACGGGAGAGCACAGGCCCCACAGTCTCACGTCCCAGCCCAGTCTTACTGCATGTATCTGTCAGGAAGTCCACGTCAACATGGTTTCCACATCTCCTTTCAAGTGTTGACCTGGATGAACCATTCCTCCTCTTCTGACACCTTCCTAGCACACAGCTTCTCAATGAGTCCATCACATCCTCCTCTAGTTCTCAGTTGCAGGAAGCCTCTGGGGAAAGTGGCATGCAAAAGGTCCAAAAATCCACATCCGCTCTGTGTTAGCCAGACAGGACCCTCTCTCAGATCACAGGTGGCAGAAAGAGAACCCAAGAAAGGTTTTAGAAGCACTGCCTGGATCCCCTAACATCGCCCTCTGCTCAGCAGAGCAGCCACCAAAGAGCCTGCCTGGAAAGCAGAGAGCAGCATTTGCAGACAACCACATCTCCACACACAGTGTACCAGGCCCTGTCAGATGTGGACACAGCTGTACCTTTTCAAATACACATGACCTATAAGCCTGCGTGGAGTCACGCCTCGCTACAGAGCTCCTAAAGAGACTGCTCTCATTGACATGACAGCCACAAAGGCTCCAAAGAGCCTGCCCCCATGATGACCCACTCCTTTTTTTGGCTTCCAGATTCAGGAGTCTGGTCCTCATCCTCCAAAAACAATTTGGGACTGGCTCAAGTCCAGAACAGCTATGTTACTCTCGCACAGAAATTCTCACCCTCGGGGCAAGCAGGCGGAACAGTCATAGCGACTGGCCCACAAACCTGCAACCACTTCTCTGAAGAAACCAGGGTAACCACAAACCTCAGCACCTTCACAGCAAACGCAAGCCCTGCTTCAGTCAGCCTCCCCACATCACCACCACACGGAGAACAAACAGCGCACAGTCTCCACTGTCTGCGGTGGAAGAGTGAAACCTGCCTTTACGTATGCACAAAAGTGCATGCCGGGAAGAACTCGGATACCCAGGTGAGGGGCACCCTACGGGGACTGAGAAAGATCGCTGAGAAATGGGACTTTGCTTGCCCTAAAGCACCAAGCAGAGAAGCATACAGATAAGAGCAATATGCTGTGCATTCGCACACCACACTATTTTCCTCCCTGGGCTAAGCAAGCACAGGCTACAGCAAGGATGCAGCATGCACATATATACGAGTCATCACGACTGAATGGCTCTCTCTTCTCAGATCTTCAATTAACAGACACATAAAGCATTTTTAGGATAAAACGGAATGTGTTAAGTTTTAACCAAAGCGGATGAAACATTTAGGGTTAAAGGTACTTTGTGCACAAGGTCTCGAGAAGTCAAGGCAGTGGCTCATGCGAAAACAGCAGTTCTCACAGCATGTCTACAGCAAAGCACTAATATTTATTCCTGTATCTAGGACTACTTTTAATTTTGTCTCAATGCACATATATAGCAAGGCATTAATATTTCCTAGAGAACCAATACGTTCCCTACTCTTAAGACAGTGAATGTCATCCATAACTTTGCATCACCCTTGTTCCTGCACGTAGTACACTAGCGTATTGCTAACACTGGAATTCATCTTTAAAGGTAACCATTGAACATATGTTGAACCGCAAGTGGAAAAAAAAAGGAAGCACATAAAAGCAAGTGAATAACTTGGTTATCTAATTACCTGTATGACTTCTGAAGAGAGATTTAATAGAAGAATTTTTTTTGAAAGAAGCTCAGCTAAGTCTATGTAAAAAACATCTATTTCTAGTAAAATGCAGAGGGACCCAAATTCTAAGGAGTGCCTGTTAATCTACAAGGTCTTCCACATTAAGTCCTTCAACTACTGTTTCCTCCTTCAAAGAAAAACAAAAATGGGGTACCTCCTGGGGGATTCTTATATCCCAGGAGAGTTTTTATAATCCTCAGGGCAGTAAGTGCAGTAGCTCCTATCACCCCCAGACACACTTCCCGCAAGCCAGCCACACCGACATCGCACACCAGAGCCGAGCTGAGCTTCCCCCACCAGGCAGTCTCGGATGCTTCTGCCCTGGGGTCCCCCACAGCAGGCCCATGCCATTCCCACCTAGCAGGAGCTACGCTCCTCAGCGAGAGCTCCCAGGCTGTAATTTCAACACCTGCTTGAGGTCCTCATAAGATGCAGAAACAATCTTGCCTCTTCACACTCTACCCATCCCTCCCTTGCAACAGCATGCACATTAGTAGGGACATTGCAGCTCCTCAGTCCAGTTCACCGACCTGGGTTAACAATAACCCGACCACAGACATTGCCTCCCTTTACACTACTGCGAAACAGGGCTCCACAGATCCCACGCTCCTATGAAAGCATTCAGGATGCACACAAATATTCTGCAAATTCTTTTCTTCTACTGACAAGCTTAACTTTCATCTGCTTTCGGCCAAAGGCACAGTTACCCCAAAAGGAAGCAATGAGTTAGTTGCTTGTCAGTCCAGCCTTGCCAAGAACAACCTTGAGCCAAGCAACAAGAAGAGGGCCAGACAAGCATCAGAAAGCTACGCTGAAGAGACTGAAACTTAATCTCACCAGCTAAAACACAAAAGTTAGAAGAAAACCTACACTCGTGCAACCATAGGACTGCACATAGTTAAGGCAAAGGCAGGACCGAAGAAAAGAGGGATCCCAAGAACTGCTGTGTGATGAGAAACAGTCTGCATCTTTTAGGGTCAACAATATCATTGTCAGACTGCTACTGAGCAGCATCCCTCACAGGAAAAACAGGGCTAGAAAATATACTGTGTGCACCTCATGGACAAGCTAACATCTCATCATGGTGGTAACACCTGCACTTCTTCATCTGTGCACAGTGAAGCTCTGCAAGCACATTTCAAGTGCTCGCATTAAAAACAAACTGAGATTGAAGATATTTCCCACACTTTTCACTTTCTTTTGTGGACCGAGAGACTGTTTTGTTCCTGCTAGAGTGGGGTTTATACTTACTACAGGCTGGGAATTCCCTAGAGGCAATAGCCTGCAGTACGGGAACAGTACGCACTCCTTAACCTCAAGGCAGCACTTCCTTCATAGGAGGAAAGGTCCTTCCACAACAGATGGGCTAAATACTTCACCAGCCTCCTCAGTACCCACATGACCAAGGCCTCCAGCTCCCCTCTGAGCACCGGACCCAAACTCAGCAGGAGTCCCTACGTCCAGACACTGAACACCCCCAGCTTTCGTTTCACCTCCCCAGGAGCTGAGTGTGCCAGAGCACAGGCACAGACAATCTCTGCCCGGATAACTATCGGGGACCTGCCTTCAAAACCAAAGCCCGACCACAGTGTCCCAGGTATTTCCTACTTCTTAGGCTGACCAAACTCAACCACTATAACAATGCTAAAAATTAATAGCCACATATTGGCAGATTGCTAGGCTGCATACCAGATTTTCCCATATAAGGGAAGGTTGAAGGCATTGTCCTATCACACGGAAAACATACTGCACCAGCCTGAAACATTAGAAAGCAAAAATCAGAACCTCCTCATGTCATAAGCTCACATACACAGTGCTGTGTTTTCCCCGTTTTGCTGACAGTTCGGTCAGCTTTCCACAGCTCTGTTATTTCAGGCACGAGTCAGCAACAGAAGATCACTGGAGGCTCTCTGGGGCAGGCACTGGCCAGCACAGCGTTTGCAGCACAAGGCTACACTGGGGCCCTGAACTTGGCCCCACCGCAATGCTGGCGGAGGACAGCAGTCTCTACACACACTGCCAGTGTTTCAGAGGTGAAGCGTAACTTTGCTTTCACCTTCTTTTTAGGGTACTGAGAAACCACTATTCAAATCCTACGCCCTACCACCAGCACTGCGCGCAAGGCAAGCCTTGCTACTCCACTACGCAGAGATCATTCACCCTGGCCGCCTACCCCCCTCTACACGATCCGTTTGCTTCGCAGCGACAGCTCTGCCTCTGGTTTCACAGGCTAGGATCAAGTCACGAACATCAGAAGTTGAGTCCATTGTCCCAAGCAGGCAACAAGGATGGGAGAGGTGAAACGCTTTCCCTGCTACTTACACGAGCAATGAGAACCACCTCCTCGGCTCCCATGAAGCTTGGTTAGGCTTCCGACCACCGCACCCGCCAGTGTCTCTTTAAGACAATTTTAGAGACCATCTCCCTACACGTGCCGGTTTTCCCAGTCCCAACACACCAAGCCCACATTCCTGCACTAAGGGTTTACTCACAGCGCGAGGCTGATCAGTCCTCCCCCTCTCCTTCGCAAGAGCAAGCTCCTCCTGCAAGCTGATGTGCTAGATACCAGCGCTTCTCTCTCCAAACTCCAAGACAGGCCAGAACATCACAGCTTCACGCAACAAACACAACGGCCTGCTCTAGTGGCCAAGCTCTCAGCCTTGTAATCTGTCTAAAAAGAGCTCACTTGCTTGTGCAAACCCCTCCTGAAATAACACAAACCGTTAAAGTAAAACGCTTTATATTATCCACCTGTAAAACTTTATGTCTTTAGAGAAGCTGTTATGGAGAAAATGTTAGAAATCTCTCAAGGAAGATTAAATCATAGAAATTATTGAGAGATTATGCTTCTAGAGGGGGGAAAAAGCAGAGATCTGCTTCCTGTTAAAGAGATACAGTAAAAAGCAGTCAGGAAAAGGAGACATGCCTCTAGCTGAGAATTTACTAAGCCACTAGAAATCAGCAGATGCCCAGAATAATGTTAGCACTGACTATTGGGGCTAACACTGACATATCCCGGGCCAGCTATTCCTGAAGACCAGTAGCACAGACAGAGCTGTTATGCCCTAATGCCAACATAGAGGACAAGCAGGGGAGCAGTAAACTTAAGCCGTTAAACAAGGCACGTGCTACCAAACCAGACAGCAGCACACGGATAGTAAGAAAGCCTAACAGCACCTTCCAGGAGAGATGGACATTATTCACGCGCTGTAAGAATGGAAAAAACAGGGCAAGAAATAATGCTTTAGTTTCACAGATTCACACAGGTTAATTTTTAATGTATCTCTACTAGCCCGTAGGAAGGGGCTACAACCACTTTCTCAGCAACAGAGCAATCAACGTTTCTGTTTAGAGGTATGAGCCAATATGCAGAAATAAACAGCCACGGTTCCACAATGCTCTCCTCAAACTTTCCTGAAGTGAAAATGAACCAAAAAGAATTCAGTCTTGCTCTCCAAGGCCTCTGTATTCGAAGAATAACACATGCTTTCATTATTCCGCCAGACAAGGTACGCACAGGCATTTTGATAGGATGCAGTTCTACTCGGTGTCACGCTCTACAGCTTGAAACGCTAGAGGGGCATCATTCAGTAAGCCTCACCGCACATCGCTGCTGCACACTTCCCATTTTTGCAGCGACAGAAACTCAACAGTATGTCCAGTGCTCCAGCAGGACCTGCATGTTGAAGCAACTGTGCCGATTCAGGGATGGACAGCAGAATTAGCTTCCCAAAAGCAAACGGACAACAGCATTAAACTTCACAGTGGAAGAGGAATCAATTCTCCACTAAGCAAGTGGGAAAGGAAAGCAATGGCAGCCCTGACCAAAACCAGCCCAGGTGGAAGTCAAAAGCCTCAAGTGAAACAACCTATTTGCTCCAGGAAGAACCTGCTGGAATAAATATACGCAAAAATATGCTCTTCTTGCTTCATACTACAACAGCTGGACCAAAACAACAATTTCTCTGCAAAGCAGCCCAGCGAAGCCCTCATGTGAATGAGGGAAAATGAAGGGTGAGGAGAGAGAAGAAAGCACCTATTCCCATGCCATCACCTGAACTGGCCCCACTGGCAACACAGCACAGTGGGAAAGTATTTGCACAGCTCAACTTGCCCTCTCCTCTGACAGTATTCTAATCAAACTGACCCCACAACAGCTAAAAGATAGAGGCAGCACCCCCTGCCAAATATCCATACCCCTGTAAGCGAAAGGGTCAGAGATAAACAACTATGTCTAACGACAGCCTATGCATGAGGATCCCTCTGCCAAGGAGGCCGGGAGCTGCGGAGGAGTGCTGGAGACCTCTGCACAAATCTACAGGAAACTTTGCACAGCCTCAGCCTACAGTCTGGGACCCTGCACCTCCTCCCCTCATTGCCTAACCCCAAAAGCACTTGCTACATTTCCCAAGTAGGAGGGAAAAACATTAAAAAGCTTGAGTTTTGGCTAAAATTATCCCAACTCACTACAACCATAAACCAAGCACTTTCCATAGTGAAGTTACTGAAAAGCTCTACCACATGAAAGGCCTGCAGCTGACCCAGCAGAGCCAGCTGGGCGCACAGAGATAGTCTATTTGGCCTTCTCGATTCCTCACTTCACTGAGAGTTTAGTTGTCAGGAAGGTAAATCAATAACCAGAGAAAACGTTAGCTGCTCTAAGAAGGGTGCATTCACTAGGCAATATTAGCGGATGATTTCCCTTCATTGTGCTATATTCTGTGTGCGTTTCTCTCCGACTCCTCAAAACGCTCACCCTACAAACCTTATCGATCAACATTAAAATCCACTTCAAATGCCAGTAAGAGTCCCTGGTAGGAACACGGGGAATTCCACGGCGCGGTCATCAGACACTACGGCTGCGAGGCTGCGCCGCGCGGCTGCTGCGAGATGACTGCAGCGCGAACGAGATGCGACTCTAACGTGACTGCGATGCCACTCTGTTGTGACATGGCTGCAATGTCACAACAGATCTCTGTCTGCTTCGCACTCGGCAAGAGAAGCAGGACGGATCGGCCGACGGCAGGAACAAGTCCGCTGCTGCTCGGAGCAAAAAAAATGACCCTTTAACGGAAAATCTTCCCACCTCATCAATGCAGATGCCCTTCCTCGCCCCAGGTCAGACAGCAGGAAAGCCGGGCACCCGGACCGCCAGCCTGTGAAGGATCCGGCTTCTCCAACCTCAAAGTTTTAAGGCTTAATTATTAATTTACTCCAGCTTTGGCGCCGGAAGGACGGCGGAAAGTTGCACCCACCGAGGCGGCTCCCGGGTGCCGCCGGGTCCCACCCGGCGCCGCCGTCACGCAGCTCCGCCGCGCCGCCGCCGGCCTCGCCGCCCGCGGCCGGGACGAGCCGCTCCGCGCCGCCGCAGCCCCGCCGCCGGCCCCCGGCTCGCCGCGGCCGCCGGCTCCGGGGGGCGCCGGGCCCCGAGCTCCCCGCCCGGCGCCGCCTAGGCCCCGTCCCGCTGCGGGCCGCCGAGGCGGGGGCCGCGCCGCACGCAGCGGCGCCCCGCACCGGGCGGCCGCAGGCAGGGCGAGGCGGCGGGCAGGGCCGAGCGCCAGCCGCGCGGGCCGGCCCCATCGCGACGCCGCCGCCGCCGCCGCCGCCGCCGCCGACTCCGCCGCCGCCGCCGGGCCTCGCGCGGGGCCGCGCGCCCCGGGGAGGGAGCGGGGGGCCGCGGGGCCGCGCGGGGGAGGGGCGCGAGGAGGAACTTGTGGGGGCGCCGCCGCCCCCGCCCCCCGCCGCCGCCCCTCCCCCGCTCCCCGCCGCCGCCGCGGCGCCCCCGCCGCCTCCCAAGGACGGAGCCATGACAGGGCCCCGCGGGCGCTTCCAGCCCCCCGCGGCCGCGGCCGGCCCCGCTCCCCTGCCCCGCGGCCCGCGCCCGGCCGCCGCGGAGTTCATTCATAGCGCCGCCCCGGCGCGGCCCCGCCGCCGCCCGCCGCCGCCCCGCCGCCGCCCCCCGGCCGCGCCGGGCAGGCGAACCCAAAAGTTCAGAGCAGAACTTACCTAAAATGGCTCCTCGGCAGCCAAAATACAAACAGCTATTATTTGGTGAAGTTTAGCCCAGACACCCTGCAAGGACACCCTAACCTCGCCCCGGCACG